>NC_091852.1:34069916-34418249 GCF_037783145.1 Equus przewalskii | reverse complement strand
TTTTTTGAAGTTAAATCTAAATTATTGAGACCATTTACTTAAAAAAAAATGGATCCTTTTTACACCTCAAAGTGTGTGTTGTAGGAAAAAAGGGGGGTTTTGATTTTGTTTTTAGGTAAATTCAAATTATTCAGTTTAGACAAGCAGTTTCCATTCTTTTATCCTATTTAATCAATATTCTGAAATCTCTGCTATGAGATTCTCTGCAGCTGATGCTGCTATATAGTAGAACTAACAGAACAGTCATTGAGAAAAGGGTCATGGGTTTGCATCCATCCTGCCATTGAAGAATTTTACTCTCTTCTAAAAATTACCTTAATGAAAAGCTCCCCTTCCTGCACTCCCCACTACTTTTTCCCAAATCCGGAGGATGGAGGGGAATGTTTGCTTTTATAACGGTGTAATTAGCAGTGAATGTGCTTATTTGATGCCTAGTGAAAGCCGAATCAATTTTAAAATGCTCTCCTTTTTCTCACCCCTCCCCACTCCCTCACACCTCCCCCCCTTCCCTCTTGTTTTCCTAGACACAGTGCCAACATAAATCTGCATCGTAAACTGTTGACCAAAGAACTCGATGACATGGGCCTGGACTCATCGCAGCCCTCCCTTAGCAAGGACCTCCGGGATGAATTTTTGATGAAGATCTATGGTGCCCAGCACCCCTTGGGGCTCGATGTCCGGGAAGACGCCTCCTCTCCCGCAGGGACTGAAGACTCCCACCTGAACGGGTATGGGAGGGGCATGGCAGAGGACTACATGGTCCTTGACCTGAGCACCACCTCCAGCCTCCAGTCCAGCAGCAGCATCCATTCCTCCAGAGAATCCGACGCAGGCAGCGACGAGGGGATTCTTCTCGATGACATTGATGGGGCGAGTGACAGTGGGGAGTCGGCACACAAGGCTGAGGCCCCTGCCCTCCCTGGCAGCTTAGGGGCTGAAGTTTCAGGATCTCTGATGTTCAACAGCTTGTCCGGGAGCAATGGTGGGATCATGTGCAACATTTGCCACAAAATGTACAGCAACAAGGGGACGCTGAGAGTGCACTACAAAACTGTGCATTTGCGAGAAATGCACAAGTGCAAAGTCCCCGGTTGCAATATGATGTTTTCCTCTGTGCGAAGCCGAAATCGGCACAGTCAGAACCCTAATCTCCACAAAAACATTCCCTTCACTTCAGTAGATTAGTCTCAGAGCGGACACTACAAATGCCAGCCCTCACCACATGGCCAACATCTTTGAACTGCCATAGTCAGTGTGTGCTTGTGTACTTGGGGGGGGAGGGTGTGCATGTGTGTGTGTGTATACACGTGTATGCCTCTGTGTCTACATATATATACACACACATACATTTTCTTTAGATATAAACACTAGGTGCTTTTGAAATTTTCTTTCTTTTTCCTTTATAGTTTTGGTTAAAGGGTGGGATCTTTAATTTGGGGGCGAAAACAAAGTATCCTTTAAACACACGTACACACACACATAAAATGTGCAAGTAGCCCAAATTTTGACAGGATAATAATTCTTGGTCCTCTCCAAAGAGACAATTTGTTGTACCCACGACTGTTGCCTGCAAAAAAATAAAAGGGAAAAAAAAAGAAAAAAGAAACAAAAAAGGAACTTGTTATAGTTGTCTTCTGTGAACTTTAAGGTTTTGAGAGAATCTTCAGTTAAAGCATGGCAGACTCATCTGTAAATATTTCGCCTTGAGGGGTCAATGATGTAAAGCAATTGTACTGATGGTTGTTTAACTCTTTGTTTAATTTTTACAGTTACATCCAGCTGTTAGATATGCAGGAAAAAAATAGTTTGCTGGCTAGCTCTATTCATTTATGTTAGCATTAATGCGCATTTTTTTTTTTTTAAAACATGGTCTTGTTTTTACTACCTGCTAGATATAGTGATAAAGCGGTGCTGGCATGCTTTACAGCACAGATCTGATTTTTTAAAATGTCCTGTACTAGTACATAAATCCAGTCATGCACTTTTTTTCATACACTACAAGGGGATGTGTAATATCCACGCTTCTTT
Organism: Equus przewalskii; assembly: GCF_037783145.1. NCBI lineage: Eukaryota > Metazoa > Chordata > Mammalia > Perissodactyla > Equidae > Equus > Equus przewalskii. The sequence continues at coordinate 34,416,221 of NC_091852.1, read as the reverse complement.
TTTATCCTTAAACTGTTGCCATACTTCAAGTAAGTGTCTTTTTAAAAAAAATTCACTTGTATAAAAACGGTCTGGTCAGTATGGGGCACAAATGCCAAACAAAAGTATTAGTGTTAACACAAAACTGCCAACTTTGCACAAGTTTCCAGAAAAGAAAATACAATTAGTCACTCAACATAACCACAGGCCAATTTGTTGGCCACCAGAAAACCGCTTTAACAAAAAAAAATACTTGGTGATTCTTTCAAGTGCCGAATGTTATTAGAATCAACATTGCATCCTTCTTGCTTATATGCTAAGTTACATAAAAGGAAAACAAAATTATGTGGTGTGAAACAGCCAAGGCATTTATTCTTTAGAGGCAGGATAATATTTCAGGATACAAAAGCCCAAATTACTCACTATGGAACAAAGCTGAATACAGTAAAAGAGTTGAACACTCGTTTCCAAGGACCTAACCCTTATCCTTTAAAAAGAAAGGAAAAGCCTGCGCTGGGTTGGTCTGTTGTATGGCTGTCTAATTTGTTGCAAGTTCTGCAGTGGTACTACGAGTCAGGCCCGTGTGACAGACAAAATCAAAAGGCGTGTCACTGCAGCCGGACTTGGCAGCTTTGAACACACGTGCTGAACCTGAATTGAGCAACACTCCTTTCTGCACAGCGAGAAGAAGGGGTTTTAAAGTAGGGTCTCTCGCTGCTCAGCGTCTTGTGTTTCCCACACGATTTGTCAGAGAGAAATGAAAGCGAGCCTGAAACCAAGCAATTGAGAGTGAGAAAGAGGGGGAGACGATGCTCCAAACCTTTTTTGTTTTGTTTTGTTTTGTTTCCGATGTTTACACATGTTGCCTGCGCTGGTTAACCACATCGGCAGCCTCAGCTACCACAGCGTGCTGACTGAATGATGGTATTCACTCAAGTTCAGTCTGCAGCCAAGACCATTAGTGTGTGCATTGCAGACCTGTTGTGTTGTCTTTTTTTTCTTTTTTTTTAGGTGGGGGGTGGGGGAGGGGGAGAGAAACCAGGAATATTTTGTCAAACAGTACACAATAACTTAAAAAGAATGTATTTCTTTTCTGCATTTAATGGCCTCAAACATTTCTCACATCGATCTAAAAGTTAGAAATACTCCCTTTGTTTTAACCTTTCACGTCATTTCCATTTTTCATATGTTTTGTAATTTTTTTTTCTATGTTCACATCAGCATTCACTTCCGTTAAATTTGCCAAAGGAAACTGTTAATGTGTTTCTGTTGTTATTATTATTTCTGTAGGATTTATTGTACCTCACAGTATTTATTGTTTCCAAAAATAAGCATCATTAGTTGAGGATTCAGTATTTTTATTTGTGAAAATTCCCGAAACAATAGATTCCTAAAGATAAGCTAGACACGTCTAGGAGCTTTATCTTTTCATCTCCTTCAGAGGATGCTCTGAGGTGCATTTGAGTCCTCATTTGTTTTACAGTGAGGAAAGACCAAAAGTATTTGCAGTACAAAAGAAAACATAGCAAACACTATGTCTGTTAAATGACAAATGTTTACGGTAAAAAAGCTGAGGAATTAGTGATAACCATTTTTGTTTTCTTGTACTTTTGAATTCCCCAAAGTCTTAATTGCTTTATTTTGGTGTTGTGTTAAATTGAATAGACAGAGATGTTTTCCTTTGTTTTATACCATATAAGACTCTGTACAGTATGTTTGTGAAAGATGGAACTAGAATAATGAAAGTTTGTTTGCAAACACTTTGGTCCTCTTAGCCTTCTCTGTGTTGCGCTGCTGCCCTATAACAAGATGATTCGATTCAAAAAGGGTGGAAAAAATACTTTTAGTATCCCGGCAAAAGATGATGGAAATACTAGCTTTCAGAGTGTGTGTAGACTGAATTATACCTAGTTTTATAAAAATAACACGTTTGTATTTCAGCCGTTTGTAAAAGTTACACTCTTAGTTGAGATATTAGAACTCATCCTGTACAAAATCAATGTTTAGTCTGTTTAATTTAATGTCAACTAAAAGGTCAAAGAGCCCTAGTGAGTGAATTACATAGCTGTCAGCAGGTCACACCAGCAAATGAACAGGCTTAGAGCAAATGTTTGTGACTTGCCACAAACCAGGCTAATGTGGAGAGCCAGTTAGAACAAGTCCAGAGGTGAAGTAATGAGATTCTCGAAGGAGAATTTCCCTGGCTCGGAAACACGAATGTGTTCACCTGCATTTTGTCAGAGAAACAGCAGTGAGTCCTGGACAGCTTGCCTTTTTAAGTATCTCCCCTCTTTGCTACCACTTCTCTGCCTCAAGTGCCCAATTGTTATGGTGGCCTTCCAAATGGGTGAAGGACATTTTCCAATATAAAGCCTATTTGCTTAAAAGGGCAGGGGGAATGAATGGAAGTGGTACATAAAGTGTAAAATCATGAATGTACAATGCTTCTAGTCCCAAAGTGGTGCTTGGTCTTGGGTCTGTGCCTGAGTGCAGGCTTTGACTTAACTCTGAGTCTAGTTAGGATGGTGATGGCAAGGCTTCCTTGCAAATGGGCAGAATAAAGAGATCTGCTTTTTAGTCATTGAGCCCTTCACTTTGCCCATTCCTATCATTTAGTTTTTCATGGGTGTCTCCTATTGATTGTGAAAAAGTTTCTCTAGTTGCATCCACTCTATGCTGGCCAAAAATTAATTGTGATGCAGATTTTTATCCAGGCAGCTTTTTCCCATTTGATAGATTTTAACCAGAGTTTTGTCACAGGTACAAAATTAGGCAATATTATTAATGTGCGTGTTCACTAGCTGGTGTTGAAATGTACTGTTTTGATCATTTTAAACGGTGTTTTTGTAAATATCAGAAAAGCTTAGTCCACTTTAAGGAATATCTGCATGCTGTGGAGGGGGACGAAAAAGAGCAAGAGAAAGGATAGATAATAAGCAATTTGGTTTTGAAAATGTGATAAAAAGCTTGACATTCTTTGTTCTGCTATTAATTCTATTGAAATAAGTCAACCTAACCTATACGCATTTCAGATCTTAGTCCGGCCATGCAGTTCAGCCTAATGCCTTTTAAAGGTGTTTAAATGTTTTCCTCCTCAACCTGATATCTTTTTTTAAAAAAGTTTTCAGCACAATAGTTCCACGGTCCTTGTAGTATGATTCTTTTGGTCATGAATTTTCAGGCCCTTCCAGTAAAAGGAGAAAGGCACATAGCTGGTTAACAGCGTCGATTAGTGTATACATGAAAATAAAAGCTTTGAATAGATCAAGAATGGGCTGTTCCAGAGGCGTTGTCCTCATTTTACTCGGGGAAACGATGCTCTAGGTTCCCGCTAAATAAAACGTGACCTGGTCCCCTTCCTCAGTATACACCTCGATGTGTGCCAAGCAAACGAGAATGGGGGCCCTTGGCAATTAAAGATGCCAGTAACCAGATTGAGATGGACGTGCTGCCAACTGCTAACAGTTGACCTGAGCAGTTCTGACTTGTGCTTGGTCTGTTAGTGTTGGGTTAGACTGACAAGCAGAGTAAATAAAATTCAGCTGTCATAAGACATACTACATCTGCTATCTTAAGGAAACAAATCATCCGGAAGAAACTTACTTTCATCCTATGGACACACTCCTTTTCTTAAGAACTTGTTTTTCAAGTTATGACATTTCCTTTTTTTAAAAAAATCACTTACATTCCCCCAAATGTGGAATATTTAACCTAGACGATTTTGGTTTTCCCTCTCATTCTTTGTTTTTTTCCTGGGAGGCTCTAAATGAGTAAGGAGGGCAATAAGCAGGTGCCTAAGCACTGGAGGGAGTCACCATTTTTTTAAAGTGAGTAAGGGTTCCTAAGTAGAGGAATGGTATCTGCCCTGGTTTGGGGGTAGCTAGAAAAGAAAATAGTGGATGCACTGGAAGTGTTTGTTCAAGAGAAAAGTCTGGTACAACTCAGTCTAGCAGAGGGGAGAGCTCCCGTGTCCAAGCGCGTCATAGGACCCGGTCGGAGGAGCGAGGCAAGGACAGCTGCATGGAATAGCTGAGGTTCCCTAGAGTCAGGAGAGCCAACACGGCAGTTGGGGGTTTTTTCTTTTTTTTTTGGAGTGGGAAGTGATGCTGGAGTCCCTTAGGGAGCGAAAAGATACAGTGGGTCATCTAGGTTATTGACAAAGTCTGTGGTCAAGCCAGGCTCTAACTGTGATGAGTGGCGTAGGAGTGAGTGGCAGCCAGCATAGATGGTCCTTTCTCCATCATTACTCTTGTTCACCCTCATAGCTGGGATTGTAATGCTACCTGGCTAAAAGTCCCTTGATTAAAATGTCAGCTCAGTCACCTTCCTATGAAGCATAAAAGTAACTTTTCTGTTTCCTTTTTCCCCTCAAAGCTAAACCATGTATGGCAGTCTTGGTCATGTTAATATTAAGGCCACGTCTAATCTGTCCCAGCTTCATTTCCTTATTTCCTATAGTTGGGGAGTTGTTCATGGTAAATGGTAATTTTCAATGACTATCACGTAAATTCAGCTGTAAAATTGAATTAATCTATCGTCACCCTTACCCAAACATCCATCCTTCCTTGTGACCTTCCATTGTCCTCATTCTTCCCACATCTTGCACAAAGTGATGTTTATGGCCATTCGGAAATAACTGGACATCAAAGACTGTCTTTTTGGCATTTGTTGAAAAATCCAAATGCCTAATAACAGGGTTAAAAAAAAAAAACTAAGCATTTTTACAAGTATCCTGAATTGGATCAGCATTATTGTTCATTATAATGCTATATATATCTTTGAAGCAACATACTATAGTCGTCTTAAAACTATCTTTATTCTTCTCCTCTAAAGTGTTGTTGTAAATTCATTTGACCTTTACTGGAAAACAAAAATCTTTTTTATATAGAATATCAAGACAAGGCTCAGTTTGTAACAAATAGTGGACCGTTACAAAAGAGGAAAGGAAAAAGCCGGGGCTGAGTAGTGAGAAGCTTCAGTTCAATTTCACCTCATATCTTTCTAATAACTTACTTGTCACTTTATTACCTTCCAGTAATGTGAACGCTGCTGACAAGACTGTCACATAACAGCAGACAACACCCTCTCTGCTTCAGCCCCAGCTCTCCTGGCTACTTATTGCCCTGGCCCTGAAGGGACACAAACTAATAGTGTGCTTTCCAGTTCAGCACTTGGCCATCAAATATAAAAGGATGCGTAATTGCCTGTTTATCCCTTGTGAAGGGGAAATTGAGTACAAGGGCCCGGCTTTCCCACTCCGTTCCCTGATGCACAGACACGTTCACCATCTGTGTCTCTACCTCTCTCTCTCTCTCTCTGTCTCTCTCTCTCGTCTTCCCCTTCCTTCTCTTCCTCCCCTCCCAACACACAAGCACATACACACACCTACTAAATTGTGTCTTTGGCAAGCCCCAAGGCTGCCTCCAGGTGCCCTCTCCAGCTATTAAGTGGACAGTAACAAGATGACTTCTTAAATAAAGGGTCAGTGGAGAGATGCTGGCTGTGACAGCGTTCTTTGCGTCTTTGGAAACTGAAGTATTGCAATTCCACGCCCGTCCGTTTTGGGAGCACTGGGTGTGGCCCCATCATTAGAGCAAAATGTCCCATAAGGCAGTGGCAAAAACAGGATTAGATTGCCTTATCTTCTGTAAGCAAAGCATTAACACATTTTTTTTCCCCTTCAAAAAGTGCACATGTTGTAAACTGGTGGTGCATGGTGGTAAAAAAAAGTTGTCTTTTAGCTTTGACATCCAACCATTGGTCTGAATGTACACAAGTCTCTCGCAGTGACAACCTCTGAATCCATAGTGTAACATGACAGATTAATCTTTATTTTGTTAAACTGGACTGCCAATCTGAAATAAAAAAGGCACAGGGATTTTCACTTTAATCACCAAAAGTGGGACTACCCTATACGTAAAAGTTAAATTCTCCACTTTGGGAGAATTTTGTTAAGTACAAGTACAGTGAGCTTTACGAAATCAAGTGACCAGGAGACAGAGGTACAAAGGAAGAACGTGGGAAAGCGTTACACTCCGAAATACCTTGAGCCCGAATAACGCGTAGGTATTGGCTGCTATTTTTATATGCTGAGCTGCTTAAATGACAGTTGAAAAGCGGCTGGTTAGACTAAATGAAGTGCAGCATCTACTTGTTTGTCTTAGGGAACTAGGGGACTCCACACGTCCTTCCCACCCTCGGCTGCAGGTTTGAGAGAAGTCGTTGACCCCACTACAAACAGTCACGTTTCCAATATATTTGTCAATCAAATAAGACACATGTAGGTGTCATCTTTGATGTGAACCTTTGAAAAGAGAAAGAAGAACCAGATTTACAGAGAACTTAACAGGTCTATGTTGACAAACGTGTGCTAAATAATTTCATTAGCCAGTCCAAGGACTGGCAAGAAAAGCACTTTGAGCAAAGATTCTTAGGGTCGGAGAAAAAGCAGTTGACTTGATTTTTTTTTTAAGTTCCCCCAGTATGTATATATTACAATTGCTTATCCAACATCTTCATAGAATCTTTAATTAATTAAAAACTCGGTTGCCAAAATTGCACAGATTCTATAACTAATATTAGATTTTTTTTCTCCTTTAAATAATAGGGATGCTTAAGAACATTTCTAAATTTTTAACATTTTTTTAGCTTCATTTTTTTTTTAAGAATCTTTGAAGGGAAGGAAGAACAGAGAAAGGTATTTTAACAAAAACGGAGAGAAGTAGATAGTGTAAAAGTATATTTCTTGAAGAGAGAGTATCTAAGTGCTATACCAAGACTTTATAAGGCTTCCTGTTGCCAAATGTGATGTTGAAATAATGCACAACGAAGATGGCAAATCAATCCGTTAGTAACTGGCTCTGCCCACTTCTCTTATGGAATGCGAGAATTGAGAGGTGACTCTGGGGAGACCCTGGGTGTGTGTGGGAGCTCCACTCACCTGGCCCTGGGAATGTTTTCCAAAAGAGGGGGAGAAAAGCCCAGCCCCCTGGGCTGTGCCCCTGCAAGGTGAACTGACCTGGCACGTTTCAGTGGGAGCCTGGCTTCCGGCCCCTCCCATGTTGGGAGACCCAGCATCGCCCGCCCCGCCTGCGGCTCGGTGCCGTAGCTGTGAGAAGCATTGATTCATGAGGTATGATGCTCTTGAACTCCCAGACAATGTGCTGAGTTAATAGGTTCACTTGAGATGTATAAACCAAGGTTGACTGTTTATTTTTTTTTCATCTGGTACTCAATTTGGAGCGTTTTTGCATGTCTTTGTACAGAGTAATCCATTCCTCTCATTGCCTATCTTAATCTCCCCTCACTTTTCCATTATCTTTCACTCCCACCCTTGCTCTTTTTTCTGATCTCACCCACCCCCTTAAAAAAAAAGTCTTCTATGAAGCAAGAAGGCGGAACACTCCCTCTTTCATCCTGGTTTTGGTCGCTTTGGAAACATTTGTGTGCTCTACCCTGTCCAGCGTTTACTTAACGTGAACTAAGTGAATGAGATGTTCTAGCATTCTGTATTAATCTGACAGGACTATCTAAGACTTACAATATATGGTGCACTTGTTTTCCTGTGCAAACTTTGGTTCAGCTGCCTTGCAGAGAAATCTTACCGTTTTCTTTCCAGTGCCAGGATGAAAAGTGCAGGAGAGCTAAAGGTGGGTACATGGAGGTCTGAGGGGCGAGGAAGGTTGACAAACTAGACTTTGGTGAGAGGTCACTTAGGCCTTTCCTCAAAGGTGGAGGCGAGTTGGGGCTCTGGGAAAGAAAGCTCTCTCTTCTCTCCTACTGATCATGGAGCAGTCCTCTGAGAACTAGCAAGATCCCTCCCGTACCTGGGAGAACACGTAACTTTCTTATTCACCCCAAACCCACTGATGTGTCTGATCACAAAAACATTTGACTCAACCTGCATATTTGACAGCAAAAGTGGCCAAGGGGAATTGAAATATCTTGAGGAAAAGGAATTTTCACCAAGATACACTCTCTCCCTCCCCCGGAGTTTGGGGGTTTATGCTTTTTTGGTGTATGTTCTCTTCCGCATCAAACCAGTCTCTTCTGCTGAGCCTGTCGCAGAACCAAATCTGTACTACAAAAGGTAGCTGCACCAAGGGACCGGGACAGCTCGCATCTCCCTGATCTAACCATCGTGACGTCGGTAGCTTCATAAATACTGTATGTTGAACAACGGTTTTGTTTTTGTTTTGTTTTGTGTTGCTTTTTGGTTTGTTTTTATTAGTAGTCTACGGGAATTAAAAGTTTTTATTTGCTATCTCCTTTGTTGTATTTTCTGTACTATAACTGTCTACAGTATGTCTTTTGCATAAAATGCATAAGGGTTTGGGGATGTAAATGGAATTTTATTCATATTTTGTCCAAATACCTCTTGTAATTTGTATCAAAATTCTTGTACAATTTTTATATTAAAGATTTATCAGTCACTGATCTCTTCTTCCCTTCTTGATTTGAAGAAACCTCAACAAACTCTAATAGACCTTTCCAGAATACACCTGGCAACGCTTCAGCTCACATAATAAGTCACCCTATTTAAGCACACATGTTGGATATCTCAGAGTCAATCTCCTCTTTGGACTGCGTCCTGGTATTATTCAAAACACTTCTTTGGAAGATCAATCTCATCTCTTGCTCAGATGGCAAAGCTGAGTCAGAGCTACAAAGATCCTAGCCAGTCCCAATGGAGCCCAGCAAACACTGCCCTGAGTCCTTCCTCACCAAAGCTGTACCTTTAGGGATGCCTTTCCTGTATGTCTCCGGAAGTCCTTTTCCCCAAAGCCTTTGCCCAAGCTTTTTTGAAGAAAGGAAGACCAAAGGAAGAACTTAGGTATCTTTGCACCTTAGTTTTCTGCAAATAAATTTTCTTCCCCCCGCCCCCCATCTGTGAAATTTGTGGACAGCAGCCAACAGGATGATGACTATATATTTTTTTCAGACTAAATGCTTGTGTTTCAGTTTATATTCTCTTGGCAGTGGCTTTCTGCAGATTGTGCTTCTTATAATCTAGAAATAAAACTAGCAGATGGGAAGATGTCATAATCGGTGACATTTCCTCCTCCTGTCATACTGCTTGAGGGACAATGGGAAGAAGCAGATAGAAGGCACTTTTGACTCAGCATTGTTTAATATTATCCCCACCTCTTAAAACAATCCTAGCTAAAAATTAGGCTAAGCAAGACTGTAACTGGCTGGAGGCTCCCTTCCAAAATAGTGTTTTCTGTTCTCCATCTCTAGAGCAAGATTGCCCAGGTCTCCCCAGCTGGTACCACCCACTTCTCCAATTTCCTCTGGCCGATAACCCAGGGAAATGAGCTCCCAGGCTCTATAGCAACCCCATGGCCCAGGCCTCTGGCCAACAAGGGGCTGGAGGAGCTGCTAATACCCATCTGGCTGCCATCAGGACCACAGCAAGGAGCTGTCCTGCCAGCTTTAGATGCTACTGCCTCAGGGTCCCTCCCAAGGCTGCAGAGGTGCCGGCCATTGAGCCTTGACAGAGTCTCCCTCCTTGATTTCATTTGAGCACCCATGGATGGGTTTCAGAGTGAGGGCAAAGACATGAAAGGTTAAGCAACTTTGGGGAAGTCAACCTCCACTGAGGCATGTGATTATGAAATGTCACGGATGTGGTAACGCACTCCTGCAGGGAATCCAGGCATAATTATGATCTTTTCATCTGTCATAACACATCTGTAATTGGCAAGAATTCTCCCTCAAACACCTCCTTTTTCTTAAAAAAAAAAAAAAGGTTTTAAATGCTATTAAATGGTGGAAATTCTCCTGTTTAGCAAAGAGGCACCCATGAAGATAGCTCTTGGCACAAAGCTAATCAAAACTGCCCGGGTTGCAGCCAGTTGCTCTCCTGAGCCACTGGAAGACTTGACGTCTGCTAGTTTGCCCCATGTCTGTTGACGATGTGACAGTAGATTAAGTGCTACTAATTTGATAAAGCTGATCTGGGGACCAAGCTGATCTATCAATGAAGACCAGAGAGGCTCACATTGGTGGGGGCTTGGAGGGGTGGCTGTGAATATTGGATTGGGGGGAAATCTATTGATCCTCAGTAAGGCACAGTTATTTTTGGTCACCTGACTCTCGGGCACCCAATCATTATCCATATTCATCAGAGTCGTGTAATGAACAGAGGTATCGATTAACAGGGCTAGCTGGAGAGATTTCCCAACAGTGCTAGTTCACATTGATAGGTCTCCAATGGGAATACAGGCCACACAGCCCTGGACCATAACTTATTGTATTCTAGGTCCTTCCATTGATTTTATTTTGGGGAGAGAGAGGGATAGCCTTGCACACAGTAGTGCTCCCTTGACCTTTCTCCGAAAATTTCTTTGGAAAAAAGAAAGAAAACCAACTCGCTACAACAGTCAACAAGTACACAGCCCTGCTCTCCGTTTTCTGCTTCTGTCCAGGCTGGCTGTCCTACTTCATCTTTGATTGCCGTGTGTGTTATCTTGATTTACAGAAATTTGCTCGAAGCTGGGACATGCCAGTCAGATCTCAGAGCCATCAAGCATACGAAGGCTTCCCTCCCCTAAAGATCAACATATGGCCTCAGGAAATTATTGTGTTAGGCTAATTGCACCGAGTTGGCATGGTAGGAACATAATGAGTCCCGGTTTCAGCCTGCTGACCCCAAACCCAGTGATGCCAGCACATAGTAACTTTCCAAGCATTTTGCCTCGTGGCAGGAATCCTCATTGAGCTGCTGTTTGCAAAAGGCATTTGGTTAGATTCCTAGTGTGTGCCCTGAACCTGCGCTGCCATGTTCCAATTGTAGGAGAGATTTCACTGTGCTGTTCACAGGAGCGCTTGTCCTTCCAGAGAACTGGTGGTGACCCAAATGCCGTAACCATCAGAAGCCATGTGCTGCCTGATGGGTGACATGCTGCTTAAAATGCTGATCTGTAACTAGAATCCATTAAACCCCGGGGAGAAAAAAGTAAAGGATTAAGACAAGGACAGCTGTAAAAAATAAAGCTCAAATGCATCATTAGAAACGAGAAATTCACAAAGTACAACTGTCTGTCATCCACATGGGGTATTTGCAACACTTGACTTGTATATTAATGAAATGCTGTGGGAACTCTACGTCACCCCTTAACCACTGAAGCTAGAGGGAACTTTCTCTTTACTCCAGTCTCCCCTTATCAGAGCCCAGGTTTCTGATGACCTTTAGTTTCATTTGCGTCAGATTAGCCTTACCAACCTGCCTTAATTTGTCTTACCTTGGCCAGCAGACTTTCTCATCTCCAGGTGCAGCCTCTCCTCCAACTTTGAGTCTTGTATACACACCACCTTCAGCCTTATCTTTCCCATTCTTCACTCTCTTCATCATAATGTTCAGCTCAATTCCTGTTTTCTTGGCTGATACCGTTTCTTAAAAAAAATCAGTTCAATATATTTTGATCCTCTGGGGTTAGACTGTACTTCTTTCCAAATGTAAGAGCTTATAGGAAAAAAACATCAGAGACTTCCATAATTTTAAATCCAGAGTTCTGTGCATTGTGTAGCAACTTCAAGTTTTTGGAGTGCTCCAAAAAACTGGTCATAAGCAATTGAATGTGGAGGTTATCAGGATTTTGGGCATGTGCCGTGTGAGGTGATTTAAAATTATTAGACCACTTCCAGGTTTTCAGAGAGATTCATTTTTGCAAATATAAATGCTATTAACAATTCAAAGCACTCTCATAATTCCCCATCTTTGTTCTTGCCCATGATCTCAATTTCAATTTTCCTACTTTTTTCTTAAGTGAAGAATTTCCTTCCAAAGTTTCACAAAGTCATTTGCAGGCTAAAAACAAGACACTTATTTGATGATTTTCAGATGTCGCATCAATTGGTCTTCAGCAGAAAGTAATCCCGCAAGATGTTATGCTTTATGCTTTCTGTTCTCTCAAAAACCACAAACCTGTGCGTTTGAAAAGATGACTCTTTCTAAAGACCTCAGCCTCACCCACTGAGCTCATATGTGAGGATGTTTCAGGCTCACAAGCAGACATGACTTTTCAAGGAAGCAACAAAGCCCACTCACTTTTCCTAGATGTACTGTGAGCCTAAACAGAGAGGGGGAAAGACAATTCATATATGGGGGAAACCCAGGAAGCTGTGTCTCATATGCCAATTGTGTTCTAAACTCCTTCAAGACAGGCTGTTTCTCTAGCCCTTGTCACCTGTGGTACATACATTAATAGAATAAAAGGGTGAGTGAATGGGGAGTGGGGGTGGGTGGATGGAGCCCTTTGTTAAATGCCAAAGTCAGAGCTAGCCTTAAGATTAGGCGAAGGCGGGGCCAGCCCCGTGGCCAAGTGGTTAAGTTCATGCGCTCTGCTTCGGTGGCCTGGGGTTTCTCGGGTTCAGATCCTGGATGCGGACATGGCAATGCTCATCAGGCCATGCTGAGGCGGCATCCCACATGCCACAACTAGAAGGACCCACAACTAAAATATGCAGCTATGTACTGGGGGGATTTGGGGAGAAAGAGCAGAGAGAGAAAAAGAAAAGAAGATTGGCAACAGGTGTTAGCTCAGGTGCCAATCTTAAAAACAAAGATCAGGTGAAGGAGGTGGCTATCACTCCTGGATAAAACGCCTAGATCAGCTATTTCAGGGCTCTGAAAAGCAAATGTTAACAGAAGCATTGAGGAGGAAGAACAAGGCTCAAAGTACCACTGAAATGGCCTTACTTTGCCATCTTTTCCCTCCAGTGTGCCCTGGCTGGCCTGAACTCAGTGAAACCGGAAACCACGAGTGGGCATCAGGGTTGGCAGAGAGATCCTCAGGAGAAGCCGTCTGCTCAAGGAGTTGGGATGCTCAAGGAGAGCAGGAGAAATTCCCTATTCTTTCTTTTTCTCTGTTTTTCTTGTGTCTGCCTCAAACCCAAGCAATCCTGCAACAAGAGTAGCAACTGCTGGGACGGGAAGCCCTGGCAGGCGCCTAAACTCTGCGAGAAGGACACCACCCAGCCCCACTGGAGAAGCTACTGTCCCCAGAGGGTAGGGAAACCCCTTTTGCTTTTTATTTCCATCTGTCCTCCCACTGCTTGGTCCTGGAGGTGAGCACAGTCACAGCAAGTGAACTGCTGAGCACCAGCTTTCTGTGCAGAGGACGGAAAAGGCGAGGCTGGAAAGTTCCAGGGAGGTCGTGGAGAGGGAGGTCTTTGGGAAAGTAACCTTTCAAATGGATGAATTCCCAGGGACCCACCCCTGAGGTGCATGTGCATGGATCTGAGCCTACAGCATAGTCTGGCTACTGGGTAGTGCACACGCGGGACCAATCCAAAGAGTGCTTCAAGGATTTTGAAAACAGAACTAATACTGGGACTAAGACCACAGAAGGCTGGTTAGAACTAGCAGCCTGAACTCCCTTTGGTTGAATGCCTACTAAAAACACATTGACATTCTCCATAGGATTTAAACAAGATCCAGAATTTCATAACGTGTGGGAGGCAGATTTCTTGTTTTTCGTCTGTTTGTTTTTCAATTGTGGTAAAATATACGTAACAAAAATGTATCATTTTAAACATTTTAAGGGTACAATTCTGTAACGTTAAGTCCATTATTTTGTTGTGCAACCATCACCACCATCTGTCTCCAGAACTTTTCATCTTCCTCAACTGAAACTCTGTATCCATTAAAGAATGACTCTCTATTCCCCGTGCCTTCACCACTCTACTTTCTCTCTATATAAATTTGACTACTCCAGGTACTTCATATAAGTGGAATCAAATAATATTTGTCCTCTTTTGACTGGCTTATTTCACTTAGCATAATGTCCTCAAGGTTCATCCATGTTGTAGATGGGTCAGAATTTCCTTCCTTGTCAAGGCTGAATAATACTCCCTTGTGTGTATATACCACATTTTGTTTATCCATTCATCTGCTGATGGGCACTTGGGTTGCTTCCACCAGCAGACAGCAGGCAGACTTCTAAGATGGTCCTTAATGATCTTCACAAACTAGTTTTCACATCCTTGTGTGATTCCATCCCCTTGAGTGTGGGCTAGAACTAGTGACTTACTTTGAACAAGTTGAGTATGGTAAAAGTGATAAGACACAGTCAGGATACAATTCAAAATTTTTCAGCCTATGAAGAACCAGGAAAATCTTTCACATGGGAGAAGACAATCAATAGATGCTGTTACCAAGATGACAAAGGCATTGTAATCACCTGAAAAAGACTTAAAAGCAAGTATTATATAAATGCTTCAACAATAAAGGAAAATAATCTTGAAACAAATGGAAAGTTAGAAGGTCTCATATAGGAAATAGAGGATATAAAAAACCAAATGGAAATTTTAGAACTGAAAAATAAGATAAATAAAATGACAAATTCACTGGATCAGTTCAATAGCAGAATAGAGATGACAGAGGAGAGTCAGTGAACTTGACAATAGGTCAACAGAAATTACCCAATCTGAACAACAGAGAGAAAAAACTGGAACAGAGCCTCAGGGACCTGTGGGATAATAACAAAACATCTAGCATGTGTGTTATTAGAGTCCCAGAACTAGAGGAGAGACTGAGGTGAAGAAAAATTAGTTGAAAAACTAATGGCTGAAAACTTTCTAAATTTGGCAAAAGACACAAACCTACAGATTCAAGAGGCTCAGTAAACTCAAAGAAGATATAACCAAAGAAATGCACACTCAGGCACAGCATAAACAAATTGCTGGATTCTAAATTATTCAGAATGCTTTGCTTTTGTAGGTCTATGAAGAGCTTCAGGGCTGGGGGAGGCAGAGCCAGTAAAATTGAAGTATGCAGAGGCTCCGTGATTAGATAGACTTAGAGCATCGTGGTGGTGCTTTCATAACCCTTCAGGCATCTTTGCCTGTTGTTCCAAAATAAGCCTGTTTCTGTTCCTCTTCCTCCTCCTGAGGAACCAGTTACTTAGAAGGATCCATGTGATGGCATAGGAGGCCTGCTGGTCATTGGGAGACACAAATCAAGGGTGAGAGAGACATGGACTGATTCAGAGATGGTCAACGTTTCAAGAAGCCCAAATTCCCCACCATGAGTCATGCTTGAGACCAGAGCAAGGGCTCTTACCACAGCCACCCAAAGTTCTTGCCCCTGAGGTGGTGCAGGGGTGCTGAAAGAAAACACCAGCCCTTTGGGAGAGATGAGGAAATGTAGCACCTGGTTGGAAAAATTGGAGAAGAGAGGAAACTGCACTACAATTCACCAAGGATTTACTGAGGACCTCATGTGTTCCTAGCACTAAGTACTCTGGAGGCTTAGAAAAGATAACAATTGAGACAAGGCTCCTCTCGTCAAGAAGCTTACAGCACTGTTGCAGGCATCACTGATAGTCTAAGGCTGATGAGGATGAATACTATCAGGCAGCCAGCCTGGCAAACTGGAGGAGCACACCTTTAGAGATTAGACAGAACTAACTCAAATGCCAATGCCTCCCTTTAATACTGAACTGACCTGGAGACAGTTACTGAACTTCTCTGAGCCTCAGTCTTCTCCTCAGCGTAGCTGAGATAACAATACCTACAGTACCCTCTTGCGGGGAGGGTTAAACAAGAGAAGATGTGCAACATGCCGGGCACACGGTTGGTGACCTGAGAGTGGGCATTGGTGATATTAAGAGAAGTAAAATCAGAGGAGTTATGACTGTCTGGAGGCTGAGGGAACTCTAGCTGGAAGACTCAGAGAAGGTGAAGCAGAGCCTTTCAAACATGGGGATTTGGATGAGAGGAAGTCACCTTGAAGAAGGCTTGCTCGGAGAAGAAGCAGCAGTGTGAGCCGAGGGCCTGAAGCCAATGAGGCACGTCCTGGGCAGTCCCCGACAACTGGAGGCAGGCAAGCCCTGTCTCCAGAGATTCTTTGGTCTCTTAGTTTCTCAAGAATCTCCTAGTCTCTCTAGAGATTCGTTAGGGAGGCATTTTAGTGTCCTAGATCCATAGGTTTGATGAGAAGTCTCTTATAGAACAAATGGAGGGTTAGCAGTAGGGAAAGCTCCTTAGGCAGGTTGGAGCAGATTGTGAAGGGCCTTGAGTGTCATTATAAGGGGGTCAAACTTTATTCTTGAGGAGATGAAGATTTGAGGACCTGGGGGTTATCCCTTAGGATGTTCACACTGATGGACGGGAGTCTGGGGCAGCAGTTAGAAGGCTGCAGTGATGGTCCAAGTGAGAGCCAAGAGGAGTGAGAGGGAAGGAGGAGAGGTGTTTGTCAGTGAAGGGATCTAGGTGAGTATTGTTACTGACGTGACTGGCGGGGGAGAAAGAGAAGATGGCTTTGATACTGGGGAGTTAACTGAATTAAGAAAACTAGGAGGCAGAGAAGCAGGACTAGCAGTCTAGATTTACACATGCCAAACCTAAAATGCCAGAGGATGTTCACATGTGGGACATATCCTGCAGGCACTTGGAAGGGTGTGCCTGGAACACAAAGAGAGGCTGATGAATAGAGATGTAGATGTGGGAACCAGCTTCATAAAAGGGAGAGTTGAGAATGTGGGGTTGGAAAAATATCTAAGAGAGAAAGGGCAGGAGGAACAGGGCCAAGGACATAGCCCTAAAGGCCACTGAGAAATAATGGTTAGAGGAAGAAGATTAAGAAAGAGAAATCTCAAAGGAGTGAAGAGAGGAAAGTTTCAAGGATGGTGTGGTCCCTGGCCAGAAACTGCAGCTGTCTAGGAGGATGGAGAAGAGACCATTTGATTAAGTGATAAGATGGACACGTGATCTCTGTCACAATGACAAAGTGGTAGGTCAAGAAGTGAGACTGCGAAGTGTGAGAAGCAAATCTGCTGAAGAGAGAGGGAGGGGCTGGTCATCCTAGAAGATCAGCCGGAGAGAACAAGTCACTGGGAGTGTGCTGGGGTCTGAATGTTCATGTCCCCCAAAAATTCATGTGTTGAAACCTAAGCCCCAAGGTGATGGTATTAGGAGGTGGGGCCTTTGAGAGGTGATTAGGTCATGAGGGCAGAGCCTTCATGAATGGGATTAGTCCCTTTGTAGAAGAGGCTCCAGAGAGATCCCTTGCCCCTTCTGCCATGTGAGGACACAATACATCTGCAGCCCGGACGAGTGTTCATCAGAACCTGACCATGCTGGCACCCTGATCTTCGACTTCCAATCTCCAGAATTGTGAGAAATAAATTTCTGTTGTTTGTGAGCACCCAGTCTGAGGCATTTTGTTCTAGCAGCCTGAAAAGCTAAGACACGGTGGTAGCCTGAAGAGGAAGTTTTCTTTAAGATTGTGCATTTTATACAAAATCAACATACACAAATCAGTTGCATTTCTATATACTAATAACAAACTAGCAGAGAGAGAAGTCAAGAACACAGTCCCATTTACAATCACAGCAAAAAGAATAAAATAGCTAGGAATAAATTTAACCAAGGAGATGAAAGACCTAAACGCTGAAAACTATAAGACATTATTGAAAGAAATCAAAGAAGACATAAAGAAATGGAAAGATATCCCATGCTCAAGGATTAGAAGAATAAACTTAGTTAAAATGTCCACATAACCTAAGGCAATCTACAGATTCAGTGCAATCCCTATCAGAATCCCAATGACATTCTTCACAGAAATAGAACAAAGAGTCCTAAAATTTAAATGGAACAAGAAAGACCCTGAATAGCCAAAGCAATCCTGAGAAAAAAGGACAAAGCTGGAGGCATCACAATCCCTGACTTCAAAATATACTAAAAAGCTATAGTAATCAAAATAGCATGGTACTGGTACAAAAACAGGCACATAGATCAAGGGACCAGAATTGAGAGCCCAGAAATAAAGCCACACATCTACAGACAGCTTTAATCTTCAACAAAGGAGCCAAGAACATACAATGGATAAAGGAAATTCTCTTCAATAAATGGTGTGGAGAAAACTGGACAACCACGTACAAAAGAATGAAAGTAGACCATTACCTTACACTATATGCGAAAATTAAAACAGATTAAAGACTTGAATATAATGCCTGAAACTGTAAAATTACTAGAAGAAAATATAAGCAGTACACTGTTTTTTTTTTCATTTTGAGGAAGATTGGCCCTGAGCTAACATCACTTGCCAATCTTCCTCTTTCTTATTTTCCTCCTTAGAGCCCGGGTACATAGTTGTATTTCCTAGCTGTAGGTCATTCTAGTTCTCCTGTGTGGGATGCCGCCACGGCGTGACTTGATGAGCGGTGTGTAGGTCCACACCCGGGATCCGAACTGGTGAACCCTGGGCTGCCAAAGTGGAGCGTGTGACCTTAACCACTCAGCTACTGGGCCAGCCCCAGCAGTACACTTTTTGACATCAGTCTTAGCAGTATCTTTTCAAATGTCTAATCAGGCAAGGGAAACAGAAGAAAAAATAAACAAATGGGACTACATCAGACTAAAAACCTTCTGCAAGCCAAAGGAAACCATGAACAAAACGAAAAGACAACCCACCAACTGGGAGAAAATATTTACAAATCCTATATACAACGAAGGGTTAATTTTGAAAATATATAAAGAACTCATACAAAACAACAAAAAACCCAAAGAACCGGATCAAAAAATGGACAGAGGATATGAACAGACATTTTTCCAAAGAAGATGTACAGATGACCAAGAGGTACATGAGAAGATGTTCACCGTCACTAATTATTAGGGAAATGCAAATCAAAACTACAATGAGATATCACCTTACACCTGTCAGAATGGCTATAATTAATGAGACAAGAAATAACAAATGTTGGAGAGGATGTAGAGAAAAGGGAACCCTCCCACACTGTTGGTGAGAATGCAAACTTGTGCAGCTACTGTGGAAAACATTATGGAGATTCCTCAAAAAATTAAGAATAGAAATACCATACAATCCAGCTATCCCACTACTGAGTATTTATCCAAAGAACGTGAAATGAACAATTCAAAGAGATTTATACACCCCTATGTTCATTGCAGCATTATTCACTATAGCCAATATGTAGAAGCAAGCCAAGTGCCCATCAACTGATGAATGGATAAAGAAGATGTGGTACAATGGAATACTAGTCAGCCATAAAAAAGATAAAATTGTGCCATTTGTGACAACATGGATGGACCTTGAGGATATTATGCTAAGTGAAAAAAGTCAGACAGAGAAAGACAAACACTGTATTATTTCACTCATATGTGGAAGATAAATAAACACATGGATAAGGAGAACACATTGGTGGTTACCAGAGGGGAATGGGGTTTGGGGAGGGTGAAAGGGGTAAAGGGACACATATGTAGGTGACAGATAAAAACTAGACTTCTGGTGGTGAACACGATGCAGTCTATACAGAAGCTGATATATAATAATGTACACCTGAAATTTACACAATGTTATAAGCCAGTATGACCTCACTAAATTTTTTTTAAAAAGATTGTGCATTTTATAAATAGAGGGGAAGGAGCCAGGGGAAAGAGAGAGAGGCTGAAGATGTGAGACAGAGAGGATTCCTAGAAGACAGAAGAGGATGGCCCTAGGAGACTCAGACAGGACAGGAAAACATGGAAGAACTTCATCAAAGTCAGACATCTGGTTATTGAGAACAGAGCAAGCAAGCAGCATGGAATATGGCCCATGCTTGTCTTGTCCTCATACCCAATAGAAGGGCCAATTATTGGATTCATCTTCAATGACTTTTCCTGGTGGAGAATTTCACATTGATGGGATCAGTTATGGACCCCCTTACAAAACTGTTTCAATACTCTTTGTTGTCTCAAAAATAAGAGTGAAAAACAGGTGACAGCTTCCTTCACAACGCACTTGAAAGTGGGTCTAATTGTGGCAGATTTACAATCAACTGTTGTATCTGTGTCAAGGTCCTAAATTCTAAATTTCCCAGGAGGTTAAAGGTCACATGTCGTGTGCACATGTGATAAACTCACTTTCCCATGGTCTGGGTTTTTCTGATGTGAGAAAAGACATTATTGCTGGGTTACCTTTGAATAGCGGGTTCCTCTATCTAGATTGACATTATCGGATTGTCTTTTTCCTGTGAATTCTAACGGCCTCCAGAAACTCTGAACTTGCATTTCTCTTTTTACATTTTTATATGCTTTAAACTTTTTATCTTAATTATCCAAGTACTACATGAATACATTCTTATGGTTTAAAATTTTCAAACAAAATAGGTCTCATCTCTAGGTCCCTATCTAGCACTTTCCCTTCCCAGAGGAAATGTACTTACATATTCAAATACGTAATTATATTTTGTGAGAGTTTTTTCCGTAAAAATTGTAGGTATTACTCTTCACCATGCTTTTTAAACAACTATAGATCTTAGAGATCTTTCCATTTCACCACATGTAAATCGACCAAAATTATTTTAAATTAATGCATAGCGCCTTCTATAGTATGGATGAATCATGGCTCATTTAGCCAGCCCCCTAATGATGGAAATGTAGGTTGTTCCTAATTTTGCATTGTTAGCAAAATGCCAAACACTGCACTTTACTCCCTCCTTCTAGAACCCACTTAGAATGCTGTGCTACTGTTGGAAAGGTCTCCTCCTTCCATCTCAGTCAATGGTTTAAAGACATCGTATGTGCCTCAACACTGTGTATCTATTTTGGTTATGAATGTGAAGAAGAGGTAGGGAGAGAAGGAAGGACAGAAGGAAGGAGGATGCTAGGTGTGTGTTGTGTAGTATGGCACGTGTAATGTCCTGGAGGAAGGGACCACTCCTCAGACCTGTAACCAAGGTGGTAGCTGGTCATCATCCTCTTTGAGATTTCAATAAAAATTATGTGACCACCATCATATGTCAGTGGTTGCCCAAGCCTGCCTCCCAAGCTCTCTAGGGAGTCTTTGGGAAGCTTTTATTTATCCAAAGACCTCTGACTCAAGCCCCTGCCTCCACTGCATTGGTTCTTTTATGGGTCATCTCACCACTTCAAGGGCACTGTCCCTTTTTCCCACTGCACTATTCACACAGGAACTCTTGGCAAAGCAGATTTAAAGGTAAACCCATTCTAACAATATCTTAAGTCTTAGTCCTAGTTGGTAGTGGGCATCCTTGCCCACCGTTGTCCCTGGGACTTTCTCACTGGCCACCTGTCTCCCAACCAGTTGTTCAACACCCTCCTGCCTACTACCTTTTCCTCTCCTTTTAACTTCTAAGCAGAGTAGTTTATCCACTTCCATGTTTCTATGTGTTCTCTGGGGATGATGCCGTCCTCACTTTCTTTCCACAGAAAGAGCTAGGGAAATTATTTACTAAACGAAGACTTTCCTATCTTTAAGAGGACCTCTGATGCCAGTGATTAGGGTAACATTGTTTCAACCCTGAAATAGATAGTTGTGTTCTTCCATGATGCCCAAGGTGGTGCATACCCCGATGTCATATTGTAGGTACTCAAAAGATACTTGTGGATTGACCAGGTAGCAGACAAATAGCAGCTTCATCAAAAAACCAGATTGATGGATTGATTCGGGAGTAAGGGAAAGAAAGTGTGTGGAATTTCATAGGTATATCCCATCCTAAAAAAAAAAAAACTTTTAAACACACCATTGTAGATGACTTCTCAGAAGATGAATTGCTTCCTTCGGCCTAAGTCAACAAGAGGCTGGATCCCAAGATTATCTCCATGCATGCCGTGGGTTAGCTAACAGCTGGCACTACCACTGTGCTCTGCCCAGCCTCTTCTGAAAAGCCTCTAAGGTAAATTTGCTTTGGAATTCGTTGGTTGACCTGCTTTTTAACAAAAGGATTCTTTTCAGTCTGTGAGCCAAGTCCTCAGGATGGGAACGTCATGAGCAGATGTGAATGAAGTAGTGAAACCTTCAAATTTTGGGGGAAGCCAGGAAATTGTGCTAAACTTAACTTTCTTAAGAGAGGAAGAATAGTTCTATAGCACACAGCCACAACTATTTTGATTATATAACTAGAAAAATAATGGACTTCTTATTTTCACTAAATATGTTAAATTAAAATATATAACTAATTTTTTAGAAATAAAACCCCCTAAAAACAAATCTGATGCATGTGTGCATGCGCCTCCACCCCCCCCCCCGCCAACACACACATACTTGCTTTACAACTTCTCATTGTCTAAATCTGCCTGAATGTTTTTCAAAAACCATTTTCTCCCAGTGGAAGACTTCCCTGATCAATTTTAACATTCAGTGATTTTTTTTAAAGGTAAGATCAATATAAATAATCTCTGTAACATACACACAGCAGAGATTGTGAAGAATTTGCTGATTTGACCCCAAGGGTTCGTCCCAAGCAAACTTGGTACTCCTGACCTTAGGGCAGCGCCTGGGAGAGCTGCAAGGTAGTGAGACCTTGAAGAAGGGAGGTGATTCTTTTCAAAGTGTATATTTGGATGAATTTTATATTTGAAAATGATTTTTTTTGTCAGTGATTTTTTTTTCGGCCAAGCATCTAAAACCTCCTTTCTATGTTTGAGAAGTCTCCATTGTATGAATCTTGAATCTTGGTGAGACCATGTATCCATCAGATTAAATTCAATAACACCATGGTAACAAATGACCCCATGCCCCCAAATCTTAGTGGCTTACAAAGGTTTAATTCCCGCTAATGCCGCGTGTCCATCATGGGTTGGCTGTGGCTCTGCTCCATGTCATCTTCACTTCTTGTAGCCAGGTTGATGCAGCGGTCCCATTCTAGAACACTGCCATTCTTGAGGCAGAGGGAAAATGTATGGCCAAGCATACACTGGCTCTTCATGCTTCCACTTGGAAGTGACCCACATCATTTCTTCTCGTACTTCGCTGGCCCAAACAAGCAATATGGTCAAGCCTGCTGTCAAAGAGACAGAGAAGCATAATCCTTCCCCCAGGGCGGGGCAGCATATTTGGAAACAAAAATATAGTTATTGTAGGCAGAAGCTTCCTTCCCACTATAAAAACTTGAAAAGGCTCACGTAGCAGGATGACTCGG
The DNA here is from genome assembly GCF_037783145.1 of Equus przewalskii. Classification (NCBI taxonomy): domain Eukaryota; kingdom Metazoa; phylum Chordata; class Mammalia; order Perissodactyla; family Equidae; genus Equus; species Equus przewalskii. The sequence continues at coordinate 34,393,353 of NC_091852.1, read as the reverse complement.
GATTGGCCAATCAGAAGTCAGATTCACCCCTTGGACTCTGAATTATAAACTGGCTAGGCAAAGTAGCAGGGTCAATGGACACGTCATTCTGGGTCTACAGGGCAGCAATGCCAGCTGCAGTATCCAATGCCCAACGCCGGAGACACCATCCAGGCCCTCACTGGACTAGTTCTGTGATATGATTTTGGTTGTTTGCCTACTTTTTAGCCTCTCTTGTTCCTGCCTGCTTCCTGGGCTTAATGATCCAGGCTTCTTGGCAATTCTGTGAGCCGCCCAGTCATATCTGCTATGTCTTTTCTATATAAACAAGTCAGAATCCTTCTCTGTTGCTTCCTGTTTAGAACCTGACTGATACAGTAAGGCCTTGAGCCAAGCCAAACATTTCCTCAATTCAGTTTCTGATCACCAGGTAATTTCTGCCCAAGGCCCTGTTTCTCCTGCATAAACTAAAGTCTAGAAAGCATAGGGACAATTTACACTAAAAGATATTGGATAGAAAAGGCTGGGAGGGCCAGGTTCAGTCTTGGTTTCTGTGTACTCATTAGATTCAGAGGTACTGAATATCAAAAGATAAATGTGGGAAGGGCAGGTGGGGAGCTGGGTAATCTCGAGTTGAGAAGTACAAAACATACAGTGAGGTGTCATTAGGGTGACGAGATGTCCCAGTTTGCTGAGGACAGTCCCAGGCTACTACTGTTGTGGATCTAGCATATTTTTGCCTAGCCATTATTTTTAGTACCCTCTTTCCCCTTAAAATGTGTTCTGGCTTAGACAATAAATTATTGCCAGGCACTCCAGCTATAATGGAATTCAGAAGATCTTCATTTTAATTACAATCTAGTGCTGATTTGTGGAGTGACCAGTCAACTTTCTGTAACTTAACTTCCTCACCTATAAAGTAAGGGAGTTCATTTAGATCAGTGGTTGGCAAATTGTGTTCTGTTCTTCAAGGCGATATCTGAAAACCCTCTGCAGAGGAAGAAAGCGGAGGCACATGGGGGAAGCTCCAGAGAATCTCTGCCTCTATTTGTTTCATGCCTTGGGGTTGTATCTAACATGTTCTTTGGAAAAGTGTTCTTGTGACAGAAATAAACACACACACACATTTGAAAGTCATTGATCTGGATAATCTCTCAATACATAGAAAGTCAAGATTCCTAACACTTGCTCTCCTGCCCTAACTTCCATCTTCTAGCCAATGAGCTGGTCCTTAAAGGAAGGGAGCCATTAGGGGGAGCTTCTTCACTTTTCAACTCTTTCCCTCATTTTAAAGGGACAACGCTAAACTCTTCACGCTACAGCCAACATTTCCCGTAAAATGATGCTGACATTTACTTAAGTTTCTAAAAATATCCCTTAGCCCACTTTTCCATCTTGGTCTCCTACTTCTAATCTGTCCCCAAACAAACCTTAAGCATTCCTGTATCTCTGCCTTAGCTCATGGGGTCCCTCATCCTCCCTAGGCCAACCCTTACAGTTCAGCCTAAGTCCCACCTGTTCTGTGAGGTATCCCTCATCCACCACAGCCCTTGGGCATGACTCCCACCCTTCTCTCTGGGCTTCTACACCTGGTTTGGCAATTAGTATATATTGCTTTATGTGCCGTTGTCTCACAGCTCTAAAAACACTCTTTTAAGTTCTGCTCTGTGATGCTGAGGCTAGAATTCTGCCAACCCCATTTCTCCTTTGCCAATTGGCTTCCTGTTACATGTTGCCAATAGTGGTAATTCCAGAAAGATTAGAAGGCAGGAAAGAGAGAAAATAAGCTTGTTCCTTCCTGCATGCCTGCTCTTCCTGTCAGTGTTGCCCCAGGCATTAGAGTTTGGTTCCCACCTCCAACTTCTTTCCCCATTCCCAGAACCAGCTTCATTGAACCACCTCAGAGGTACCAGTGGTAGCTGGGCAATGCCCTCTCCTTAGAAATCTGAATCCCAGTTCTTCAGGGCCCCTCCTTCAAGCTCCTGAGATAAGAGCCCTTAACAGGCAGCACTGACTCTTCAGGTGTGAGCCTCAGCTCCATGAGGCACTCCTGAGGTACCAATAATAGGCAACAACATCTCTTTCTCAGACATCTAAGCCCCAGTTCAATAGGGCCTCTCCTCTGAGCTTCTGAGTTCTGATCACCCAACCTATTCCTTTTGTCCCCCAAGCCCTAGGAGTTGTGGCTACTTTCTCTACTTATTATCTGTTTTCCCTCACTGTTCTCCTTTTCCTTTTTCAGGCTTCTTAACATCTGCTTAACCAATTCCCTACATTAAATTCTCTCTGTTGAAATACTTAGCGAAGTTTTTGTTTTCCAGATTGGACCCTGACTGGTCTACCTTTAACTATCACTTGTCATGTTACCCATATTTTTCTTTATTTCTCAACTATATTGGGACTTCCTTTAGTTTACCCTTAGTCACATCCATAGGAACGCAACAAAAACTTGCTTTTTGATTGATAAGGGTATAAGATTCATGACCAGGAGAAAGGATGGAAGGTGGAAAGAGCAGGATTGTTTTGCATCAAACAGATGTGGGTTCAAAGTCTAGTTTTAATGGTCTCTGTTCCTTAGCTTCTTTGAGTCTCAAATTCTCAACCTTAAAGCAGAGAATGATAATGCTTATCCTCCAGGTCTGTTGTGCAGCTTACAGGAGGAAAGGTAGGTAAAGTGCTTCACATGGAGCCATGTGCATGGCTCAGACTCACAGATGCTGCTCTTCCCTCCACCTACTCTGATCACTTTGAATGTTCAGTAGCTCCTGTGTCCACTAGGTAGGTGGTCATCTCTAGGCACTTCTGTGTCCTTCAGATAGTTGTAGTGGAGGCATGATTCCCCCTGACTGTGAGACTGGATTGAGAGGCAGGACTTAAGTGAGTCAGCATAGTAGCATTCCTCATGTTCTGCTTTATGATGAGTCTTTCCTCTTATTAAACACCTACACACACCCCTCCACCTTGACCCTTCTTCCCAATCTGACACAAGCTTTCTTCCCTTTGACACCAAATTTCCTAATAAGGCCCACACTCATCCTTCTCTATGCACCACTGTAATCCAGAGCAGCTGTAGGGACAAGCTTCTTTATCCATCTCTCTCTTGGCATACATTGCCTGTGTCTTCCTGTCTGTTTCTCTTCCTCTTGCTCTCACCATCTCTCTTTCTCTCTCATATCAGCTCTATTTTCTTCTTGCATCCAATTCTCAATCTACTTTCTATATCACAGTCTAAATCCTGAAAAGAGCTGGTTTGAATAGCTAATTATTATCTTTGCTTTGCACCAGACCTCCTCATATGACACCTGCCAGCCTATAAATGGGTTGCCCCTGAGTCAGGCACTCATGCCTGGTCAGTCTCTGGCCACAGTTTTGCAGAAGTCAACCTAGCCTGGCTTCCTTATGTAGGTGCTGAGGGTGAAGTAGTTAACTTGCAAGAAGAAGAAGTTAACTTGCAAGGAAAGCAGGGCTTGGTAGGCACTGGGATGTGTATGTCAAGGACATGCCCTGTTTGCACCAATCTATTAAGAAGTTCCTATATCACCAAGCCAATGAAGCTTTCCGATTTTCACCTTTCCTGACTTCTCTGGAGTGTTTCTTGTGGTTGACCACTCACTCTGACACTTCTAACTTCCCTCCATCCACGTGAGTCTGGTTCTTTCCTTACCGCTCTTGTCAATCTCCCTTGCTGGTTTCTCTTCTCCACTCACCACTTACTCTGAAGAAGCAGCTGGTCCATGGACTTGCTAATGTAGACATAACATCTAAGATGTTATTCACACCTAGACCCTTGACCCCAGTGGTGCTGCAGCCTGTAGCCTGCATGTGCACGAGGAGCCATCTGGAGGGAGCAGGTAGGGATTCAGAGGTTCCAGGAAGCAATTGCAGGGTGCTGAAGAACTCTAGTACCATGGTCAGGAATCAGGAGCTACTTGTTTGCTAGGAGGAAAGATGCTGGGTTGTGAGTATCACAAAAATCCCTCCCCCATTCTTCTCATCATAGACATGTCCATCAACAGGAAGGCTCTTAGGTAATTCCAGACCAATCCTTCCTCTAGTCACTGGTGGCGCCTACTGTCAAAATGCCCTGTGCCCCCCTTTTCAGTCTCTCTTCTATCAAATTACACATTTATAATTTTTTATTCTTTCGGGAGTGATGTTTTGCCATTATTAGCTGTTCCTAAATTAGGGCGTACTGTGTCTTATCTCTTGCAAATCTACAGAGAAGCAGCCTTTCTTCACCAGAGGCATCCATAGCCTTTCTTTTTCCTAACTCTTGTAATTGGTGATGCCAGGCAAGTTATTTAAGTGCCCTGAGCCTCAGGTCCTCCTCTGTAAGGTGGGAATAATGCCTCACCTCATACTGTTGTGAGGATTTACTGACTTATAACTAAAATCACTTAGCACCATGCCTGGCACAGAGTAGGCACTCAGAAAATATCGGGGGGCCAGCCTGGTGGTATAGCAGTTAAGTTTGTGCTGTCCCGCTTCAGCGGCCCAGGGTTTGCCACTTTGGATCCCGGTCACAGACCTATGCACCACTCATCAAGCCATGCTGTGGCAGGAGTCCCACATACAAAGTAGAGGAAGGTTGGTACAGATGTGAGCTCAGGGCTAATCTTCCTCAGCAAAAAGAGAATTGGCGGAGGATGTTAGCTTAGGGCTAATCTTCCTCAAAAAAAAAAAAAAAAAGAAAATATAGTTTCTTCCCCTTTGTTTCCTGACCAACTATGTTTGTTTTTTTAACCAGGAAAGCATTGGTCCCTGGGTGTTTTCTGTTTCGTATTCACTCTTTGTTTAGTCATCCAACGTTTCTTGAGAACTTGTGTGTGCCAGGAATTGGCCCAGGGTCTGGGGATACCCGAGTGAGCCACATGGATGAGACCCACAACCTCATCGAGAGCCTTGGTCTTAGCACAGAGCTGGGGCCACATCCTCCTCTAGCTACGTTTCAATGAGCCTTCCCCAGCGTGTGCTCCCAGCTGGCAGAACTTCGCTTCATTTCTCCCTTTTCTCTCACTTCAATTTCTGGTGCTTTCCTCCAACATTCATAGCTTGTAGCTGTACAGGATTTGAGAGAAAATAACTTGGAAAAACAGACAAAATGCTTAAAGATGCATAAAGGGTTGCAAAAGTACCCCCATGGTGTTTGAAAATTACCAACACTCAGAAAGAAACCAGACTAAGAAATATTCATGTTTAACTACATAAAGTACTCCTCACCAGCAAAAGCCCCTCAGCTCAGAAGGCATGAGAGACCCGGAGGTGTTTGGATCAAATTGCTGTGTTGATGAACTTGCTTTCCTCCACCATGCTCCAGCCAAATTAGAGTCATTCAAATGACTCTCAGATGCATTAGTTTTGACCAAATCTTTTGAATCTGCAAGCTGAGGTCAGGCTCTTCTGTGTCTCTAGCACATAGCTCAGTGCTTGGTACTAGGTAGCTGCTCAGAAAATTCTAGCAGCTATCAGTTCTTCTCGGCTTCCCACTATGACACCCTGAGCTCCTACAGGCTGGGTCACAGTCTTGTTCGTCTTTGCATTCTTATACTGAGCAGAGGGCTTGCTACGCCTAGGCACTCAGTAAATGTTTGTGAAATGAACAAAGGAACAGACAAAAAGACAGAAGGGTGTGAGTAATGAGATGTTTGGAAGCTCATTCTCAGCACACAAGCTCCAAAGGGGCAGGGGGGGAGAGGTGGGGCTAGGTAGAGGCTGTGACTGCAGAAGAGGGCTGTGGCTCTCCAAGGACTGAGGACCCAGTGTCCCTGAGCTCATGGTGGCACAGGGTCACATCTGTGTGCAGCCGCTTCCCTCCCCTGTCACATAACAGGAGGCCTTCTCTGATCAGCCTGCTTTGGAAAACTGCTTGCACCTGGCCTGGAAGAACACAATTAAAAGACGCCGTAAAAATTGACAGATCCCAGTGCGGAGGGCTGAAAATACATTACAATTCCGATCGAACTATAAATAAAGCTCCTAAATTAAATAAATCTCGCACAATTATGGATTAAAACATGTTTAGTGTTAATGGCCTTGCACATGGACCCTGACTCCCGAGATTGTTGCTGAGGCTGCATGGCTGGGGGATTGCATCATAATTAACACCAGGCCATCCCAGGAGGGGCCGGCCTGAGGTTCAACTGGGGGCCTGCAGGAGGTGAGGGGAGCACCGATGAGGCCCCCTTCTTCCGAATGCTCACCTAGCCCTTTTTTGGGGATACTGACTCTTCCTCGGAAGACTATGACCTGGAGATGGCTGTTACTGCTCAGGGCCCGACCTGGGACACAAAGGCTTGCTCTGGGTGTAGTGTCTGTGTCCCCTGCACACTTTGTCCCACAAATGTCCACATGCACCACATACACAACCCAGCGCCAAAAACAGATTGGTGAAGAAATATCTGGATAGTTCAGTTATTTGCTCCCTCCTACCCTGTTGCTTTGAAGTCCATTCACTGTAACACAAATAACCAGCAATAATATGGGCATTACCCTGTCTCAAGTTTCCTCTGATAACCCTCAAACTCAGATTAGTAGAACCAAGGAGGTGGGAACATCAGGAAGGACAATAAAAGGTGCAAGAGTTCCAGCTGCACCAAACCCAGCATGAGTTTTAAAACTTAGAAAATCTTATGGGGGTAAAGTGTGGAGCCTGGAGTTTTCATTCAAGACAGTCTTACCTCTAGCGAAGGCCGGCAGATGGAAAGAAACAACAGCTCCTCCAGAACCCCCCAAAGCAGGGCAGGGCAGTGATAAAGAGAGTGGGTGCTGGAATCGGGCTACCTGGGTCCCACTGCCAGCTCTGTCACTTACTGAGTGTTTCAGGCTCGGGTCTCCAACCTGGGGATATAATAGTACTTACTTCTTGGCCACGAGGATCTGGCACACACTAAGGCCCCGTGAACATTCGCTGCTGCTAGGAGCATCGCTGTAGAGTAAGCAAGCCCATCTTTGCTCATGTGCTCCAACTGTGGAGGGCATGTGCCTGGTCCCCCCTAATGAGACGTCAGGAGGATGCTGCAAGCTTGATTGGCAGGGTTGCGGAAGTGGGAAGCGCATGGTTTAGGGCAGACACGCTACCAGTTGACTAGCTTGTCACCTTGAGCAGCTTGCCTGTGCCTGGAGAGAGGGGTAACAGACCCTCACTGAGTTACTGGGAGGCTTGAAGGAAACAAAGATGTGGAAAGGACTTATATGAGCACCTGGCACAGAGAATCTGCACTCAGTCAGTGTGGACTCCCTCTGCTCCCTCCCTGGCATCTCTCGTTGCCTTAGCAAAACCTAGAGAGGTTCTTGAACATCAGCCTAAGGAGGATGGACTGTCTGGAAGGGCTGGTGAGATGCCAGGCTGCCCTGAGGAACGGGGTCCAGCAGTTGACAGACTCAGTCCAAGTGTGTTCCCTCGGCTCTCCTAGGCGTAGGGAGCCCTTGGCTGGAAATGGCTAAGTCCTGACTCTTTCTCAGTCCTAATTCGGCTTCTCTGACCATGTTGTCGTCAGACTGATATTTTGAAAATGCAGATCTTACAATGTCACTCTTCTCCTTGAAAAAAAAGTTTCCTTGGGTCCTGCTTAGGACAGAGTGTAAAACTCCTTAGCAGCCCTTACCAAAGGGGATGATCGTTCTTCCATCTCTGCGCCTCACGCTCCACTCCTATTGACCTCCGTTAAGTTCTCAGGCTCTTTTGCTCACCTGTAGGCTTCGTGCATCCTCTTTCCTGTGCTTAGAACTTTCTTCTTGCTCCCATGGAGAGCCTCACCTGGCTGACTTCTGGTCCTGGCTTAGGTATGACATCCTGCATGAGGCCTTTCCTGATCCTTCTTGCTCCAGTTTGGTGCCCCTCCTGGGTGCCTCCTTAGCAGCCTGCTCAGACCCATCTAAATCCTCGTGTATTCTGGCATAATTATCTGGATACAGGTCTGTATGCCCCACCAGACTACAAGCTCCAAGGGGGCTCCTTTCCTTCACTCATCACCACATCCTTGATATGACACAGTGCCAGGCCAGAGTAGACACACAGGAAACTGAGTGAGGGAATGAAGGAATTGCTCATTCTTGTCTTCCCTGCTGGTCTACGCTTGTTGCTTCCTGGCATCACAATAGACACGATGATGCAGGGATTTCAAGGATAACAATGGGCATCTTCCCTGGTGAATCAAGAGCCAGGTCCAAAAGTCCCAGAATGATTGGAGGCTCCTGGGAACTGGCAGGCACCATTGGATCTTGGCCTGGAAGATTTCTTGTCTCACCCATCATTTTATGTCTATATAAATCTATACATAGTTATAAAGATATATTGCAAGGAATTGGCTTACGTGATTGTGTGGGCTGGTTAGACAAGTCTGAAAGCCATGGGGCAGGCTGTCAGGAAGGGCAGCTGGAACTTTCCAGCAGGAGCTGAAGCTGTGGTCCACAGGAGGAATTTCCCTTTCTTCAGGGAAGCTTATGTTAAGGCCTTTCAACTGATTGAACCAGGCCCACCCAGATGATCTAGGATAATCTTCCTTCCTGAAAGTAAACTGATTATAGACTGTAATCATGTCTACAAAAGAACTTCACAGCACACCTGGATTAGTGTTTGATGAATAACTGAGGGCTACAGCCTAACCAAACTGACACATGAAACTGATCCATCATACCTAGGGTAGTAAGAGCTGCAGCTGCAATGAGAATCCAGGCCCCCTGCCTCCTGCCCGCTTGATCTCTCTGTGCCCTGGGCATTCTCTCTCTTGTCGTGCTTTCCAGCTGTCTGAAGCAGAGAAGTCTAGCATGCGCTTTTTTGATGAGGCCTTTGGAGAAGGATGTGACCACAGGAAATTTCCAGATAACAAAATCTCCAGAAGAATGCCTGTTCTCTTGTAATGAACTGCAAAGAATCTGGAAAATCTTGGTTTCATAACGTGAGGAATTGTATTCAACCTCCAAAAAGAGGAATGAAGGAAGCCCTTCCGGGTGGACCAGGGCCGGAAAGTAGATGGAGGCAGGTCTCGTCTTCAGCTCGAATGCACCAGTGTGGATGTCTGGTTGTTTGGGGTTGGCTTACATCAAGATCAGTCATCACTGGGACATTTTGGTTGTTAAATATTTTGCCTATCAACACTGGGCAGAGGTTAGACTCCCCTGGGCCAGTGTGGTTTAAGGACAGTAGCCATTTAAAATATACCTGACTGCTTAGATGGTCAAAAGAAGCCATTGATATTTGAGAATCTCTGAGACACAATCCTTCTGACAAGTTCAACATGGACGTGGGGAAATGGTCACACCCTGGGGTGGCAAAGATTGTCATTAGATTAATGCTGTAGAAATCCTTCCAGAAGGATACCTGGCAGCAGGGTGTCTTGTCACGATTGATCAAAGTTAGAGAGAGACTTTAAAAGGACACGGAGACTGCGGCGTGCAGAAGTTGGAGCTGGAATCAGAAGCGCGATAGAAAACTCTGCACATCAGAGCTGGATGAGAACCTGCAGGTTTCTGAGTCCAAGCTCCTCAGGACAAAAATCAAAATAGCCCCTAGGTATTTCCTGAAATGTGTTCCATGAACTGCGGATGAGTGTTTCTCTCTTTATCTCTCTCTCTTTCTCTCTCTGCTCGAATGTCTGGAAATACTGGGACAAGAAACAAAATTAAGCAGGATCCTTTTCTGGGGAATTTCTCCTTGTTAATGTACATCACACATTGTCTTCAGTCCAATGTATTTGTCCGTCAGACCTAAAGGCTTCCAGTTAGAGGTGATGATTTCTGATTGGCCTCATGGGATTTTTCTAGGGAAAAAAAGTAGGTTTGGGAATAAGGCAAAGTGGGAAATTCATTTCATCATATTTAGTCATGACATCACGTGCAAGGGGAAGGCAAGGATTTTCCCGCTGAGCACACCAACCATTTTAAGAGTGCCCCAAAGTTGCTTCTGCCTATTTGAAAGAGCTATTCTTGTAGATTATTTGGATCAACAGCCTTAAAAATTTACGCTCCATTTGACTCAGTGTTTCCAAGTCTATGGGTTTATCCTAAGGCCATAATAGGAGATGGATACATTTCTCATTATTTATATTAGACAAAAATTGACAATAATCTAAGCAGCAAATGATAGAAGATTGGTTAAATGACTTTAGGGAACTTGAAAAACTTAAAATTCGTAAGAAAGAGGAGATATGTAAAAATAGTCAAGGCAACTTTGAAAAAGAGGAACAGAAAGGAATACCTTAAATATCAAAACATACTATAAAGCTGCAATGATTTAAGCTGTGTGCTAGTTTGTTTCTCTTTCTCTCTCTTTCACACACACATACACACACACGCACACGCACACACACACTTTATTCATTTGGTTAGATATTCAACAACTACTTCCTGGGTATTTACAGAGCAAGTACCGTGTTAGGCACCATCCCAGCTGCTGGGGATACAACACTGATTTATTTATTGTTTCTGTCTATTCCTCCACTCCCACACTCTAATGGGAAAATGAGCTTCACCAGGAGGGAGGTTGGGTCTGCCTTGTTCACAGTAATGAGACCCTGATTTTGTCCAGGATGGCAATGTGCCAAGTCCCAGATGGTCTAGATCAGGGCTGGCGATTTTTTTGTTGTTGTTAAAGAGCCTGTTAGAAAACATTTTGGGCTTTGTGGCCATACAGTATTTATTACAACTGCTCATTTCTGCCATTATAGTGCAAGAGCAGCCATAGACAATACGTAAACGCGTGGGCATAGCAATGTTGAAAAACCCCACAAAAACTCTATTTACAAAAGGTAATGGGGCAGATTCGTTACCAGGGCTGTAGTTTGCTGACCTCTGATTCTAAGCCAAATATTTTGATTTCAGGAACTCTTCACACCCTTAAGAATTATTAAGGACACCAAAGAGCTTTTGTTTATGTGGGTTACATCTATCAATGTTTTACATGTAAAAATTAAAACTGAGAATTTAAAAAAACATTTATTTCATTTAAAAATAATAGTAAGCCCATTGGTATAAAACAACTGTGTTTTCCAAAACAAAGAACTAGTGAGACAATATTTTTCAGTTTGCAAACCTCTTTAACATCTGCCTTGCTTGAAGACCGTTGGATGCTCGTATCTTCTTCTGTGTTGTCTGGTGCGATATGTGGTTTTAGTCGAAAATTCAGTGTCATACAGAGGTGTAGTTGGAAAGGAAGACCTTGCAGAACCATGGCAAAGGAGACCCTCAGGACACTCTGAGGACCACTGGCCCATGTTGATCATGGGGGTTTTCTCATGTGCTAGATACTCAGCTTCCCAGCCTCCTTTGCAGCTGTGGTGATGATGTGACCCGGTTGCAGCTTGCCTTGTGCTAACTAGTGGACGTGGGCAATTTGGTTAACCTCTTTGGGCTTCATTTGCAAAATGGGAATAAAAATAATGCCTAATTCATCTGAGCACTGTAAAGATTTAATAAGTTACACATATAAAGCACCTATTTTAATGTCTGACACATAGTAAGCAAGCGAGTGATACCTATGATGATACCTATGATACCTTTGATGATGATGATGATTACAGTCGATCAGATCTCAGGAATATCGGCTTAGGGTAGCACTAGGTAGTGCTTACTTTCATAGTAAAAGGACTGGTGCCCCAAAGTGTGGACACAGTCCCTACTCAGTTTTGCGAGGCAGCACTTTATACCAGGCTGTGAACCACAGGGGCAAACAGAGGAATCACAACCAAGAGCAGGAAGCAGGATAACACTGGATATCCGACATCACTGCCTCTGAAATCTGATGGTCAATGCAGTCCCAGAGATGAACCTATGGTCTTCTTTGTCCTTAGGTTCTGGATGGCTGCCATGTTGCTGGTACCCACTTCATCTACAAATGCTCTGTGATAAGCGGAATTCTAAAGATGTCCCCCAAGACATCAGTCCTCTGGTTAATCAAACACTAACCTAGGTACTGTTGTGAAGGGGCTTTATAGATATAATTAAGTTTACGAAACAGCTGATGAAATAGAGCAGCCTGGGTTATCCAGGTGGCCCCAATCTAATCATTGGGGCCCATAAAAGCAGATAAATTTATTCAGCTGGAGTCAAAGATGCAGTAGAAGAGGAAAGCAGAGGAGAGGTAAGGAAGGAGAGAGATCAGAGAGATGTGACACATGAGAAGAGCTTAGCCATTGTTGGCTTTGAAGATGGAGGAGGCAGAGTGAGAGCCAAAAAATAAGGGTGTCCTCTAAAAGCTGTGTGAGACCCGGATGAAAGCCAGTAAGGAAACAGAGACCTCCATCCTACAACCTCATGGACCTGAATCCTGCCAACAACCTAAATGAGCCTGGAAGCAGATTTTCACCCAGAGCTTCCAGTGAGGAATACAGCCCTGCCGTCTTCTTGATGTTAGCCCCATGAGAGCCTGTCGAACTTCTGATCTGCAGAAACTTGCGGTAATCAATTTTGCTGTTTTAAGCTGCCAAGTTTGTGGTAATTTGTTACCGTAGCCATGGAAAACTAGTATCTCCTCTCACCTTGGGATTGGTCCATGCTGGTGGCCTCACCCTACCGCCTGCCTGGAGAACAATCTGTCCACCTAAGCAGGACACCTTTTGTTTATTATGCAGAACAGATTGGCTCCTCCCTGTGTCAGCTTAATCCTCACAGAACACGTAACAGACTCGAATAGCGCCTCATCATGGCCTCTCAACAAAACTCTCAGACCAAGAGGTATAAACACCTGGAAAGAGTTGTATGTTTCCACGTTGTTCCAAAGATAGGAACATCTGACCCCCTCGCCAGCAGGACACAGAAATGCCAAGCTCACATTCTCTAGTGCTCAGTCTTATTACATTTAAATCTCTGCCAATCTAACAGTGGGGAAAAAGCAGAAAAGGCGTCTCTGTGTGTTGTGCCTTCCATTTCCAAATGACCAATGAGGTGGATTTTTAAAAAATGTGCTTGTTATCCACTTGTATTACCTCTTTTATAATTTGCTTACATGCTTTGTCCATTTAAAAAATTGAGTTCATGTTGTTTCTCTCAACATTTTCAGCGAGCTCTTTGTGTCTCCCTGGTAGTAACCACTCTCCCATTGTTGGGAAAACTTTTCCCCAGCTTTTTTATGATGATTTTTAATTTTATTTTTAAATTTTTTTCTAAAGATTGGCACCTGAGCTAACAACTGTTGCCAGTCTTCTTTTGTTTTTCTGCTTTATCTCCCCAAATCCCCCTCCCCCATACATAGCTGTATATCTTAGTTGCAGGTCCTTCTAGTTGTGGGATGTGGGATGCGGCCTCAACGTGGCCTGACGATCGGTGCCACGTCTGCGCCCAGGACCCGAACCCTGGGCCACCACAGCGGAGCACGCGAACTTAACCACTCAGCCATGGAGCCGGCCCCATAATTTTTGTGTGTGTGTGTGTGGAAAATTAGTCCTGAGCTAACATCTGCTGCCAATCCTCCTCTTTTTGCTGAGGAAGACTGGCCTTGAGCTAACATCCGAGCCCATCTTCCTCTACTTTATATGTGGAACGCCAGCCACAGCATGGCTTTGCCAAGCAGTGCCATGTCTGCACCCTGGATGTGAATCAGCCAACCCTGGGCCGCCGAAGCGGAGCGTGAGAACTTCACTGCTGCGCCACTGGGCCAGCCCCTCACAATGATTTTTGATGTACAGAAAATAGTCTCAAAATTCTTATTTAATTAAGTACAGATATCTTCTCCTTTATAATTTCTTGCATTGCTTTCATGTTTAGAACATTCTTTCCCTTCCATGGATTATTCAATATTTATTCTTTTTGTTTTTTTTTTAAAGATTTTATTTTTTCCTTTTCTCCCCAAAGCCCCCAGGTACATAGTTGTATACTCTTCATTGTGGGTCCTTCTAGTTGTGGCATGTGGGACGCTGCCTCAGTGTGATTTGATGAGCAGTGCCATGTCCGTGCCCAGGATTCGAACCAGCGAAACACTGGGCCGCCCGCAGCAGAGCGTGCGAACTTAACCACTCGGCCACTGGGGCCAGCCCCTCTTTTTCTGGTTTTTATAGGCTGTTATTTATAACTCTAATACAAGTAAAATATATTTTGGTTAATGATTAACTTGAAAATTTCCTTCCCCAAAGGCTTTCTTATTTATGAAGTTGATTTATTTATTCAGCAAGAATTATTATGTTTTCTAATTGTGAAAGTAATATTTGCTTAATGTAAAATTCAAATAATAAGCAGAAAAAGTAGGAAAAGAAGGTCACTAACAGTTACCTCCACATTTCCAACAGTTGTACAGTTTGGTTTTTATCCTTCCAGATTTTCTTCTATGTATAAACTTAAAAAAAAAAAGGCACTGTACCACACAGACTTTCTTATAATCTATGATTTTATTTTTATGTAGCCAGATATTGATAATATTTCCATCTATATCGATGCATAGAGATTTAACTCATTTTTTAAAAAAGCGGTGATATGGTATTCCATTGTATATTCCATAACTTAATCAGTCATCTATTTCTAAAATTTAGATGTTTCTGATTTTCTTTAATATTAACAGTCAGCAATGAGCAGTCTTGCACGTATATATTAGTATACCTATGCCATTATTTTCCTAGAATCAATTCTTAGATAGTAATTGATGAGTCCAAGGACATACATGCTTAAAGTTTTAATACATATGTACAAATGGTTCTCTGTATAGCTTATACCATTTTGCCTTCCCACCATTAGCTTTGTTTCCTCAGAGTTTCATCAACATTGGATTCTTACTTACCCATTGAGGGTGCTATATCGAAGAGGTGCCATTTCTGTCATGGGCATCATGGAGGTGTATATTTATTAGCTCAGTTTTCTGGCGCAAGGCAATCAAATGTATCATTCTAACTAAATTAGAGTTGTCCGAAGATTTTCTGACTGATGGAAATAGTCTTGAGGGGTGAATATGTGTTTCTATTTCACACACATGGTCTGTAATGGCCCTGGTTTTGGGGTTCTGCATGTTTTCAGTCCACTGAGGTTCTGCCTGGGGTTTATTTGTAGCCTCAACTCCATACCACAGTTTCTGGTGGGGAGCAGTCATGGTTCCATCTCACGGTTTGAGGAGGTGCCGACGTCCAAGGCCCTCGAGCCCCAAAGGTCCTTTCAGAGTGTTTTCTCCTTCCTTGCGTTCCCATGTCCACTGACTCCAGTTAGTTCTTCTGTGGGAAGCTGGAGGGTAAATGATTAAGGTTTGGGAGCAGACAGACCTGCACTGGAAGGCTGCTTCACCCCCTTACAGCTACACTTCTGTGGGCAAGGACTGAACCTTTCTGTTCTGCTTTTCTCTAAAATGAAGGTAAGTAGTATTTACTTCACAGAGTTGTTCTAGGGTTAAATTTTTTTTTTTTTTTCTGTAAAGCACTTAACACAATTCCTCACCTGAATGAGCACTCAGCAAATGGTGCTATCATTACCTGCCTCATCCACTCCTCCAAAAGCTGGTCCTTTGGGCTTCCTTGTCGTTCCCAGCCACCCTGGTCCGGTGATCTCTCCCCGCTCTGAGGCTCTTCTTTCTAGAGCATTTATTGCACCTCGTTTCATGTACTCTCACTCCTGATGGATTTTAAGTTCCCTGGGGACATTGTTCCATAAGCCTTTGTTTCCCCAAAGGACCCAACGAGGGCTCTTCATGGATCAGAACGTTATTGCTTTTGGCCAAAGCTATTGCAGAACTGACAGTCACCGAGTCTTCAAAATACAACATAAGACGAAGGTACAACAAAATCAATGTAGATATTCGAGGGAAAGTAAAAACAATGTTAGTATTTATTTCATGGGATAAATCATCAGGCAAATGCACCAGATGTTTAAACTGAGCTTTAGCTCAGTTTTGTTGAAGGGATGTGTGCAAAGAGAGAAACGTGAATCATTCCATACAGTCGGCAATTTAGTCTTGCCTTACACTTTCAAGAGCTTAGTCTTGTTGGAGTCACATGAGCATTGCCCGTGATGATTCCAGTTAAATGGCGGGGATGGGAGTAGTGGGTG
Organism: Equus przewalskii; assembly: GCF_037783145.1. NCBI lineage: Eukaryota > Metazoa > Chordata > Mammalia > Perissodactyla > Equidae > Equus > Equus przewalskii. The sequence goes on along the minus strand of NC_091852.1, from coordinate 34,377,420 downwards.
ATATTCACCCGAGTGTAGAAGGCACTTTAGATCAGGGACCTCATGGAGACCCGTTCAGTCGACTTGGGAATACTATGGTTTCTATATTTTCTCATGGCTGTCGACAAGGTTTGGATGCAACTTACCGTCACTTCTCCATCGTGTCACGTCATTCCCGTTCGCTCAGAATCTGGCTTCAAATCTGGTTCTCCAATCTCCAATCTGGCTCTGCTATTCTGGGCTCTTCTCTTGCCCACCTTTCTTTGCCTCCCATGCATTCCACGTGCCAGCCTATCTGGACATCCTGCCAATTTCCTCACACTGTCTCTTGCTGCCATTCTCTCTGCCCTGACTCTCCACCCTCATTCCTGACACCCTTTCCTCCTCCCTCACCCATCTAACTGTTGCAATTGTCTCATTCTTCAAGGCTTATATTCAACGCCTACCACCTCCAGGTAAAATTAATTTCCCTCCCGAGTGCTCTCACAGCGCTCTGTTCAAACCTCACTACCTCATTGACTGCCCTCCTCAGTCTTCTCTGCCAGGTCTTCCATATCTTTCCATCCTCTAAATGCTGGTATACTTCAAAGGAGGGAATTTGGGCCCTTCACTTCTCTGCTGTCTCTATGCCCTCTCCCTAAGTGATTGCATCCAGACACATGATATTAAACATCATCATCATCAGTATACAGATGACTTCCAGATTAATCTCCTCGGCCTAGAACTCTCGCTGAACCCCAGGCTTGAACACACAACCATCTCCTCTAATCTTCACTTGGATACTAATAGGCACTTCAAATTCAACATGCCCCCAAATGATCTCTTGATTTCACCTGCCCAAACCTGCTCCCCATCTGAGGAAAGAAACCAGCATTCACTCAGTGGCTCAGGCAAAAAACAATGGCCCCATCCTTGCCTTATCTCTCCCACAGCCCTCATTGACTCCATAAACAAATCTTTTTGGCTCTACTTCCAAATATATTCTGGATCTTACTTCTTACCACTCTCTCTACTGCTGAGTCTATCGTCTTTAACCTGACTTGTTTCCCTGCTTCCACTCTTGCAGACTACGTCATAAAGCAGGCAGAAGGAGCTTGAAAAAATGAAAATATGTGTATGGCAGCCCCCACTCAAAACCCCCTAACGGCTTCCTACCACCTGCAGGATGAAATCTTCAGTTCCTCTTGCTTACAAGTCCCTACAGGCTCTGCCCCCTGGCTCCCTCCCTGATGCCATCTCCTGCCAGTCTCTCCTTCCCCCTTGGCCCTGTCACAGTGGCCTTCTGGCTCTTCCTTGAACACACCCAGGACAAGCCCGCCTCGAGACTTCCGCAGTCTGTTTTCTCTGGCTTGTTTAGTGCTTTTGCTGAATTTGCCTCCTCAGTGAAGTCTTCGCTGCCCATCCCTATTCAGAGCAGCAGCTCCTCTTCCATCTCCATCACCATCTCCACCTCCTGCCTTATTTTTCTTCATAGCGTTTTCCTGAAACTATGCATTCACTTGTTTCAATATTCATTGTTTGCTGCCCCTACAAGAGTGTGAGATCCCTGAGGACAGGGACTTAGTCTATTTTAGTTGCACCTCGAATAATACCAGGTACATAGTAGGTCCTCAAGAGGTTTATGAATGAATGAATGAATGAATTGGAGGTCGTGTCTCAGCCTGCCTGATCTACCAGCCTTTTGGCCTGTGTCCTCCATTTATTCCACCAGCAGTTTGGGGAACAGAGGCCATTTCTCATTCCTTCAAATTGCATACATTCTTCTCTCAGCCCTTGATCTATGCGTGTGGACTTGAGGTCAAAAGGCCCTCTGAGCTCGTGAGAGGTGAGATTAACTGGGTGAATGCTCTCCCGTGACTCTTTGAACTCTCCCTGGCTTTGTACTGCTGGGCTATCTGTTTAAGAGGAAGATGGCAAAGCTGTGGAGAAACTGGTTCTGGAATGTTGTCTCAAACACGACTGAGCCAACGCAAGGCTCATGCAATAGCCTTCACCTCACACGATTGAACAGGGCTTCCCTCCAATGACCAGAGAGATGAGAAAAGATGAGCATCTGAGTTCATAAAAGTGAAATATCTGCTCTATCTTCCCCTCTGCTCCCACTGTGGGTGTCTCTGGGTGAAAGGACAGGAGGAAGGGGGCATCAGTGAAGCCATTCTGAGGTGACTGTGACAGTGCCTGAGTGCTAAGCAGCCCTCTCAAAGGAGAAGTTACCACCCATCATTCAGTGGGAGCCCACGCTGGAGACAGGCCAGCCGTAACCAGCAGCACGAGCGGCTGGGTCCTGGTGAATACCGTCCCACAGAGGCTCTCCCTGCCATGCAGCTGCCTGGCTATCAGCAGCGTGGCTCAAGTCCCCAGTTTATTTTGCACTTGACCCTAGTTACCATTTCGCTTTTCCTGACCAACTTTGCTCTACCAACTAAACACAAAGCTGTAAATCTTAGTCAGGACATCTGGGTGTGGGGCACCTAAGCAACCCTGACGCTGATTCCTTAAGAAAACTCATTTCTTGTAATGTGAGCCCTGCTGAGGATGGCCATGTCAACTTATTAGACTTTTTACTTGGCCGTATCGATTCTGCTCAACTCCAATGCGGCCTGTAATGCTGGCTAATGTTATTGACGAGCCATCAGTCTTGCAGAGAAGTGTGGGGCTTGCAGCTCTTTCTGAACCACAAAAACCTATTGGTGGACAGTGATGGAGAGAAGGAGGAGGCCATGAGAGGAGCTCTCAGGCCAGCTTTGTGCAGGCCAGGATACATTAATGAAAGACATACGCTCGGTGGCGAGAGACAGATGCGGCTCTCCAGAAGCCATTTATTTATGAAATAATTATGAACGCACAGTTGAATCATGGATTTTCATTACCGTGTGTGTCCAACACTCTTTCTTGATTCATATTTTGTTGGAAATGAAGTGCTGTTGGTTACAGGGTGGGGGTGGTGAGGGGAGGGAGGGTGAGGCGACACCTTCAGGCAGGAGTCCTAAGATATTTCCTCTCTGTCTTCCACCTAACCCACTGGCTGTCCTCCCCTCCCGGCATCATTCGTCCAAGCTGGGCCAAGCACTGTCTCCAGAGGGAGTTCAGTTTTGATCTGTTCTCAGAAGGGCCCATGTTTTCAACCTTCTAAATCTGCAAATCAAAGCCTCGCTCAAAGGAACTCAACCCTTAAGGCCCAACAGAGTTGGGCCTACTGACTCCTATGCACTAGTGTGGGAAGGAGACCGTTGGTGGGGTATTAAGAACAGGCAAGAGGAAATAGAGTACGAAAGACCTCCTATTTTCCAGCTCCTTCTATATCTGATCCTAACTCTTCTCTGGAGGAAATTTCCTACCCTCCTTACGGGTTTCTGTAACAAAATACCATAGACTGGGTGGTTTTGACAACAGATATTTCTTCCTCACAGTTCTGGTAGTGGGAAGTCCAAGATCAAGGTGCCAGTAGGTTCAGCGTTTGGTGAGGGCCCTTTTCCTGGCTTGCAGACAGCAGCCTTCTTGCTGTGCCCTCATGTGGCAGGGAGAGAGCAAACTCTGGTTTCTTTCTCCCCTTATAAGGGCACTCATTCTGTCCTGGGAGCTCCACCTTGAAAAAAGAAAAGAAGACCCCACTCCACCCACTGCTGACTCCTTCAAAGTGGAGAGACGACCTTTGACTCTTCAGCTCACCATCTCCCCCACCCCTCATAGACGCTCTGGCTGCAAGGGACACCTCAGCGACTGTTTCTTAGTGGGTCTCATGCTGTGTAAGTCTACAGTGATGAATCCGATACAAATTCCAGGACACTGATGGTGAAAAATATAAATGAAGGGCTGATATCAGGCTCTGCTCTTTGCGTTGATATCAGGGAGGCAGAGGGAGGGACTGGGTCAATCCAGTGAAAGCCTGAGTGGAGAACTTCTTGAGTCTCAGGGTGAGTGAAGGCAGTTGTGGGATTATTTCTAGCAAGGCTGCTGGAGAAGCAGATGATCAAACCAGAGGCTTAGCTGTTTCAAGGCTGCCTTAATGGGTGCAAGGCTTCCATATCCCCTCCTTTGCGTCTTCCCAGCACCTGTCTTATCCCCGCCTCAGTTATTAGCTGGGTGGCCTTGGGCAAGTCACTTCTCCTTTTGTCTGTCATTTCCTTCCAGTGTGGAATGGGGATGATAATACTACTTATCTCAGAGGCTTGTTGAGAGGATTAAATGCTCTAACAGACGTAGATGCTTGGAATTGTGCCTGGCACAAAATGAGCCCTGAAATCCTGTTCAACCTTATTTCATCCCTACAGCAGCCCTGCAAGGTAGAAGTTTTTTTCGAGGAGGAAACTGAAACTTGGGTACAAATAGTTTACCCAAAGTCCCTCAACTGCCAAGTATCAGAGCAGAGATGGCTTCCAGCCACACTGCCTCTGGGCTGCTGCTGCTTCTGAGTCTTTGGAATCATTTCAAGTGAATGATACCTGCTGGGCCCTTTGCCTGGGGGTTGTGGTCTCCTTTGAAGTCATTGACACCTGTGTTTTCACCATCTGTGAATGCTTGATCCCTTCAGACTGAGTCTCACTGTCCACCACTGTGAGGTCAAGTACAAGCCTGACATCAGGCTTTCAGGGTAGCCCGCAGGTCATAAACTTGATCACCGAGGTTGGGCAGACCTGCAGAGCTTGGTGGCCTTGGGGGACGTGCCATGTGGGACATGCCCTGTCCTTAAGAGAAGGAATTTTGAAAAGAGATGTAGTCAATATATACCATTAATAGGAGCTGCAGAGGCTGCCACATTCTTCAATGTAATGACCTCCCCGAGGGCGAGGAGCGTGACTGCTTCATCACCTCCTGTGGACTCATGGGCGCATTTGTCTTTAATTGGTCTTTTTGTTAGCTAATGGTAGCAAAACTAAGCTCTTCTCAACTTTGATTTTTTTTCTTATGAAAGTAGTTTTTTCCTATTGCAAAAAAAAGTAACATTCAGAAAAATGTTGGATATTTTTGTTTTGCATCGAGAACTTTGGGGTGAAAGGGGAATAATCAGAGCATAAATGTTGGTCTGCTAGCCCTGGAGGCGATCACCAGTCTTAACACACATGCTTCTCCATTCAGTGCTGGCAAAATCCATGTAGTCCTTGCCTTTAGAAAGTTCCTGTATTTAAATAAAGGCCCACAGTCTACACCAGAAGATGTTTATAGCGAGTGGCAAGATAGTGCTAAGAGAAACTGGGGAGCATAGGAACAAGCAAAGATCATTGGGTGGTGGTTGGAGTGGGTTCAGAAGTTGACTGGAAGTGGTAGCATGATTGCTGCCGGGAATAAAGAGAGGGTGCTTGGCGAGCCTGGGGCAGAGTAGTCATAATCAATGCCCTGGAAACAACCACTGTAAAGAACATGTCTCTGGCCCCAGCTAATGACGATACATGCAAGTGGGCATTTCCAAGGTATTTGAGTGTCTGTTGTGGACATGGCACCATGCTGGGATTGCGGAAGGAAGACGATTCCATCCCTGCCCTCTAAGTGTTTACGGTCTTGGGGAAATAAAACCTGAATGCCAGAAATCACTCAGTAAACACCAAAGGCAGAGTTTGTGTCTGACTGGGGCCTGTTTGGGGCAGTCTGAGAAGGGAGAGGTCAGTTTGTGATCATCCTAGGATAAATGTGGAGGCCCTGGATAGTAGTGATGACAGAGAGAAAGGGAAAGAAACCCTTAGAGGATGAACCTGTAAACATCAGAGAGAGGGCTCAGGTCACTGGAGAATCTGGATTGCAAGCCCAAGTTCCTAAAAAGCCACGCTATCAGGGAGACAAATTCAGGTTTGAGGAGGGAAAGCCTATTGAGCTGGTGCCAAATCATTAAGTTTGAAACTTCTTGATGATCCGGTAGTTAGATGCCAAATGGAAATGTCCTGGAGGCAGCTACAGATAAAAGAGTTGTGACACGTGATCACTGAAGGAAAGAGCCCCTGGCCTCAGAATAAGCCCAGAAAGAACACAGAGAGCCAGTGCCGATCACTGAAGGAAAGAGCCCCTGGCCTCAGAATAAGCCCAGAAAGAACACAGAGAGCCAGTGCCGAGGTGGGAGAATTCAGGAAGTGAGCGTTGGGAAGTGAAGGAGCATGGGTTTTGAAGGAGGAGTATGTGTTCAATGGGGGCACATGCTTCTGAAAAGTCTGGAAGGTCAATGATTAGGAGTTAAACACTTGGTTCAGAGGTTAGGGTTTTTCTGAGGACCTTTGAGAGAACATCCTCAGTAAGACCAGGAGCTAGAAACCAGTTAAAGAGAAGCAAATGGGAGAGGAGGAGGTTATCTCTGCAGGAGGTAACCACTTCTAGATCCAAAGGTTTGACCCTGAAAAAGAAATGATGAAAGAGAACGCAGGTTAAATAGGTCAGTGGGGTCAAGGTAAACCTCTTCAGTCTGGGCACAAATGCTGCTTGTTTGCATCAGATGGAAGTGAACAAGAGGAGTGTGAGAGAGGGAAGACTAGGAGTGGGCAAGGATGCTCCAGGGAGAGAATTCTCTCAAGAGTTAGGAGGTACGACTTGAAGGGGTGACCTCACCAAGAGGAAGGAGACATCTAGATTGTATGGAAGAGTGTGAAGACAGCTGGTGGAGGAGAAGGAGGAGGCATTTGGTAGGCAGAGGTTAAGAGGCCTGAGGATGAAACTTCCTGTACCACGTGACGATGACTTTCTCAAAAGTTGGACACCAAGTCAACTGCTGGCAGGAAATCCAAAAGGAAAAGTATAGAGGGAGGCTAACGGGTCAGTGGTCAGAGAGAAAGACCAGAAGTTCTTCCTCCCCAATGGAGTCAGGTGGAGAAGCAGATGGTCAAGCCCATGAGGAGAGGGTCTTGGAAGAATGCTCATCTCCCCTTGAGTCCAGGAAGTTAGAAAAATTGGGGGAGGAAGATGAGGCTTGCATTAGAAGCTTCAAGGGAGGTGGGGGCCATTGGGGGTACAAGAGAGTGTGCTTCTAGGGTCCCCCCAAGATGTCAGTCACAGCTACCATACCACTTCTTTTCCCACCTGTCTGGGGAGTCCGAGTACCTTCCTGAGGTGTCAATGCACCCACTTGGCAGGAGAAGTTGGAAGCAGAAGCCCAAGTAGCACCCCTCAACATGGCTAAGGGGATCAAAGCAGGGGTCAGCGAGGGTCTCCTGGGAGGAGAGGGGTGCCGTGCTACAGTGGAGACATCTTCACAGTGGTAGGCTCCAGGTCACCAACACAGACTCAGTCTAGGCACAAGAGCCAAACAGCATCACAGGACGGATGCTAAAAAGGTGGGAGGTAAGTGGGTTCTGAGAACTGTGAGCTTCTTCAGATCAATGAGCTTGAGTTTTTGTCTAGCCAAGTCCTGTGTCTAGTAACCTCTGTTCCCTGTCCACCCTGAAAGCCTCTGGCTGAGATGAGACAGTTGGTCCTAATGGAAGCCAGGTGCTTAATAATAATAACAACAACAATAATGATGTTAGCTAACATTCTTGGAGTACACTGCTTTGAGTCCTTTACATACAACTCATTGAATTTACCTACGACCCAGTGAGGTAAGTCCCATTACTATCCCTTCAGATGAGGAAATGGAGGTACCAAGATACTAAGTGACTTGCACAAGGACCCATAACCCATTCATGGATCTAGGGTCTAGACCCAGGCAGTCTGATGTCTCTTAGGTGACATTGTTAACATTATTATCTCAAAGCACATGTTGAATGTCTACTGTGTGCAGGCACTATGCTAAGTGGTGGAAGTGAAAAGGGATGGATGAGTTGGGCTTAGCTTCAGGTGGTTAGCAGGTTATAGCAGGGCGCTATTATTGCTATAAAACAGTAACTAATGACTTTCCCAGGGTTTCCTGTTCCCCATTTTTGTCATGTACCCCTTTTCCCAAGTTCTTGAATAAAGCAAGATACAAATGAAGAGATGGATTTAGGAAACAGAAGAATAAAGTTACCACCAGTAAAACCAGATTGAATTGTGCTTCTCCTAGCCTGGCTGCCTTCTTGGAGCAGCCACTTTCCATCACTGTCTCCTGGCTCAAGGGCCGACCCAATTCAGTGCCTGTGGTGGGTGGTCCAGGCAGGAAGGGCTCGGAAATGCCTCAGCCCAAGCTTCAGGTGTGAGATCAAGTCCTCTTGATCTCTCCTGATGAAGGTCTTCTGCCCCACTGTTTTCGTCACTGGATTAGCCTGGGTGCCCCCTCCCGTGATTACCTCACATCTGTGCTATTGTGATAGTCTCTGAACAGACAGACGTGGGAGCTTTACAGTCAGATGCATCTGATTTGATCTCGGCTCTACTACTTATTTGCAGGTTAACCCTTGGGCAATGTCTGGATCTCTGACTTCAGGTTCCTTATCTACATAATTTCGAAAAGAATACCTTGCAGGTATGTGAGGATGAAGTGAGAGTGGCCACCTCAAGTGCCTAGGACAGAGTCACCCGATGCTATTATAATTCATGGGTATCATTACTGGATCTTCCAGCTCCAAACCAGCCTATATGTTGCTGCCAGATTAATCTTTCCCAAATACAATTTTGATCATGTCACTTCCTATCCTCCTGCAAAAGCTGCAGTTGCCAGTAGAGAAAGTCTGTGTGTAAGGGGAGTACTTACCTCATTTTTCCTATCTGGATGCCAGAATCTTGACTACAAGAGTCAAGTAGCTCCCACTCAGCCCACTCTCTCCATAAAAATACCTGGAGAGGTTCTCAAATGTATAAAGACAATACAAGGGTTTGTTAATCGTGGTTGAACCCACCCGATGGGATGAGACCCATGAAAGTTTCACTGTACGGTTAGGTTATGCATACTTACGTGATGGGGTAAGAGTTTTTGGAAACGTCAACAGAATTCTCCCCCCACTATAATTTCTCTGGCCCTTTTCCCCCTCCAATTAGGCTAGTCATTCTGTATTCATTGCCTTGGGGAAGGAATGTGATAGGAGAAAGCAGAGAAAAGGGGAACCTCTTCCTCGATGTTGAGTTCCAAAAGCTGAGCCCCTGTGGAGGAAAGAATGAAATAGTCGACAAAAGATAAAGGAGAAATTTGAGATTAGGAGCAAGATTTTCCTGCCTCTCCTCCATTAGAAAAATTCCCTGGGATTAGGGAGACCGAGAAAATGGGAAGTAATGGAGGAAAGCAGTCAGGGGAGGGCCGTGTGGAGGGGGCTGTACCTCAGCCACACTCTGGGGCAATCAGTCTACCCTCTGGGCCACATCAGCTGCACCCCCAGGGCTCTGCCAGCTCTTCTTCCTGCCATCTGCTGAGGACTTCCCTTCACAGTGGACAGAATGTCCTTGACCAACCCGCAGAGAGGATGCTCTTCTGCGCTCTGAGACTATACTCCCACCCATTTAACTAGCTCTTTGTGAACTGCCTTCAAGATCTCCCCCGGGCCATCACCGGTTCAGACAGACCCTGTTACAATTGTGTGTTACTAACCAAATCACATACCGCGGGGCTCTGATTCATATTAACTAAAGATGCCTCTATTCCAGCCAAAGAATGAAGCTATAATGAAGAGATGGTAGGGAGTGGGGTTATTTTTGAGATGGGGCCCTGCTTGTTGCCTCTTGAAATTGATGCCACAGAGGTGATAATACAGAAGGTAAATTTCTGAGTTGATAGAAGGAGATTCTTGCCCCTTCCCTTCTGCCTTGGGGACCTCTCTCCAGAGCCACCTGTGGGGTTTGAGCTTCTAGAGGGAGAGTGGTGCAACAGATACAGCCAGATGCAGTCACCTGGGAGAGGCGGACGGTAGGACAGATATCCTATGAAGCCTTCTGTGGTAGACTGTTCCATTGGTGGTCCCCACCAAGCTTCCCTTGTGTGAGCCCCTCCCCTACGGACTCTGGGTTTGGCCATGTGACTTGCTTGGCCAATGAGACATTAGCAAGCACGATGCCAGCAGAGACTCGAGAAGCACTTGCACAGAGGGGCTCTTCCTCTTGGGACCTCCCTCTTGGAAACCAGCTGCCATTTGGTAAGGAAACCAGTGTTGACTACTGGAGGAAGAGAGGCATGTGGAGGAAAATCAAGGCCCACCAGCTCTCAGCTGGCCCCAGTGACACGACATGTGGGTGGACATTTCCCCAACTGACCTCTCAGCTGAATGCAGCCGCCTCAGAGACCCCAGCAGATACACATGGAACAGAGTTGAGCCATCCCCTCCGAGCCCTCTCCAAGTTGCAGAATCATGAGCAAATAATGCAAGTAATCTTTAGCTACTAAGTTTGGGGTAGTTTGCTGTGCAGCACAAGATAACAGAAATACCTTCTTTCTAGAGGATGCTGTCCCTTCCAATTTCAGGGACTTTCCACAGGGCAGGGACCTTGTCTGTTTTGATCACCATATCCTCAGCCCATAACAGATGTCCAATAAATATTTGTGGAATTCGTGACATGAAATCAAGCACCACAGCTTCTACCCTGCATTATGATACTCTTTTTCCTGGCTGTTTCTCGTCCTTCTGAACCATGAGCTTCCTAGCCTGGAAGCTTCCGTTTATTGTAGGTGAGTGGTTGGCAACTTTCTAAGAGATCTATACACGTAACACTTTATTAAGTGGGACTTTGACTGTTATCTATGGAGTTTTGGTAACTGACAGCTGAGAACAGTGACGATAAACACCCCTACATTCTAAAGATTGGTGTTAGACACATTTGCAGCACATGCTGAGAAGACTCAAATCTTTGCTGCCGCCTTGGTCCATTCTTTGCCTCCCGCCTCTGTAAGAGAAAGGGAGAGGCACTAGGCATTTGTGATTATGGGTCAGAAGCCGGAGCCAGATGGCCTGGGTTCAAATCCTCACTCAGCCACATACCAGCTGTGAGACTCTGGCCAGGTTCCTTCACCTCTCTGTATTTCCATTTGCTCGTCTAAAATGGGGGTGATGATAGTATCTACCTCCTAGCGTTGCTGTGAGGGTGAAATGAGTTATTGCATAGAGACTGGGCGGTTCTATGTATGCAACCCCGAGAACAGTGCCCAGCTCATAGCAAGGGCCTGTAAGTGTCAGTTGTCATCAGTATCATCAGAGTGAGTGAAGATCTCTTCAAAGAAGATTGGCTGCCTGGTAGAGGGCATATATTTCCTGGTGGGGGAACCCCGTGTTTGGAGTTGTTTACCGGAAAGGGGCTGACATATCGCTCATTGCCCTATCCAACCTCCAGGATTGTTGAACTGAAGAAACATCTAGACCCTTCCAGAGCTTCTGTGGGAGTGGACATGGTGAGAGGATTCCTTAGAAAACTTAACCTGCATCCCCTGGCAGTTGGAGGCACCAAGACTGGAAAAGTCTAAAGGAGAAAGGCAGGCAGAATGAGGAGAAAGGGCTGACGTGGCCGTGGGCATGGTGCAGCCCTCTCCCCTCAGTCTCCAGGGTTGAGGGGTGAGGGTGCTGAGTTTCCCCACCAGCTAAGTGGACACTGTGGACAGTCTTATGAGAAGAGCCCTCTTGATAGGGCTTGATAGGGCTTTCCGGGGCAATGCCACCCACACAGGGAGAGGTAGGGGAGAGGAGGTACGTCCATGCAGGTGTCACTGAGGGCCAGTCTGCGGGCCGTGCTGAGTCGGATGTCCCAGTGGGGTTTCTAGGAGTCTCTGAAGCGCCCATCGGGGACAGAGTCAGAGTTTGGGTGTCTGCCATGCAGATCTCGGCAGCACCCGCTAATTCTCTAGACCGTTTTGGCCATTTACCATCCCCCTCCTTCCTGCTGCAGCCCTGGAGGGGTCAGAGCAAGTGGGGGAGGGACTCTGAGAGTGAAGAAATGCCCCCTGTTTCCCAACTGCAGGTTACTGGGCCCGGCTCAGGCCTGAGCGGGGGGAGGAGAAGGGCTTCAAATTGAATGAGAAATTCAAGTTTTAATATTAGAGTGGTCTGAGCTTTATCAGCTCCTGAGAATGAGACTTTTCTAATGCCTACAGGTGACTGGAAACGCTCTGGGCTCAGCCTGATATACCATCCTGGGCAGAGGGGTGCAAAAGGAGTAGGCCGAGAGGTTGTAGTTGAGAAAAACAAGGCTGCTACTGCATTATATTCCATTATATTGACATCTCATGTTATCCTCACAACAGCTCTAAGAGGTAAATTGCTGTATCCCCACTTTACCGAGCCTTAGCAAAGTTGATTAACTTGCCCCAGGGGCCCCACCCAGCTGGTGGCAAAGCTGGAATTCAGGCCCTGGCTTCTCTGAGCACAGGTAGAAATTCCTACACGCTCCTTGAGGTGGATGCTGCTCTCAGACCTTTGCATCCTCGATGCTTAGCCCTGGCCCTAACACAGAGAAAATGTTCTCTACTGGTTTGTGAATGAACACGTTGTCTCCATCAGCAGCCCAGCTATGCCCTCACCGCAGCCGAAGCCCCCTATGGGTAGGCAAAACAGGATACTTCAGAACCAAACGAATTGGGCTTCAGTCCAAACCAGAACTTCGTTAGTCTGGCAGACCAGAAGGGAGCACTTGGAGTTCACTGTGGCTGGTCTTGGGTTCTTCTGACACACCTCCCACCCCTCCAACCACGAGAACGTGCCCTGGAGGAGAGATGGTAGCAGACATCGTGCCAGACTGAGGGCTCAGGCTTCAGGAAGGAAACCCAGCCTTAGCCATCTTCCCTGACGGTCTCACCAGCACAAAATCGTCTGGTATAAGGAAATGTCCCCAGTGGCCTAAGAGACTTGGCTAAACTGGCAAGTATGGCTGTGCCTCTTTCCTTTCTTTTTCCCTCCATCAGAACACTGAATGAGATGGACAAGCGTTCCACATTGTTGCTTTGGGGGCTGGTGATGTGGTGTTTGTAATTTACACCCCGCACAGGCAGCAGATTGCCCTGTGGAAGGAAGGCGGGACCAGGGTGAGTAACCCTGAGTAGAGAGGGGCCAGGATTCCCAGCACCCTGGGCTTGGGTGTGTTCTGTACTTACATTTGACCGTGGGCGTGTCTGATGTTCTGGGAATTCATATCATTTCAAACAAAAGCTCAAAGCCACACACTGAGAAGATTGTCTCTGGAGGTTTGGAAAAACTGTTCAATTTCCCTGAGCTGCCTGGAGAGCAACTCCTCCCTAATTTCATTTGCTGTTTGCAAATCATTTTCACAGATATCCTTTCATTAGATCCTCATAGCAAACCCAAAGTAGATGGAAAAATATCATTATCGTTATTTTACAGAGTTCCCAGGCCTCTCTATGATTAGAATACTTGCCCGGGGTCAAATAGCCATAGGTGAGGGCACCGGGCCAGATTCTAGCCCTGTTCTCTCCTTCACCCCCTCCCCAGGCCAGCCCTGGCCACTCCTGAGGCCATCCCTCGTTCTCAGTCTCCAGCCTGGGCCTGGACCTGGGGCCTCATTTGCTAAGGAACGGAGGTTGGCTACCTGTGAAGGTTGTGTGTGAGGTTTGTTCCCACAATGTCATTATTTTTCTCTCTCTTACTGGTCGACCTTGGACTTTTCCAGGGTCTCTGACCCAGCAATTCCACTTCTGGGGGTTTATATTCAGAGAGTTTTCAAACCCAGTCACAAAGACAGATGTCTAAGGTGTTCCTCATAGTGTCATTCACAAAAGGAACACATTGCAAAATAGCCTGAATATCCAAGAAGGAGCCCAGGTGAATGAATTAAGATATATTGAATCAATGGAATATTATTCAGCTCTGAAAAACTCACCTAGCAGAAGGACATTGAATGACATAGAAAGAGGTTTACGACCCATTGTTAAATAAGCAAAACAGATTGCATAAAAAAAAAAAAAAAAACAAAACAGGATGGTCCCATTTTGCTTTAACAAATATTTGTATCTCTGCAGTTGAGTTGACAAATATCCAGAAAGCTACGCACCAAAATGATAATGGTAGCTATTTCTGATTGGTGAGATTGTGAATGATTTTTACTTCCTTCTCTTTGATGATCTATGCTTTTTTTTAGTAGTCTGCATTCAATGTGAATTCATTTTATATGAAAATCGTTATTTAAGAAACAGCAACAAAGGATGGGCTCTATTGTTTTGGTCATTTGTTAATTCAGTCCTCAGCTATTTTTGTCTAATGTCTTAGGCGTTGGGGATTCAGAAATGGATTCAGAATCCAGCCTGCAGCCCCTGTGCTGTTGTTCCTTTCCATCTCACAGGGCCTTCCCTCTCCAAGGAAGCCAATGGTTACTGAGCATTTAATCTCTGCCGGCATTCTTCTGTCACGTGCCTTTTCCCACTTTATTCCTCAACATCATTCTGCAAGGGAGGCATTTTGATTTCTGTCTTAAAGATGGGCGACTGAGGTTTAGAGAGGTTAAAGAACTTGGTTAAGGTTGTGCAGCTACTTAGTGGTGGAGTTGGGGGTTAGACAGGTCTGCCTGGATCCTCTGCCTCTGCTTCAAGCCCTGCTTGCCTTTCATCATGACCTTGAATGCCTCTATTTCACAAGGCTTGATCACGTGGGCTTGAGTGACTTCAGATACCTGTCCTAGTTGGAATTTAAGCATGGTGTTGGCAGGACTCAAGGAAGTAGCTGAATTGCCAGAGGCAAACCAGAAGACCTGGTTTCCTGAGCTCTCCATCACCTGGGGGAACCCAAGCTGATGAAAAGGCACAGTGACCCATGCTGGACCTGCATAGACGCTGTCAACTTTCCCCTCCTGCTTCCCGCATGCGATGCTTCTGGATCACGTACCGCTCTGTGTTGGGGCTCCTGATTCCAGGGAGTCCTGCTGGAGTGGAGTGCAGACCTTTTGCTGAAAAAGGAATTTTTAAGTTGGCATTTAAAAATTCTAACTCCAAAAGAAAGCATAAAAAAACCAAAAACTTAAAAACAAAATAAAAATCCACCAGTGGGCTGAGCTCTGGGGATCAAATATTCTCTTTGTGTTGTGCAGAGAAAGGTTTTGTGCAGCCAGGGCTGGAGTTTTCAGTTGGCCATGCAGAAAATGCTCCTGGGCACTCCCTTTAAAAACTAAATCAACATTATTTTAATTTGTGTTCCCTGCTTCCTCATTCACAATGGAGGGGAAGGTGGGAGGCTGAGCAAGGAGCATATTTCTCTTACAAGTTAACTTAACATGCAATATGCAGGGGATTACTCTGGGCTCACTCAATACCACAGCCCAGAGCTTTATAGAATTCTATTGATCTTAGCTAAAGCTGTTTAATTTTTTTTGCTTTAATTTTCTTTCCTTATTTGCTCATTAAGTTGAGGTGAGGAAGGGGTGGGGGACTGATGGCAGGTGACGTTCCTTGGATTTAAGGCTGGTTTGAGGGCCTGGGGAGCTGGTCTGGCCTCATCCACTGGCAGCACTGCATTGGCACCATTTTAATCCAGTGGCTTGGGGTTGGGAGGTGGCTGCAGGGAAAGGAGAAATAGTTTCCAGGCCCCCCCTGCATAGTCTCTCCTGCAAATACTCATAGAATAAGGACTCTGTGCACAAGACAGAGGGAAAGCCAGAGAGTGAATCTAACATGGATACGACCCACAAGGATCTTACTTTCTGGTGGCAGAGAGACGCACGTGAACCTAAAATGAGACACAGGTGTGCCAGGATAATCGAATGAGATATTCATTTTTTGCTTTTGGAGGAGGCGCAAAAGAATGAAAACATAATTTCTACCACCCACCCTAAAACCTTTAACTGCAGTGTCCGCCCCACATAGGGTCATTGCGGACTTGAGAGGGACTTGCAAGTGGGGGGCTTTGTGGATGGAGCTTGGACAGAAAGCGTGGGAGGTGGGGAGGGGCTGACTCGCCCTGGTGGTCTGAGGGTGGGAGACTTTGCCCACTCCCTGGCCATCCCTCTTGGGCCGGGGGCGGGACTTCTGAGAGGGCAGCCCTTGGGTATCTGGATTGACTATTAAGCTCCCATGCTTCAGGAGCCTGGGGTGGGGAGTGGGCCATGGCTGCACTCAGGCCTGCAGGGTGCGCCTCTGGGGCCTGCCCACTGCTGCAGGGTCCAAGTGGTGGCAGAGGACTCCCCTGCGGCACCGATAGTGAGAAGAACCAAAGTGATGGTGACGGCCCCCAACGATGAAGGACCAGGTCCACCTCTGATTTCCTTGAGTTCTAAAATTCTTGTAGGACCCAACACAGAGCAGGAGGAAACCCAGTAATAATAATAAATGACATCTATTGAGCCTTACTATATGCCAGCACTGTGCTGAGTTCTCCACCTGTATTATTTTAATGAATCCCCGCAGAATCCCTGTAAGATAGGTCCCATTACCATTCCCTTATTATAGTTGATAATATCGAGGTAGAAGGAAGTCAAGTCTCTTGTCCAAGGCCTTATGGGTGGTAAGCAGCAGATCTGAGGTTTGATCCTCCTCATGCTGGCTCCTGGACTCCTTGCCCTCCATCGCTGTGCTAATGCCCACTCTCACGGGGCCTACAGCTCCTGAGGCACAGCCCTTAGTGCTCATGAGCATAGTTTTATTTGGGGAAAAACAAGAATTAAATGTGATGTTATCTGCATCCTACTTTCGTGGAACAACTTTGTATCTGGTGCAGAAATAACAGAAGATAGAATGCAATGGGAGTTTAGAGCTCAAAGAGCTTACTTCTGATGGAGAAAAGTTGCTTTAGGTGGGGCTGCGAATGGACAAGTGGACATGCAAAAGAGAAGTAAGGAGTTTCTTGGCGGGGCGGGGAGGGGGCGGTGACTGAAAATTCAGTGTATGCCTGGAGACAGTGAGCAGTTCCATTTGACTGGGGCATGGAATAGAGAAGCAGTAAGAGAGAAGACGGGAAAGGAAGGCTGTATCCAGATCATAAAGGGCTAAGGGGGTTGGACTCTATGCTAAAGGTCAAGGGTAGCAAAAGCATTTCATCTCCTGGGCTGTAGGTGATTGGCAGTGGCTGTCTAGACTGCTCTGTCTGAAGGAGACACAGCATCAATGGGAAAGAGAGCTGGATCCAGCAGCAGTGTCCACCATAGGCTGAGACTCGCCAGTCTCATGTCTGGTCCTGGTGTGCAAAAAAAAAGACTCTGAAAGAACAGTGAGGTTGAGCTTTGGTCAGGGGCACATGCCCCAGATTCTTACTCTCTGCTCATTCTGAGGTACAGAGGCTGATTCCTTCATGGTGTCAATTATTCCTTCTTCCCACTCCTACCTCCAATACCAATTTTGTTGGAAATGCCTGGAAATAGTGAAATCAAACATTTCTGGGGGTAGCTAGAGAGCTCTGGCTGTTGATGCTTCTTGTTTGGAACTGCTGAGTCTGATCCAAGGTGCAGAACCCTGCATGGCATTCCAGAACACCGAGTTCTAAGCTGGGCTCTGCTAATAACAGCTGGGGGGCTTTCGGCTCACACCTGGACATCTCTGAAGTCGTCCTACATCACAGAGTTTTGTGGGGAGAGAAGGAAGTAACCTATTTGAAAATACTATGACAAAGAACACGCTCTTTCCTCGTTAAATATCATATTTTATCAAATGAAAAATGCCATTGGTTGTAAGATACCTTATCATTTTGTATATCATTTAGAAAGAAAAAAGTGCTGCCAACTGTAGTACCCTGTCGAGTGTCAATTATAATCTACTATCAGGGATGTTAAAATGCTAGAAAGACAGCATTTTAGAATCAATGAAATGTGGTACATTATGACAAAGATCCCGCTCCTCGTTACCAACCTCCATTTAAGTTACAAAGTGTTTGCTTGGATTACAGACCAGGTTCTTAACGCATGAATTTCCAAGTTCAAATCAACTCACATTACCTAACACAAACATCTGGACTCCTGTTCTTACTTTGTAACTGAAAGTAGGAGAGGGAGAGACTGTCCTAATTTACAACGACAATGAAAACACTAGTTGGACTGTTGGTTCAGATGTAACTGTCTCTAAATCATATGAGCTGCCAAACAGCCTTGATTAAACACTTGCTAGAAATACTTCAAGGTCAAGGAGCCCTGAGATTCTGTGTGTGACACAGTAAAGCTGTGTTAGATGTCAGTTTGGGGCTGGAAATCGCAGAATGTGAGGCCCAAGCTGATGCTCACAAGCCTGGAATTCACCCACTTCTCCATTTTACTATTTGTATAATCCTTGAGAATAAGCTATGTGAACACAGAACTATCTCCTAACCAAACAGGCCCCTTCTGGGGAGCATATATGAAACGTTCGCAGGAGAGCTTCAGGACAATCTGCTTACTTGAGTTTACACAGACTTGGGGGAAGATTTTTGAAGAAAGGTAGAAGCACATGCTAGTCAAGACTTTTGGCTGTAAGTGGTGGAAACTCAACTTTAACTGGAAATGGCAGATTATAAATGGTCTGAGAGATGCCTAGAAACCTGGGGAAATGATGGTGCCAGCACTACTCTGTCCCTTGTCTTTGCCTCTCTCCAGGTTGGGTTCATCGCCTCTGTGCAGACTGGCTGCCTCCACGTGGCTGAGAACGTGGCTGCTGACAGCTCCCCAGGCCCAAGGACGACTTCTGATTGGCCCAGTTTGGACCATGTGCCACTCCTAGACAAGTCAACTGTGGCCAAGGGGTGAGAGGACTATGGTTTTAGACCCCAACTACAAATAGAGGATTTGGGGGAGGAAGAGAACAATCTCCTAAACGGAGTGGACTGATTTCCCAGAGGAAGGGAAGAGTTCTGGCAGACAAATAATAGAAGTATATCAATGACCATATTTATTCCTGGAAAAGCCTTTTCATTGCATGATAATGAAAAAGAAAAGTCCTTAGAGGTTTGGCTGACAACAGAGTAATCTTATCATCATACCAGTCAGGCGAATTTAACCCATTACTCAATAATGGAGTATTGGAACCCCCACAAACCCATGGCCGCCATCTTGGCAAGGGCTAACATGCCCTTCTACAGAGGACAAACTATGAAAGGCAATGTGTGGACTCACTACAGAAATTCCTGACCTTCGAAACATTGTTATCGGAGAACTTAAAGTTCTGTCTGTCCAACTACATTTGTACTTTGTGGCAGAATAAGTGTGTATGGACTCTAAGGCTCAGAAGGACTAGGCCTAATTCCACCCCTCTAACCTACAGACAGACCTTAAAAACTACTTCAGAAGCGCAGTTACTTGTGTGCCCTTGACCAAAGACTCGGCCTCATCTTCTCATAAGAGACAGGCTATGAAACTTATTGCTGTAATCGAGGATGCTGCAGAAGATGGAGTTTATACTTTACAAGGACACTCAGGAGAGCTACTTGGTCTCAGTACCGTGAATGGCTATGTTGCTTCCCTGAACAACTGGTTTATTTTTACTTTACAGACACTAAATCTCGTGGCCTTTCATGTTTCCCCCTTTATGATGGCTGCTAGGAAGCTCAGCCAAATTTATGATCCACCTGTAATGGTTCAGCCTTGAATCCTTAATGGTAGGCATTTAGTGTACAAACTTACCTCTTGACTCCATCCTACTTCCTTGACTATGTTTTTGCTTTATCTCAAATTTTAAAACATAAGAGTTATTTAATCTTGGAAAACCATTCGCATCTTTGTAAACCACTTTAATATTTTTTCTTTTAGGAAGATTAGCGCAACATCTGCCACCAATCCTCCTCTTTTTGCTGAGGAAGACTGGCCCTGAGCTAACATCATGCCCATCTTCCTCTACTTTATATGTGAGATGCCTGCCACAGCATGGCTTCCAAGCAGTGCCATGTCTGCACCCAGGATCCAAACCAGCGAACCCCGGGCCATCGAAGTAGAACGTGTGAACTTAATCTCTGTGCCACCAGGCCGGCCCCTTACATTGTTTTTTAAAGATTAAGATGGGGGATATAAGTTATTATCTGAACTTGGGCTCAAAGGTTTTGAAGCCTTTCAGGCAGAAACCTACTTGGTAGAGTGAGCCAGGCCGTATTTAGAGTGCCACTCCTTCTGGAACCCAGCTGGTGTCTCAGGGGCATCCTTGATATGTTGATATGTTTGCAGGGGTTTCTAAACTCACCTTCCCACTTTTTGCTTACAAATTACATTGTGAATTTATTGATTTTTCCTCCTAATATTTTTGGCCATGAGAACAAAATATATGAGGTTATTTTGTGTTCCTTCCCAAGCCTTGGGAGGTAGTTTCACTTCCTTATGGTAACGCAGTCCAAAAGAGAATTTAGTTTCATCTTCTCCAATATTATTCTAGATTCAAAAATATCTTTAAGCTTTCATAAATCTGTAATTGTTGACAGATTTGTAGTTAACACATCTCAAATATTTAGGCTCAGGCATTTAAAATTCCAACAATAATGATAACAAAGATAAAACAATTATTGTCTGCAATAAATGATCCACAGCAACGAGTTTTAGAAGAATAGTTGATGAGTGACTTGCGTTTCCATGATTGGGGGCGACTGGGGTTGAGGGCGTGAAGAACTCGGCCAGATGGAAGGATGGAGAAGCAGATAACCTAAGCGAGCCACTCATTTCTCGACCTGGAAAGACGGGAACCCTCCTCTGAGGGACTGGCTGCTCTTTCTAGTCATTTACTACAGGGCTCTTCATTTCTCTTCCGGGAGCCTGTAAAGCTCATATCCAAGGTGCACATCCGCACCGGCCCCAGGTTTCTGAAGTTTCTCTGGGACACAGTAAGTGAGGCAAATGTTTTCAATGAAATCCGCATCATGTTCTTCTTTGTGCAAGTTCATATTTTGGTTGACATGATAACCATAAATATTTAACATTCTAAAAGCTGTGGCTTCCCAGCCCCACCCGCCCGATGGGAGACCACGTTGCATGCATTAATTTACAACCCACTTTCATTTCAAGCTGGTCGATAATATTTCATAAGGTAGGAAACCAGATGGCATGATTTGGTGGAGAGATGAAAAGAGCAGAGGGTGCCTTAGAGACCCAAAGACCAAATTCGGAGAGGGAGGGTAGACATCGTTTTGTGAGTGGGACACTGTCTTTGTTTTTTCTTAATCTTGACAAAATTTTCTTTTTCCCACACTGAAGAAATTAACCGCAACATTTTAAGAAGAAGTGAAAGGTCTCCTTCTTGTGCTGACTCCTTCCTCCTCCCCACCCACCCTCACACACACACACACACACACACACACACACACACGCGCGCGCGGTAGCAGACGTGCTGCTGAAAGGTGTTGCCGCCCAAGGACCAACAGAAATTAGGAGACAGGGCTCTACCCACTGAAGCTGGACACAGTGTGCTGTCCATTTGACCCAGTTGAACAAATGTGGTGTTTTGAAAAATGACCCTCACTTGACATTTACAAGATATCAAATGATTTATTTGAATGTCATTATTTAAGCAATTGCTTTTCGAGCTTGTGGACAGTCTAATTCTCATCAATTTCACCTTTAATTTAGAAGAGGAATGATAACCAATGGAAGGAAGAAGAAGAAGAAAAAACAACCCACAACAGAGGCCTGTGTCCTTATGTTCCAGAGTGGTTTTTCATTCAGAGTGTTTTCTGTAAATGTGCTTTTGAATAAACCTAAAACTGACAAGTAAAGGGTTGAGTAGAAATAAATTCTTCCTTTTTTAGCTGGGACTAGAAAAAGGGGTGACTAATAAAATAGTCTAGTTATGAGAGCCCTACCATAGGCTCTGTTAAAATGCATAAATTTAAATTCAATCACCCGATAGTAATTGTTGGATATCTATATGCAGATGTGTGAACCAACTGCTTTTACTCCAGATAATTCAATGGCTATTGATTTTTTATTTTATATATGTAATAACATGCTCCCAAGTTCAAAAGAATCAAAACACCGATGTTCAGCGATTTCACCTTCAAGGAGCTTGACCAGGGTAACTAATCAGAGCTCAGGCGTCACTGCCCAGTGTCCCTGGTAAGGTCCAGGTGCTGAGAGCAGAGCTCAAGGCTGGCAGCCCAGAGCAAACCACCTTGTGAGACTGACTCCTCTCTGCTTTCTTTCCCCCTGAATTGAAAGGCTCATTAATAGCAGCAGAAACACCAAAGGAACAAAGCTAAGTCATGTGCCCATGGTTAGGGCACAAATGGACTCCAGGCTGGGCCTCCAGTCTAGGCTGCTGTTGTTTCTAGCATATGCTGGAGTCAAATGTCCCTTCAAAGAAATGATAGTTAGGATTCATTTGGTGGCAAAAGACTGAAAAACGTAGTTAGTGAAAAGAATGTATTGTTCACACAACTGAAGAGTCTAATGGTAAGATTGACACTAGTTCAGATTTGGTCCGATGGCCTAGATGATGTCACCCAGGACGTGGCTTTTCGCTTTCTTGCTGGTTTGCCTGTGGTGGCATTGGCTTCATCCTCAGACTGCTCAGAGTAGCCCCCTCTGCGGCTGCAGTTTCTCCTCTTGTGGTAACTAAATTACTCTAGCTGTTTCCAACTTCACACCCTCATACTTCTCAAGGAGAAGGGAGAGGGTTTTCCTCTGGTTCCCACAAGTCCTGAGAATCTCTCTCTTCTCTTCCTGTTCCTGGGGAGATAGGATATGCTGCTTGGCCTAAGCCAATCAGGGCCTACCTGGGAATAGGGAGTGCGGTCATTCCCACCCACATCGAATGGGAATAAAAGAGAACGGAAGAGGGGTACATTCCTGAAAGGAAAATCAAGATACCATTGAATAGGGGGCAATGGAGGTGGTAGGTGTAAACAACGAATATTCACTACAACAACTTGTAGCTTCTTGCCTATTTATGCCTTTTACTGGACATCTTGATTTTATTTTCTTTTGCCATAAAGTCACCTGAGGAAGTCAACGGGTGACGTCAGTCCTGGTTGCAGGCTGGATTAAGACTCAGATGATCCTTTGATCTCCAAGTCCTGATTCTGTGTCTCCAAAATAAGGGGCTAGCAGTGATGGCGGACACCTGGCACACAGGCCGCCACATTCCCTCTCGGTCCCACGGCAGACATCATCCATCAATCACGGGACTTTTTCCTGTGCAGTCCAGATGTGGCCCCAGAGACCTACTTAAAACAGTCCTCTGGACAGCCCCTACAAATGTATTGGTGTTGACAAGTGAGATAAAACGTATTTGCCATCCCTGGAAAGGATTGCACACCAATGACCCAAACTACCAATGCACTTCGCTCATATACTAAGAGCACTCACAAACACTCACACATTCACATACCTCAGTGTTTCTTAAAATGTGGTTTGCAGATCTCTTGCATCAGAATCCCCTTGTGTGCTTATTAAAATGCGGATTCCAGAGACCCACTCCAGCCATGGAATCAGAATATTCTCAAAATAACAGTTTTAAGTACTCTGTGGTCTAGTACACACAATAGAACAATAAGCTCCATTCCAACTAGGTCTCTGAGATATTGGCTCATACTTTGTGTGTTCTTTCAGCAGTTTATTGAGCTACTATGTGTAGGCACTGGGCTAGTTTCTGTGATTTAGATGAGAATGGTACAAATGAAGAGTTCCTAGACTTCCTCAGTGAAACACAAGGGATGCCTGAGGAAGGAGTTGGCTGCCTCAAGAAAGGACCAGGGCTTTGGGAGTTCAGTGATGAACAAGATCAACTCTCCATCAGGGGGCTAAAAAGAGAGAAAGCATCATGGAGGACTTGGCTCTGGAGTATTTGTGGGGTAGGAGCAATTGGGGCGAGGAGAGACAAGACTTCGTGGAGGACAAAGTGGCAATGGAAAGGGGTGAAATGTGCAGCAAGGGATCAAGAACAGAGAGTCATTTAATTCAATTGGGATTGGAAATCTGAGAAAAAAAGTTGGAGAGATAGGATTAAGTTTTCATTACAGAAGGTTTTGTGGGTCTGGCTTCAGTCTTTAGAGTTTATCTTGTAGACAATGGAGAACTGTTCTAAGCAAGAGAGTGGCATGATACTAAGCTACATTTCAGGACATAAAATCTGGAAATGAGGTATGGGGAAGGACTAAAGTGGGAGAGGCTGGGAGCTTAGAGGTGGTGGAATGTTATTGTAATTGTGCAGGTGAGAGGTTGGGAGCTGAACTGGACTCTTGACAGTGGAAACAGAGGGGAACAGGTGTGAGAGACACTGAGGAAGGAGAGCCAGAGGCTTGTTGCTTTGATAGTTTGGCCAGACTATCAAAAGTGTATTAGTCAGGATGTGCTGGGCTATGCTGCAATAACAAATTAACCTTGAAATTTCAGTATTTAACATAAAAAAATTGTACTTACTCATGTTTTACATCCAAGGCTGGTTGGCAGGGGCCTCTACCACACTCAAACACCCAGGCACCTAGGTTGAAAGAGGCTCTGTTATCTTTTTGCTGTGCCATGAAACATGTGGCCTCCTGAATGATAAAGAGGAAGAGAGAGGGATGGAGGAGGTACAAAGACTTTCAAATGACTTGACTCAGAAGTGATCTACATCACTTCTACTCAGTCTGTTGGCCTGAACTAATCACATGGTCCTAATAATATAACTATAAAGGAGGCTGGGAAAAGTAGGGTAGCACATGGAATATTTGGTAAGCACTCATTTTTCAGCTACACTATGGTAATTTCAGCATTTCACCCAGAGTCAAAAATCAAGAAGTCATATACCTGAGTTGTCCTTAAGAACATGAAGGTAAATTGGCAGGAGGAAGAGACAGGAGAATAATTTTTGTAACCCACCCAGTCACCTCTAGGGATGGTATTATGATTTTAGGCACATGGGTGGGAGTAGGCCTTGAACCTGATTGGTTCTGCCTTAGGGTTTTAGTCTTTAAAAGTTAGTCAAAGGAGTCCCTGACTGTGATTCTCTGTAGTAGTGAACACACCTCACATAAGACAAACAAAGACCAGTTCATTTGCATGCACGCACACACAAATACACACCTGGGTTCTAATAAATACATTTTTGTATAAAACAAAAACAAAATGCCCAAATCCAAATCTATTTATCTTCCTCAACAACCTCAGAGGTTTTCAGAAATACAAATATTTTCATGGAGTAACAAGTCTTCTGAGAATCCCCAATAATTACTTTCTCTGAAAACACTCTAAGACCAAAAGTCTTCTTCCTGAGTCTAGAACGCCCTTTCCTCCAAAAGAATCATGGCTATTGTCAAGCAGACACATTCATGTAGGCATCAAATATTTACCACATGCCCACCAAGTCCCAGGCATTATCCTAGGCCCTGGGGGATGCCAGCTTTCTGGAACTTACATTCAACTGGGGAGGGACATATCTAGTCAATACACAGCTGGAACTTTAGCTAGAACTTCATACTCCAAGTCCTTTGCACTAACATGTCATGCTAAAGATAGCTTGTTCTCCAAAGGAATTTCCCAGCTTTCTATCATTGCCACCTCCTAGAGTATTAGCTCTTTTCCAATCCTCCTTGAAAAACACTAATTAGCCCAAACTTACTGAGTAGCATTCTGGGCTGTGGTGCTACGGGAGAGATAAAGATGAATAAGGCTCTCGTCTTGCTTTCAGAGGAGCTTCTGGTCTATTTCTTGGGAGCCAATCTATCTTTTTCTGATGTGCTCCCTGACTTCCCATTACTGGTCTTTGTTTTAACAAAATTTCAGGGCAATGCAAGAGCAGCCGAGCAACCATGACTGCCCCATGGCCAGGAAAGGAAAGACCTCTTTTTGCCCACCTTTGTGGAGGGGAGGGAGACATTCAGGAACAGGATGGGGGTAATTTCCGCGCACCCCCCCCCCCACCCCCGTACTCCTGACAGAACCATTCTGTTCACCTAATAAATGTGCTTCCAGGGCAAATCGAAAGCCATCTTCTCTTTGCTCCTGGGGACAGCGGCTCCACGAGAAAATATGTGGAATCATCAGGGCAGAAAATAGAAGGCTCTCTGGGAACAGAGTGCCTCTGATCCCACTCCTTTTATGCCCCAGGAAAAGAAAAGAGGCCCATGTGAAAACCCCTCCTGGGGCTTCCCCACCAGTTAGACATGAGGGAGACAGAGAAAAAGGGGAAAAAATTCTAAATAAAAGCAAAGTCTTTGAAAAACTTCAAAGAAACATTTCTCCTGTTCAGAAGTCAAGAGCACATCTGGCTGGCGGTGAAAAGAGAAGTGGTGTCATCTGGGCAAAAATGTTCTCTTCAAATATGTCCTTTAAGAAAAGAAAGAAAGGAGAGTGCAAGAGATGGAGAGGAGAGAAATAATGCAAAGAGGGAAGGGGAAGTTAAAGGGAAAAAGAAAAAAGGAAAAAAACCCCTCCTAAATCTTGCAATGTTTTAGGAGGGCTTATTAGAGTGAAAATTAAGTGTCATAGAGAGCTCTGCTCCAGTATTGATGGCCTTTATTCAAAGAGCCATCACCCTGTAAACTCACTTTAACAACTCCCTTCAGATGAAATATAAAAATTAAAGACATTTACAACACAGCTTAGTAGCAGATGCAGTCGTCCTGTTGGGGCTTAGATCAAATAGTGATGTCAACCCCAGCAGGATAACAGGTCTTATGAAAAAGTCCTTAACAACAGCCCCCAAAAATCTTGGAAATCTTACAAAACATGTTTTCCATTCTCTCCCAACCTCAAGGGTCCCCCTGCCTTCCCCCCCACCCCCTCCTGATCTGCTAGACTCCCTTTCCATCGTCATTCATGTCTGGAGCTCTTATGAGTCACTCTACACTTAACAACTGGACCAAAAAAAAAAAAAAAACCTGTTTGGGCTTCTGGTTATCTTCTCCATCTAGTCATCTTCCCCTATTAGGACCTGGGGGGAGCGCCAGGGTGAGGGATGTGCTGAGCGGTCTGGGAAAAGTACTGAAATGTACATATAACTCAAACAGGGATTGAGGTCTGACCTTCACCTCGGTCAGTTCTTCCCCATTTGCCTCTCCGACTCCTCCAATTCATTTATCCACCCAGAGGAGCCTTCCAATTTGGAGGTTTCCAATTTGATTTGAAGGCTGGGTCCCTCAACATGGTGGGAAACATTTATATCGGTTACAGTGTAACAACGCAGAGGAAGGAGTTCTCCTCACTCTACCCTTTTCCAAAGAAGATTTTCTTGAGCATTTATTCTGAGAACCATCTGCCTTGACCCACCTGCCTCATGTACTCACTAACTCACTCATTCGTTATTTCAAAAAGTATGTTTTGTGTGCCTACGACATGCCAGGCACCAGGCAGAGGGCTGGAGGCATGGACACGATTATCCTTCTGGTCATGGTTCTCTTTGTCCTTGAGTTGACAGATCCATGAACTGGCTTTGGAAAGAGAAAAAGTTTAGAGAATGGAATTGGAAAGAGGTATAAATAAGCTCTATCTGAGAATTTCTGATTGTTAGGTCCAGTTTTTCTGTCACCCCAGCTCTTACAAATAAGGCCAGTGACCTTGCTTGCCCCCACCACAGTGTACGAGAAAAGGGTCAAGTTGCCTTATAAGCCCAAGGTCTTGTCCTCTTTTCTGGCAGATGATCATTTAGCCAGTAATTAGGGAGTGGCAACATTAGATGTTTGGCCATAGCTTGGCCCTTGGACCAGATGGAGGCCAAGAAGCTGGAAAATAAAGAAGACTCTAAAGGGCCTTCATGAACAAGGGAACAAGTCTCTGACCCTGGAATGAGTTCCAACCTGAGGGTAGGTCACGGCCCTCCTTCATTGGGAGCAACCTGATAAGAAAATGAAATAAAATACTATCACCTTAGCTGTCTAAAGCAAGGCAGTGAGAAAATTGTCCTAGGGAGTCCTGAAAGCAGTAAATGAGAGGCTAGCTTGGATGTCACATGGAACTTCAGAAGGTTGGAGACATTCCAGGGCTAAGTGGGGCCCTTCTAAGGTCATATAGTCTAGAGTTTTCCAACACCCAAGCCAACATTTACAGCTTGAACTCATGCCCTCCCTGCCCTCTTCTCCTTTGCTTTACCCAAGAGATCTGCAACATGATTGGGTTGCCAATATCGTCTGGTCCATCCCCATACCTCCCAGCAGGCTTGGCTGGATTTTGTTTCACACATGGTCTAATCTGAAAACAAACATTGGAAATCAGCTGCTAGGGTGGGAGGCCATGTTGATATGACCAATGATCAAGGAAGGTCCTCTCTCTGGATCCCTGCAAGAAATGACTTCAAAGGCAATTTCGTCACTCACCCTCATCCATATCCTCCTACTCACACACACACACACACGTATACGCTCACACACGTGCACAGATACAGACAGCCACAGTTCCAGTGGATTTCTTCACTATGCTTAGGGCCATTTGGTCGAAGAGGAGGCAACATTTACCTCTATTAATGCAAGGTCTGATCTGTGAAGAAAGTGTGTGCTTGTGTAAAGAATCAAAGAAGATAATAGTTACAGCCTATGTCACAGGCGTGGACTAATCTTCGATTAAATAATGATATTCAGATGACATTTCTTGGCAACTGGCAGACCAGCTGGAAAAATAAGTCAGAATTTCCACAGAGAATAGACTGTTTTGCCATCCAAAGCTGGCCAAGTACAAACAGCAAAGGTTCTAAATACATAGGAATAAAAGGTCCCAGCACTCTGGCTGGCAAAGGGCCTCTACTTGCAGAACTGCACACGCTAGTTTGCAGATGTGTGTAAGGTGCACACGTAAATTTAATATCTGCTGTATATACTTCTCTGTTCTCCTTCTCCTGGGATACCTGACCTTTGAAACTTTGCAGTCCAGCTCCTCATTTTTCAGATGAGGAAACTGAAGTTGAGAGAGCTGCAGAGCTGGAGGAGCTTGTCCAAGGTCACACAGCAAGCCAGCCATCTTGACTCTCATTGCTATGCTCTTTTGAGTACATTCTGACCTCCATGATTGGTAGAACCAGTAAATGCCCGTCATGGGATGCATGCATGTGTGCAGGCGCCAGAGTTGCTGGGATTGGTGTGTAAAAGTACAAGTGTGTAACATGATGTGATGGAAAAATGTGCACCTTGGCTCTGGCCAGAACTGGTCTGTTGTCAGTATCCCAATAGGAAAGAGATGGAGACCCTAACATGGGGACAATTTACAAAGAGGTGGGTGGGGTCAGGGGAAGTCCATAAGGGATGGTACAGAAACCTGTACGAGCAACAGCAGAGAGTTGTTCTGGCCCCTACACCTGAAGGAGGCTAGTGGAGGTAGAAGTTCCCCAACCTGGAGAGAGTAAGGTTGATCTTTGGTGGAGGGACTCAGTCAACAAGCGTGACCTGCAGGGAGGAAGCTGGAAATCAATACTACGACCTCACCCTTCTCCATTCTCTCAGCTCCTGCTTGTGTCTCCCACTGGGCAAACCCAACAGGAGCTGAAGGCAGGGGCCCAGGATGTGGGCCATAAACTGAGCCTCCCAGTGGAAGAGAGTGGTCATTGGATCTAGAGGAGCAAATAGAATACGTCTCATTGCTGGGTTCCAATCTCAAGCAGCTTTGCCACTTAACCGGTGCTGTGACTTGAGACAAGGTACACAACTCTCTGCCTTTGGGTTCCTCATCTTTGGGATGGTTTTAATACCATCCACCTTGAGAGGTGCAGTGACTCTCAGAGCTGTGGTATGTACAGCTCGAAGCTTAATGCCCAGCACATTTGGACCAATTCCTTCTCTCAGCAACACCAGAGGCCTCTGAACAATTCAGCAATAGAAACCCAAAGACGTACACTTTTACAGACCTTTTGATCCAGCAATTCTGCCTCTAGGAATTAGTGTCAAGGAGGTAACCCAGCGAATTCACAAAATTATAACTTTTTTTGCCACACCACTACTTAAAATGTGAAAATTGGGAGTAGCTTTACTGTCTGTATTCATTACGATTCTTAGATGCAAACAAGAGAAACTGATTCTGGATGAGTTAAGCAGAAAAGGAGTTTATTGAATGAATACTAGATGACTCAAAATTGTCAGAAGAGGTCAGGCTGCCTTGGTGGGTAAGAACAAGTGGCCTTCTCTTCTTGCACATTTGAGTTTCTGGCTGATAATTTGTGGGCTGTGACATATAAACCATGCCCCTAGACATGCAGGATGTTCATACCAAATTGTATTGGGCAAACCAGATTGTCCCTACAATCCTACCAAAGTCACGTTTCCTGGGCACATTCTGGATGCACAAACAGGATGAGGCAGTAGCATTTGTGGAAGAAGCTTGGAGGGGTTTGTCTCCAGCAAGCTCCACACTGAGCACAGACTGGGGTTCCTCCAGGAGCCCATCAGCTCACTCCAGTTCACAATGTGTATCCTTTAAGATGTCCCAGGTAGACAGAAGTGATCTTGGGTGCATGTGGACCTGATGCTGGCACCTTTAACTTGTACCTGCCTGTGCCCGGCAGTGTTGATCCCCACTCCGAGATCCCCTTTATTGGGCCAATGTGTCCACCCAGATGCTGTGAGTGTTGGCTGTTGACAACTCATAGCTGCCACCTTCTTGGCTGTGCTGACTGAGGGAGTGCCTTGTGTGGGCAAAGTTTCTTCACCCCTGACTCCGAGGATCAGGGAGAGAGAATACTTTACCTAAGACCATGTCTTTTCTAGTTCCCTGATTTTCTTTCCTCCTTCCCTATCGGTTTTCCCTGAGGAGCACTCTCTTGATAAATCAGCTGCACTCAATCCGTATCTCAAGCTCTGCTTCTGGGGAAATGAGCCTAAGCCACTCTCTGACTTAGATTTGTGCCTGGCCTTGAATTACCTCTTGCATGTGTGCCTGGTGCCTGCCATCTGCCCTCGTTTTGCTCCCAGACTTTACTCTGACTGTGGTTACCATGTCCAGTGTGACAGTGAAAGAGAAAAAGCATAGAGTGATGGAGGCAGGACTGGCATTCATTCAGAGGTGCCATTTTGTTTTGGTCCTCTCATGGAAGGAGCCAGGTCTCAAGTGATCAGACTTGGGTGCTTCTTTCTCCTTAGAGCCCCCCAGCACCCTGTGTCACCTCTATTGTCACATATTATCACACTATATTGCAATCTTCTGTATTCTTGTCTTTCTCCCTGACACGACTGTGAGCTCTAGAGAGAGGAGGGGTCTTGGTCTTACTCACATTCAGCTGAGTGCCTGGCCTCAAGAAATGGAAGTGATTGTCATTATTATTGATAGAGCACAAGTATCTTTGTCAAATGAATGAGAAGATCTACAGAGGACAGGTCTTCCCCTGCTCACAGGGGTAGTACCACCCACTGGGGAGAGTGGGTTTACCCAACGACCAGGCTGGGTTATCAGAGTGGCCCATAGATGAGGGCTGAGGCTCTCAAGCCTCTTTCTTAGGCTGAGACAAGAATGAGCACAGATTCTCATTACCTACAAGTCATTAAGCTGTGATTAGTAAAGGGAGAGGGGAAAGGATGAACATTTGTAAAGGGATGTGACATCTGTATTCATCTGTGTACAGATACCACACTGGCCCACTGGGCCACCTTTAATGAACGACATATGTTATGGTTTCTGTGGACCATATTGTATACCTGCTTTGTGCCAAGTATTACACAACACAAAGATGATTTTATTTGAGGTCCCTATCCCCAAGGACCTCACAATTTCAAATAAACAGGCAGTTGTAATAATGGGTAATATTTATGGAGTGTTCGCTGTGTACCAGGCATGGTTTGAGATGCTTCACATGTATTAATTCATTTAATCCTCACTGTAACTGTCTGAGATAGGCAATTTTACAAATGTAAAAACGGAGGCATAGAGAGGTTTATTAACTTGCCCAAGGTACACAGCTCCTAAGTGGAAGAGCCAGGATTTTAACCCATAGTCTTTAAGCCTCAGAACCCCTCAGCACTCTACAGAGCAATGAGTGCTGAAAGGAGATGTGAATTAAGTGCCGTGAGAAGCCCTCTCTTCTTACTGAAAACCTGTAACTAATGTCCCACCAACCCACCAAAATTATAGTGTCCAAAATGGAGAGCATACCTCCATTCTCTTAATCATCTCCCCCTTCTCCTCCTCCTTCTGGCCAACCCTGTCTCTATCAATGCACTGTCATCTCATTTTCTCAATCTAGGACCTCAGAGTTGTCCTTGATCCTTCCTTCTCCCATGTCACCTGTAACATCTACCTGCTTGCTGAGCCTGCTGAATTCTAGATCAGACATCACTCCATAACTCAGCCCTTTCTCCCCACACTCTCAGCCCCTGGCCTAGTTCAGGCCCTTCACCTCTTGCTTGGATCATTGCAGTAGTCTCACTCATTCCCCACTTCAGTATGCCCTTCACAGAACTGCCTTCCTCACCTAGTCCCCCAGCTACTTTGCAAGCCTTCAGGAAGGGGCTGGGCCCATGGTCAAATCCATCAGGGCAGGCTGGGGCTCTCCCATCTTAAGAACAATTCTGGCTGGGCCTAGAAAGTGACTCACCTCCCCAGGGGCAGGGCAAGAGCAGCCAGCTGTATGCACTAGGAATCACACTGCTTCTCAAGTTAAGGACCATATGAATCACCTGGGAATCTTGTTAAAGTGCAGATTCTGATTCAGTTGGTCTGGGGTGGGGCCTGAGATTGGGCATTTCTAATGAGTTCCCAGGTGAGGCTGATCCTGCTGGTCCCCTGAGTAGGGTACAAGAGGGCAGCTTCAAGGACAAAGGCGGGGGTTTCTCCAGCCACAATCTTAGACCAGGACAAGTCAAGTAGAAGGAAAATTCAGCAACCAAATACTTTATTAAACATCTGCTGTAGGCTAGATGCCATGCTAAATTTGTTTTGCATGGTCTCACTTAATCCTCCCAATAACCCCATAAGGTTTATCCCATCATTATCCCATTTCCCCTTATGAGAAAACTGAGGCACAGCGAGATGAAGGGACTGACCCAAGGTGACCCAGCCAAGAAGTGGTGGAACTGCAGCTTAAACCTAAACTTCTCAGTTCCAAAATTAGTTCTTAACGCAACTGCGGCTCAGGAAGGCTGAGGGACTGCGAGCGACTGAAAGTGAAGGAAAGTCGGAGAAGGAATAGTAAATATTATTATTTGGTAGAATAGCAATATTCTACCAAAGGTGATGGTTGAAAACCTATTATGAGCTGACACTGTTGGCTTCCTGATGTACGTTTCCTCTAATCTTTGTGATATTGCTAAAAATCGATACTATTATCAGAGATGCTCAGAGAGAGGTTCTGACACAGAAAGGTAGGAACTGAGATTCCGCCATCACTGCCTGAATGCTCCCTGTTGCCTGTAGCTGCAGGGCCTGTCCACAAATGCCAAGCTCACACTGGGCTGCATAGCCCATGCTGCATGGGCCACAGCATCCTTGGACCCGATAAGGCAACAGAGCACGGGACCCTAGGAATGAGGCCGGAATCAGAAGTTCTTGCCCTGAACACAGACTAGCACCAGAATTAGAGTCAGTGTGTGGTGGAAAAACACAGGACTGGGGTTTCATCCCGGTTCTACAGCAGTGTGGCCCTGAGCAGCCAGTTTCCCTCTCTGGGTTCCTTCATTCATCTGGAAGGCCAAGGGCAGGACTGGCTACCTAATCTGTGGGGCCCAGTGCACAATGGAAACGTGAGGTCTTGTTAAAAAATTATTAGGAATTTCAAGATGGCAACGGCAGAGCGTTAAACCAAGAGCAGACCCTGTAAGAGTGGGGGCTGTGTGACCACACCAGCCACATGCGTATGAAGCCAGTCCTGGTGATGGGGTGAGACTGTATTATGTCTAATGTCCTTTCAAGCTGTGTTGTTCAGTAAAGTTGGTTTTCTTCTATTATCTCTACATCATTTATAATTTATATGTCACCCAGAAAGTATTCGCGGTAGCCTCTCTACCCGGCTGTGTCTCTCCTGTGTCCCATAGGACCATCTCCTCACCCGCCCGTCTGCTCCCCACCCAGAGACCTTGTAAGGTTTGCTGTCTCATGAATGTGAGAACGTCACCCAGATCTGCTGCCACCGTGGAAGAGAGGGAGGGCAGCATGGCTGGGAGGAATGAGAACATGACCTTTTTCGGTCCTGGAACTCATCTTTCTCAGATAGCTCCCTCGTTTCCCAGTTCTTTCCCGACGCCTCAAGAATGGGAGCAGAGAGACGGTGAGAAAGGGTGAGTCAGCAGCTCAAGTCCTGTCCTTGCCTCCTCCCTCCCCCAGGGAGTGAATACCTCAGTTCCCAAACTCTCTGAGTCAGGGAGGTCGCCTCGAGGACATCTGACTGTTTATCTGAACCATGCCGAGCAAGGAACAGCTGCAGAAATGAGCCCAGGAGGCATCACTTCCTGTGGCCGGGAGACCAGACCAGGTGGACTCCTTGCCACACTGCCCAGGTGGCCTTAATTCAGGGAGGGCATTGGCCACCTGATACCATTCCAGGGACTCAGTCTAGCGCCCAGGAGAGACCCTGCGAGCATCTTCTCTTGGGATGCTGAGCGTCAGGGTTATTAAAGGATGGGAGGCAGCCCACTGTACAAATTGGACTCTGGAGAAACAAATGGAAGCACTGGCTGGAGTGTATGGAGTCCTGGGGTCTCTCTTGGGCTTTGCCACTGATGTTAGGCAAACAAAACAAAAACTTTTCATCAACTCTGTGGGCCTCAGTTTCCTCATCAGAACAGTGGGAAATCTTCTTTGCCCCCTTCCCTAGCAGAAAGAATTGGTCCCTTTCTGGGAGTCCAAAGCAGGTGATTTATAACTCGATCAGGGCACTTAACACGTGGTGACGTGGTTGGTTAACTACATATCTGACTCTCCCTGTAGGCAATCAGCTTCTGAAGGGCAGGAAACATCTTTTAGTCATTTTCTGGTACTTTTAGTCCTAATACTCTGTCCTTCTGTGTCTTAGATGCTTACACTGCACTGGGGACACTAGTTTTCAGGAAACAACTGCATTTCACACATTTGTTAAGGTGACAATATTGCACATTCTGTCCTTGAAATGTCTGGGGAGAGATTCAGAAAAAGAAACCCCAGATCTCTGCCTCCCCATGCAGCCCTGGAAACCCCCCACCCCTCCCACCCCTCCCTGACAGTCCCCCCCCCGCCCCCACATCCATGCCTGCCCCCAACCACGAATGAATTTCGTCTTTGATCTTCTGACTACCACTGCCCAGTGTCTTGTCCACATGGGACTGCAGTGCCAAGCCCAGAAGGAGTGGCATCACTCTTGGAGGAGAGTTCTGGGTCTTGCCCAGAATGGGAGGTGGTTCCTGGTACTGTCATGGGGGCAGAGGAGTGAACTTCAGACCAGACCTTGAGGAGATGTCTGAGGACTCAAAGAAGGTGAGGAAATTCCAGAAGCAGCATTTGCTTCTGGGAGCCTGAGGGGATCGAGAAAAGGCCTGCACGCCCTTGGGAAGCACAGAGTCCTGCTCACAGGGTGGAGTCCTGATACTCTTCTCATGCTCATTTCCTGTTACTCTCCCTAGCCAGGGAGGAATGCTTCGGGGAGTTACAGCTGTGGGAACCAAGAGAAGCTTGGTGTTATGGACCGAACTGAGTCCCTCCAAAGTTCAGATGTTGCAGCTCTAACCCCCAATGTGAGTGTATTTGGACATAGGGCCTTTAAGGAGGTAATTAAGGTTAAAGGAGGTCACAAGGGTGGGGTCTAATTTGATATACTGGTATCCTTATAAGAAAAGACACTGGAGACCCCTTTCTTTCCACACAAGCACAGAGAAGAGGCCACGTGAGAAAACACTGAGAAGGCAGCCGTCTGCAAGGCAGGAAGAGAGGCCTCACCAGAAACCAACCCAGTGCCCTGATCTCGGATGTCTAGAACTGTGAGAAAATAAACTTCTGTCATTTAAGCCACTCAGTCTATGGCCTCTTGTTATGGCAGCTCGAGCTGACTAATAGAGTTGGCATGTTGGTGGCCACTGCCTATCACACACTAGGGTGGGGACAGATGTCACAGTGCATGGGCTGAGGAACAGGCTTTTTGGAGAAGAGAAAAATTGCAAGGAGTCAGTGAGTGAAGGCACAGGTCCCTCTTCTCCCACTGTGCCCATGGGGAGGTTTTCTGGGCTGGTGAGTGTTTTCACTCCCAGGTGGGGATTGTGTCCTTCCTGAGGGTCTCCCTTCTTTCAGGACAAGCAAGAGAGAAGCCCTGTCACTGGGGGCAGCAGTCGGACCACTTTAGTACAACGCAGGCTGGCCTTGGGGGCAGCATTTACCAGAGTCATATGGGGACACCAGCTCCCAACACCTGGAGTCTCTGAGACCCATGTGGCTGTGGGTGGCTGAGCTCAGCCACAGGCCCTCCCCACCGGGAGATTCGGGGCCCTTCGTGCCAGCAAGATCACTGCCCAGGCAACTTGGAGTGAGCACTGGGGTCATTCCAGACAATCCAGGTATTTTTGTTTAGAGCAATCAGGAGAACAATGCTGGTGGAAATGGGAGTCAAAGGGGTCAAACTCGGGGAAGATGCAGGTCACTTGTTTAGCCGCCCTTTCCCATCAGGGACTTTCCTTCCTAGAATTGACTGGAGATTCTAGATTTTGTTCTTACTGAGAGAGCAGCATCCCTTCCACAGGACAGACAGATGAGGGGACAAAATGTCCAGAGTAGGACCCCATGGGACCCATGTGACCGTAGCAGCTGAGCACCTCCAGGTTAATGAGACTTCATGGTTCCAAATGCTCCTGAGATGGCCATGGCCTCCTCTGTGTGGGCAGGAGAGTGCTAAGGGGACAAGAAGTTACAATGCTTGAGGGAGAGGGTCAGAGGCAAGATCCGGCAGCCATCTGTGCCCAAGCCTCTGGAAGGTGGGCGGGATGTGCACAGGCTACTCTCCTCCCCATCACTGGCTGCCTCTATCAAAATGCACATGTTCAGTGAGTGAGGACCCAGGATGCAAAACATATTTGCCTATGCTTGGCTCTGCTTCTTCTCAAAGATCTTGGTCCCTGAAATAAGTACCACCTGTCGTGTGTGTGCACACACATCATTGTACATATGCATGCATGCATGTACACACATGTATACATCTGCGCATGTGCTGGCTCTGGAACCAAGAAGAATGGAGACAGAATGGACTTGGCAGGACAAGCTGCCAGGTACATCCAAAACCTCCACCTGTGGCCCCAGCTCAGGTGCCATCTTGGAGCCAGAACCCAGCTGGATGCAGTGAAGACTCATGCCTCAGGCTCCACACGGCACAGACGCTTCTTTGCTGGTACACAGCGCTGTCTGGGCTCTTTGGGAGATGGCTGGGCCTGCAGGGCTGTGGGGACATTGTGCTGGGCTCAGCATGCCTGCCTTCCTCCTCTGTAAACTGCTTCAGCATCTTCAGTCTCCCATCTCTCAAAGCACAACTCAGAGGGTCCCTGAGCAATCATCTCAGGTGAACTCTCTCTTCCAAATTCTTATAACAAGTTGCACCACACTCCTGGCATATGCCACGGACAGCCACCTGTAACTCAGGGTTATTTCTGCTAAACTTAGAGACAGGGATGCTGTCAGAAGCAGTTCTTGCTCTGCTTGGTGCCTGACCCCTGCGCTGTTCAGTAAATGTCGGGGCTCTGTGGGTGACCTTCCTCTCACTGCTGTACTGTCATCTTCCTCTAGTGCTGACCACCCGTCCTGCTCCTTTGGCTGATGTCACCCATGGGAGTTTGTCTCCATCAGTGCTTTCTCTGGAGCCCGACAATGAGCAGCCAGGCTTTGACCGCCCCCATCTGACTGCCTCGTGAGGTCTGACTCTATGGGAAGCTAGCGGAGAAAGCAAAAAATAAGGAATGACTCTGTGCAGTTTTACTACTGCCTGTCCTTCCTCTAGCTGGGCTAGATCTCAGCTTTGTAGATTTCATTGTCACTTTCCAGCACCATAAAATAACTTCAAAACGTATACTAAAAAGTCTGGTCCAGTCTAATTCCAAAGCTTCATGCTCTTACCAGATTTAAAGCTTCTCCCTGTTCCCAGTTTAGCCCCAACTCGGGGGAACGGGTGTGATTAGCTTCCTCACTGTCTTCCTTTTACTCTCATTTTCTACAGACTGTGCAGCATCTGGCACCCCGGGGTTGGAGCTGGGGAAGCGAGATGTGACAAAGAACAGGGAAGGCCCTTCTTGCCCAGTCTGTTGGAGGCCAGCACTGGGGACCCCCAGATGTGTAAACGTACGAACGCTGGCTCATTTTCTTGTGATGAGCATTGGTGGGTCCTCCTGGGGGTCTCTCGCTGTGACTTTACTTGGCACTGGGAGAGAAAATCTCTAGCTGACAGCTTGTGACCTGCTGCTCTCAACCTCTGCATTCTGTGGGCCACCTCCAACCTCTTTCTCCTGGGGTTGCCTCGGCCTCGACAGGAAGCCCGCTTGGCTGGAGACTTTTCAAGACAAAGCCAAATCTGCTGCCTAGAGGGTTGACTTGGTCCACAGAAAATGGTCTGCATCCTCTCTCTGCTTTCGGTGGAACCTGTTACATAGGACACAGCAATGGCAGCTATTAGAATTACTGATGGGGCTATGCCTTGGGAGATAAAATTTAGTTCTAAAATCTCTCGTGAGCTTGTTCCCACTGTCGCCTTCTCTATCTCCTGCGTCAGGCTGTCATTAGGCAGCCGCTCACCTTCAGATATCTCCAGACAAGCTTCGGGCATCAGGCCAGTGTCCTCACGCCAGGTGATTCACGGCAGGCTCTCTTGAGGGCTTCCTTCCTAAGAGGCTCCAGTTGTTGGCGTCATTACCACTCAGATTTCTGTAGCGCAGTAAGCATCTGGCCAGAGGGGTGAGGTCACTCTCTCCTTGTGGGAAACATGCCCATTGCAGAGGCGTTGTCCTCTCGAAGCCCCCCTCATCCGGCAGGAGTTGGGGGGAGCCCTCTCTCCCTGCCTGAGGAGTGCGGGGATCAGAGCAGACTCACTGATAACTCTCGCTCTCGGGAAATTCCTTCCATCGGTCTCCACCACCCAATCCTCTTCTGTGCCTTAGAGAAGGGGGTGGACTAAGGAGATGATCCTCATACCTTTTGTTTGACTGCTTCCTAAAAGGATTTTGAAGAACTATGTAGACTTTCAAGTGTTTTTAAACATTTTGAATGCTGTTCCTTTTAAGCATTTAAGATTGACATCTAAAATGTTTCATCAAAAGCTTAAATAGTTACAAAGGACGAGACCTCTGGTGTATTGAATATGATATATCTGCTTTAAATATTTTTCATCGAAACCTTGAAGCTGGAGATTTGGGTCACTCAATTTATGGAAAACAGTCACCATATAACATAATTTGGCAAAACCAAACAGCTAGATCAGAACTTTTTGTAAAAAAGGACAATTCTGATTTCACTTTTCAATTCGAATATATGTTAACATGTACTGGAAACATCGGCATTCTTATCCTAAGATAGACAGGTAGGTAGGTGGGAGGCACAGAGTTTGGCGGTGGCTTGTCGCTTGTGTGAGCTATCCCTGGTTTGGATTTTTACTAGATTCTTTCTTGCAGTCCTATGTTTGGTGACGTGAGGCTTTTTTTTTTTTTTTTTTTTTTTTAAGATTATGATAGATTACAACCTTGTGAGATTTCAGTTGTACATTATTGTTAGTCATGTTGTGGGTACACCACTTCACCCTTTGTGCCCTCCCCCCATCCCCCCTTTTCCCTGGTAAGCACCGATCAGTTCTCCTTGTCTATATGTTAACTTCCACCTATAAGCGGAGTCATATAGAGTTCGTCTTTCTCTGTCTGGCTTATTTCGCTTAACATAATACCCTCAAGGTCCATCCATGTTGATGTGAATGGAACAATTTGGTCCTTTTTTATGGCTGAGTAGTATTCCATTGTGTATATATACCATATCTTCTTTATCTAATCGTCAGTTTCTGGGCATTTAGATTGGTTCCACGTCTTGGCTATTGTAAATAATGCTGTGATGAACATAGGGGTGCATGGGACTCTTGGGATTGCTGATTTCAGGTTCTTAGGATAGATACCCAGTAGTGGGATGGCTGGGTCATAGGGTATTTCTATTTTTAACTTTTTGAGAAAGCTCCATACTGTTTTCCATAGTGGCTGCACTAGTTTGCATTCCCACGAACAGTGTATGAGGGTTCCTTTTTCTCCACAACCTCTCCAATATTTGTCACTCTTGGTTTTGGATATTTTTGCCAATCTAACGGGTGTAAGGTGATATCTTAGTGTAGTTTTGATTTGCATTTCCCTGATGATTAGTGATGATGAACATCTTTTCATGTGGGTGACGTGAGGCTTTTATGTCCCGAGATTCAAAAAGTCAAGGTCTTTGCTGTGTGAGAAAACTGGAAACCACCAGTGTCTGCTCAGACACGCTGGTTTTAGGAAAGAATGACTAAAGCAGAGGGCCTGGAAAGTGATGTCTTCACAGCTGTGCCTGTGTATTCTTGGGGACGTCTCTGTGTGTCCCCAGGGGCATGCAACAGAAGACTGCTGGGCTGACGCTCACTGTCTTTTGTGGTCACCTCTTAGTGAGTTCTGCAGAGATGGTCTGACAGCCCTTGTTAGCATGTGGGTGCATTAAACCCCTCTGTTCCAGACTCGAGGTCTCATCTGGATACCCTGGCTGGCTCATGCAGGGCTTGGCTCACGGTGGGTGCCCAGTGAGGGTCTGTGACCATGTCTGATGTCAGTGGTGAGTCAGCCCCCACAGTCCCTGCTGCCACCGTCCCTGCCTCCTGCCCCTCCCTGTGTGGGAAGGGGTGTGTTGGGGAATTCTGGGCTGAGCAGCCACTTCCGTGTGGTGGGGGCTTGGGCGTGGGTGGCAGTGGGAGACACAGCTGGACGGTAAGGGCTGGGGGATGCCTCTGGGGATGAGGCCTGGGCCAGGCATAGTGTGTCAGCCAAGTGGAATCCCCATGGCCTCATTTTCAAAGCTGTTTGCAAGGCTGGGCTAAACCTTTGTCTGTGTCTAAGGACCCCCCACTCACGGCTGCAGCCTGGGAAAATGTGTGCAGTCAGGGCCACGGTGGCCTCTGGAGGCAGCAGAAGTGGAACAGGCAGCTGTTCTGTGTTGAGCCTCTGAGGAATGGGCCTGTCTGGCCCATCACCAACCTCATGCTAGAGTTGGCTTCTGCCTGGGCGGTGAGATTGGACAATGCGAAGATGTACTTGATCCAAATGTCTCCCACCCCAGCCTGTCACGGTGCCTGATGGCCCACCATGAGAGAGAGACAGAGAGAGAGAGAGACTGAGACACACACGCAAAGACACAGAAAGAGAGGGTGTGGCAGCCCTGCGGCTGGCAGATATCACTCTCTCCTTCGTTCTTCAAATACTTGCTATATGACCCTAGGTAAACCCACCAACCTCTCCGGGCCTCAATTTTCTTTCTGTAAAATGGGCATAGAACTCAGGGCTGAAGAGATCAGACAGGATCAGTGCGGCAGTTAAGTGCACACTTTCGCTTCGGTGGCCCGCGGTTCGCTAGTTCAGATCTCGGGTGCGGACATGGCACCGCTTGGCACGCCATGCTGTGGTGGTCACCCACATATGGGTGCCCACAAGATGGGCATGGATGTTAGCTCAGGGCCAGTCTTCCTCAGCAAAAAGAGGAGGATTGGTGGCAGATGTTAGCTCAGGGCTAATCTTCCTGAAAAAAAAAAAAAAAAAAGAATGTGGAAGTGTCTGGCACATAGCTAGTGGCCAGTGAAGTCTTGTTTCTGAGGCAGAGATATCCATTATGTCTTCCCTGGCCTCTTGGACAGGGAGGTCACACCCTAAGTGCTGACCCCTGGACCCCCTGACCACAGGCTATTGTGCCTGCCTGCAGTGTCCCCTCTCCCCAGAGGGACCGTCCCGTAGGCTGCCCTGAACCTGTCAGATTCACTTTCTCAGGATTTTGGATGAGGAGAGCAGATGTGGCGGGCTCAGGGAGCTGAGCTGTGGGGACAGTGGAGAACGGGAGGGACAGTCGGAGACCTCTGATGCAGAGCCCTGGGCCCAGGGTGCCCGGGCCAAGAGCAAGCCCACACCTGGAAGGCAGTCACTGTGGAACTTCAGTGAGGGCTTATTGCAGTGCAGATTCCTGGGTCCCTCCCTGAGGAGCAGATACCGAAGGGCAGGCTCTGTGGGCTGGGGCCAGGAGGCGGTCTAGGTCCCTCTGAAGCAGACCCCTGTCTCACACCCGTCATCCCCATGGCGTTCTCCTCAGACCGGTCCCGATGGAGGCCTGGGAAGGGGCAGTTAAACACGGCGAGGCTGTCTTCCAAAACTTCCCCACCCTGAAGGGGACCAGGGTTCTAGGGAAGCAAGACTGTGACAGGAACGAGTGAGGGAAAAAGTATGGATTAAATGCTGGAAGAGGAGCAAGAGAAGCGGGAATCTAGACAGTTCCTGCTGTCACTGGACTATCCAGGACACCGCTGAGCTTGGGCCCAACGTCACGTCTCTCCCTTCTGAAAGGTGGCGGGCTGACTAGTCTCTCTTGGCTGCGATGGGATCACAGCTTACTCCTGTCTGTAGCACGGGCCCAGGCCCAGCTTCTGGCCACACAGAGCTCCCAGTAGGGGAACAGTCAGTCAGTCACCCGAAAGACCAGTTGCCGCAGATTCAGCCTCATTGACTCCCCTGCACTTAGGGGCACCCTGAGACCCAAAGTGCTGGTCCAAGAGTGACTAAGAATGGGCATCAGCACAGCTATGATGTCATTTCTCTTCTTCTTTTCCTCCAAGGTGAGCTCAGATACCTCCTCCAGGAAGCCTTCCTTGATTACTCCTGCCTCTAATACCCCCCTTGTGCCTCCATTTACTGACTAGGTTGTCCTGCCTTGTGTCATGATTCTGTCTCCCTGAGGGCACTTCTGCATCTCTAGGGGACCTCAGCCTCCCTGTCCTGGGCCAGGACAGAGCGTCTGTCTGGTCCTCAGAGGCCAGATATTGATGTGACTAACTGTGCTAACTAGAGCTTGGCTTTGGGATCTGAGAGACCTAGATTCGAATCTGACTCTGCTAACGTGTAACCTGGGTAAATCATTTAACCTCACTGAGCCTCAGTTTCCCCATCTGTACAGATGGAGGTAATGATAGTTCTTACCACATATGGTTTGTTGTGAGGATTAAAGAGATAAAGAGATGATACCTGTAATGTATCAGGACTTTACACTCAGAACATACCTGGAGCTCAATAAATGGGAGCTATTATTATTAACGATTCCCTCTACCCCCTCCTCCCAGGTTGCATGTCTGCCATCTGCCAGGTGCTGAGGACAGCAGGGTGAAGAAAAGACCTCCCTGCCATAGGACAACTTATGTGACAAGTGTTATCGCTAAGATATGGCCAGAAGACTCAGAAACCTATGGGGTGGATGCTCTTCCGGGGCTGAGCTGAGATGCGGGCCAGGGGTGGCTTCAGGAGGCAGTGACTGTCAGGGTGCACAGCTTGCTGCCACGTGGAGCAAGAGGGCGAAGGGCATTGGGGCACAAACAGAAGCATCTCCCTGCTCAGGAGGGAGTTGCCAGTCACACTAGAGAGGGAAGGGAGATGACGGAGAGGCTGCAAAGCAGCTCGGGAGAACCCTTCCCTCTTCCCCCAGCTGGAACATGAAACTCCTTTCCCTCAAATGTGATTGAAAGCTGCGTGCCTGGCCCCGGAAGGCTAGCTCTGGGACCCCAGGATGTGTTGGGAACTTCCGGCAGACCAGAGCAGAACCTACTTGGGGGGAGTGTCTCTCACTTGACAGGTGCATCCCTGAAGGGCCCCCTGCATGCAAGGATCCAGGTTCTCGGCACAATGGTCCAGGCTGTGGACCTCTAGACAATCAGACAGAGAGAAGACCATCTACGGCTCTCAGAAGAATGGCAGTGACGGGACACGTGGAGGCTCACAATTGGGGAATAGGGTTTTGCTCCCACTTTGCACCTC
The DNA here is from genome assembly GCF_037783145.1 of Equus przewalskii. NCBI lineage: Eukaryota > Metazoa > Chordata > Mammalia > Perissodactyla > Equidae > Equus > Equus przewalskii. The sequence continues at coordinate 34,333,948 of NC_091852.1, read as the reverse complement.
TGGTCCTACAGGCGGAGCTCAGCTCTGCAGGAAGCAGGCTGCAGCCACGGACATGCCAGACAGTGGAGGAGCCCGAGCCCTCACCATCCCCAAAGTGTGTCTTATTATTAAAACTCATACATCACACACTGAAGCAAATACCCGGCATGGGGGAATTGGAATCCTTCAGCGTGGACGAGATCCATCACCTTCTAAATCAGGTACATTAGCCCGTGAATCAAGCACATCACCTCTGCATTCGACGGGCTCCCAGTTGGCTTAGACGCATCACCTATTGAATCAAACGCAACTCTGATTGAATCAGAAACTGCACCTCACCTAGTAAATCATCTAAATATTACCCACATTACAAGTTTGCAATGGCTGCCTCACCAATACGTTTTAACAGACGACATGTTAAAGCCGCTATAACATTTAAACAATTACCTGCAGAAACGAACTCAATACATCACTCGGGCTGGAGATCCACGTTGGAGCAGGAGAAATCGCCACCCAGAGGATGGACTTTCCATTTCCCCTCTCCCCCCGACCACCCTCCTCCTCCACTGGAGTCCGTTGTCCTGCAGACCCAGGCTGAGGTGGGGTGAGGCGGGAGCAGTGGGGGCTTCTGATCGTGGCCTGGTGGGAGGCCAGCATGAAACCTAAGGCAGCAGACGAGATGTGGACCCATCTGGTGGCAGACATATTTTGCTTAACCTTCACAGTACTTAAAAGACAGTGGAAGTCTCAAAAATAAGAAAATTCGGGTTAAAATCCTGCATTTTTGACTTCTCTTAAGAAAGTGAGATTCGGCGATAATAGGCTTGCATGCCTGCTAACAGCTAAACCTAGTAACAGTAACCTTTGCCAGGTGTGGACCCAGGCACTCTTCTATAGTGTTCACACCAACCCTAATATAGGACACGATCATACACTGTCATTATTTCCAGTTGAGGGAACCCAGGGCACAGAGAAGACAAGGAACTTGTCCAGATCACACAGCTGGGCGGTGGTAGAGGCAGGGATGCAGCCACCCGACTACCTGAGTGGTGTGGGGGATTTTTGAGGGGTCGGCCTGGAGCAGCTGACCCTGCCTGGTATCCTTCTAACCTTATTATCCCCACACGCCATTGAGTCCCAACTCCCGCCCTGTCAGCCAGCATCCCCTCCCCACAGGAGGGCCGATCAACTCTAGACCTGGATATTCCGCAGAGTTCTTCATGCAACCATAGACCTGCACCGGCAGAGCTGGAAGAGACGTTCGCCACAATGTAACAAAGAGTTACATCCCTTTTATTAGATTATGCTGAATATAATGCTCTATCCATCCATATATCACTTTTAAAATAAATCTCATAATTGCATTGCAAATCACACAATTACACTGTGTTGTATTTGTGTGCATGCGTCAAAAGTGTTACTTTCTTAAAAGTAAACCTTAAAATATAACAGTTTTCGAAACTGTGCTTTGGTCTTTCTGCTTTTTTAATATACCAGAAGCTCAAGGAGGGCCGTGGCCCAGGCCCTCTCTTTCCTGACTGGCCCTGCCCTGGGCAGTGTAGCAGTCAAGGCTACCACCCCAGACTCTGAGACGGGGCCTCCCTGGGCCTCACCAGGCTGCTCCTGTCAGGAGCTGGCTGTCCTCCCACCCGCTCCTTCCTCAACCTTTGAACTATAAACAAACCAAGTAAAATAAAGGGTGACAGCTCTGCATTGCATGATCTTTGCATGTCACCCGGCTCATGGGTAAGCTTAGTAAAGATGACAGATGCGTTTTCAGAGGAGGGCCTGGAAAAGGCCAGGCTCAGGTGTATGTGGTTCTCTGGGGGTACTGCCCTGCAGGTACCTGGGGCTTTGGGCACAAGTCAGGACTGGCCAGGATGCAGCACCTGGACCTTGAGCCTAGTCTGAGGCCTCCCCTGACCCACCAGGAAGCAAAGGAAAAGGCTCAGGAATCCTCTGGAAGATCCCCACTGGGTGCCGCCCAGCGGCTGCCCTGCCTCCCAGCTCACCCTGCCTGCTCCCTGCGGTTAGCAGCCTCATCAGCCCCCACACCCAGATGACAGCCTGAACCTTCCTGCCCAAAGCAGCCTTCCATACTCTGCAGATCCTGTGGCCATGGCCTGGCATTTGGGCCCTAGAGCTGGGCGTCTAGGTGATGGCCCAGTACACTCTCCCCTGCTGAAAGCAGATACTGGCTACTCCCCTGCCTCTTGCTTTTCCTTCAGAGAATTCTCAGAGGAAGAGCCGGACTTGGCGGGGGGCCTGGGCAGGAGGAGAGGGGCCCTCCCTTGGGAAGTACACCCATCTCCAGGCTGTTCCCACTCTCCCTGTGTGCGCTCTGCACAATGGCTTCCTGCAGAGCTGAAGTCTCTGCTTGGGACCCCTCCCATCCCTTACACCGTTCTCATGGAGGGGACAATTCCTCACTGCTTCATTAGAAGGATCCTCTTCAAGCTTCAACACTCCTTCATGGACCACCAGCCCCACCTCCACCCTCGGTCACACTAATAGCCATTACACTTTAAATACTTGTCACTGAGAAAACGCAAATTGGTCCAAAGCTGCCCTGGGTGAAAAAGTGTATTTCCTTGATAGTGACACATCTGCATCCTTGCAAAGACCATGCTACCAAGATGAGCAGGACACACGGCACTCTGTTTGGCTGCTGTTGGTGAGTGTAGGGCACATGGCAGCCCCTTTGTGATTAGCTGGAGACTTCCAAGTCTAGAAACTTCCTTGAGAGCTAAGGGAAACCCTTTGAAATGTTTGTTTCACTTTATTTTCCGCATGGCCTCCCTCCGGTCAAAGAAAATTGAAAAACTCAAATTCGCAATCCCATTCTTCCAAACCAGGCCATTTCTCCCTCCTACCATTTTGCCTCAACTTCCTCAGGTTTGGGAACACATTCAAAAGCAGTATGTGTCCTCTTCTACATGTTTCATTGCTAATAGATGGGTGTGACAGGGTGAGTCTCTACAGGCTTGTCCTGTCTCATTCTCACATGTTCAAAAGAATGGTTTTGGCTGGGGCTGGGGGCAGGACACATGGAAAAGCCTCTGGAGGCTGCCCCGTGGGTGCAGCCATCAGGATGGAGGCCTCATGCATTTGGGCCTCTCGCATGCAGAAGCCTTAGGCACTGTGGAGTTCTGGTTATCCCTGAGGGCTGCCTTAGGAGGTGGCCTGGCTCCTGCCAGGTGGCTGTTGTGTTTGAGTTGGGGTCTGGCAGGGTCCCCAGGCCAGCACTGGTCCAATCCCAGGGTCCCCAAGGAGGCCTTTGGAGAGGCTGCTCCAAAAAGCCTGCAAATGCATGCTGGGGGATGTCCCAGACCTGGCCGTCGGTGGATGACAGACAGGGCAGCAGAGCTAGGGCAAAAGGGAGGATCGAGAGTCAGGACACACAGTGTTGCGGGGTCCCAGCCCTGGGCTGAACGCTGGGGGTCACAGGGGGAGTAAGTGACATGCCACTGGCCAATGCACTGAGGAGGAAAGAGACTCAGCATGCCGATCATTTCACTTATCGGAGGCAGGCATGTCCTAGGGACTTTCTTTCCAGGTTAGCTTACGCCATCCTTACGCCCCAAGGATATTGGTATTGTTTTTATTTCTATTTTTATGTATGAGAAGACTGAAGTACAGACAGTTTAACTAACTTATCCCCATTTTACAGAGTGCAAAACTGAGAATCAAAGTTGCTCACTTGCCCAACAAAGGTTTCAGAGTTAGCAGCGTGGCCGAGTTGGGGTTTAGATCCAAACGTGTCTGACTCCCCAGTCTGTTCTCTTCAAAAGTCTGGAAAATGAGTGTGAGGTTGTGTGGTTGGTCCCAGGGGTGCCATGGACATGGCCAGGAAGGTGCGGGAAGGCTGTGACTAAGGCCCAGGAGGTGGAGCATTGGGTCCCCCTTCCAGGAAGAGGCTGTGCTGCTCCTCAAGTCTCTTGCTCCACCCTGAACACACCCCATCGTACCTGGAACAAGGGAGCCATGCCTGTGAGTGCCTGGAAATGGCTCTGGTTGGGTTCGGGCCAAACAGGGTGGCTCTGGCATTTTTCCAAGTCCTCTTCTGACCAGCACCCTGCGAGGCTGTGGCTCACGCAGCTGGAGGTTTTAATGGAGTCTGACCAAAGTCATCTTAGTGCCACATAGTCCCTGACCTTCCACTCTACTAGCCCTGCCTGCTCTCTGCAATTAGCAGCCTCACCAGCCCAGACGCTCAGCTGACAGCCTGAACTTTTCCGCCCAAAGTAGCCTTGGAGGCCTGAGGTCCCCGGAGATTCTCAAAGGTCACAAGAAGAGAGATGCTTCCGCGGGCTCCTTCTTATTGGACTGAAAGATGCCTGGCTTAACATCGCTCTGCTTATATTCAAGGAGCCTGACTCTTTGAGGCCACAAGCCTGTGATTAGAGGGACATTAAAAGACACCCTGGTTCTATCTGAAATGACCCCACTTGGCACTGCCCTGGGTTAAGCAGTTTCTTAGCTTTCATTAGCTGCAAGATCTTTTGTTCAAATGGTATCTTATGTAGAAGCCCAACTGATAAAATAAATAAGAGTAGAATATCTTTGATTGAAGGAGGATATATGTTGCGGGACCTGTAGCCTTATGTGCTGGGCCCTCCCTCGCCCCAACAGCAGGGCCAAAGGTCCCTCATCTGGGCCTCCCAGCACAGTTTGAAAACCATTGATCTAGTTCAAACCCTTTGATTTACCAGAAAGGAAACTGAAGTCCAGAGAGCTTATGTGACTTGTCTGTTATTTCAACAGAAAATCTAGAGCTGGCCGATTCTATCAGGTTTATATACCCAAGGTCGTTTTGTAGGTAGTCTAGTTGGAATTTGTTACACTCTTTCTTCTTGTGCGCTCATCATCAGCCATTGAAAACACAACTAGAAATCAGATCGCACAGCTGATTTAAGTTTAATAAACAGTTACTAAGTGCTTCGTGGCCACGTACCAGGCACTGTGCACTGGACACAGTGGGAGGAAAGCCCAGTGGTGGCCCTAAAGAGCAGGGGAAAGAGACCCACAAGCAGATTGTTTCAGTGCCTGTGGAGTGTTGGCACAGCATGCACAGAGGACAGCCACTCAGTCCAGCCTGAGGGTTCGGCAGGGCCTCCCAGCTGAGAGGAGCCATAGAGGATGGGTAGGGCTCAGTCGGGGAGGGCAGGAGGCAAAGGCATTCCAGGAGCACTAAGGCCCGGGGTGCGGTGGAGGCGGGTGCGGGGGACGAGTATGGTGTGGGCTGTGAGTGGACCAGCCTCGGTGGAGGGAGGGATGCGAGGTGAGGAGAGGCCAGAAAGGGTGCTGGGGCCTTGGACGTCATATTAGGAGCTTGGGCTTCATCCCCAAGCAATAAGGATGAAATAAGAATAATAAGAAGAATAAGAAATTTAGGATGGGGCACTCTGGTTGTTGTGTGAGGACAGAGCTGAGGCAGGGGCCGCAACTGGAAGCCCAGTTAGAACATTATTACAATGGTCTAGGCGAGCCTGGGGTGGACCTGTCTGGGTAGAAATTCCAGAACTATGTGAGAGATATTTTAGGGAGGTGAGCGGCTGGATTTAGGGAAGGGGTGCTGAGGGAGAGAGAGAAACTGAGAATATTTGGCAGGTGACCTAGAGGGGCCCGAAAAGAACAGGACACAGGCTAGACCAGTGCTCTTAAGAGAGAGGAGGCCTGGACCGTGGACAGGTTGGGGAGGTGGAGAGTTGGGGCCAGGTACCACAGGAGCGGCTCTGGGTGGCCAGCAGGGTCATCAGGCTGCCAAAAGCTCCCCCTGCCCCACCACCTCTGGCCAGCTCACCAGCACACTGTGGAAGCCTTTAAAACTTTGGCAACTTTTCTTTCCCCCAACAGTGGAAACCCACGGGAAAGTCCTGGAACGGCGGGGTGCGCTGGAGTGAGGCCTGTGCTTCTGTTCACTGTCCTGGTGTCTCTGAAAAGATGCTCTTTGCGGTCCCCAGATGGTGCCAGCATGTGTGTCTCCTGGGGCAAGCAGAGAAAGGGCAGACCAAGGCTCCTGAAGCGAGCTGGGGTGCGGGAGGCAGTGCCAGCCGCCCAGCGAAGAAACTGCTAACTCAGGGCACGCTGTCCCCACTCGACCTCTCAAAGCAAGGGTTAAACATTTCCTTAAAAACCCTACAGTGCCTTGGAAATCAGCTGAATGGCCTTGCTGTACTGCTCCTCAGGTCCCGGGTGCACTACCTGGCTTTCTGACGAGATATAAACGGCAGATTTTATGGGCAGCGGCATGGGCCAGTGGGCTAAGGACAGGCCGGGGAGCCAGCAAGGACGCGGCCTCAGCACCTCGTGACCGCTTGACTCAAGGTGTGACCTTGGGCTGGTTGCTTAACCTGTTTACACCTTAGTTTCCTTGGCTGAAAAATGGGAGTCCTGATACCACTGGGCCTCACAGGGGGGCCGTGAGCGGGAGCTAATTGATGGCTGAAGTGCACCCTGGGTGTCTCCGATGCTAGTAAACTGCTAAGTAATTACGCGGCGCCTCGGAGCGCTGGCAGCCGACACGCAGGGCACTCTTCCCAGGCCGAGGGGGCCCGGGTGGCGAGGCCAGGAATGCCTGGCTCAGCTAAACGCCAGCCATTCACCTCCCTGGTGAGCCCCTCTGCAAGGTCATTCTTCATCTCCTGGAGATCTTTCTCCTCGGGCCTCTGACATCTCCTCTCTTTCAGACCTGCTTTTAACCTTATTTTCTGCAAGACGTGGCTTTTTCTTTAGTTGACAGTCTGATGAACAGTACGTTTGTTGAGCGGCCACTCTCTGCAGGACACTCCTGTAGGTGCTTTGTGTGTCTTCTCTCATGGACTGCTCCCCGCAGGCACAGTTTAGGGGGGCTCTGTTGCTCCCATTTCACAGATGCGGCAACCAGGGCGCAGAGAATTTAGGCACTCCTAAATTCTTTCAATGGATCCTTTCAATGAAGCCTCTCCATGACTGGGCCCATTTACGGGATGAGCCTGTGTGGTCCTGAAGAGTCAGGAGAAGGATTCAGACTCAGAATTCTCTGGCTTCAAAGCTCAGGCCTTTCCATCACTCTGTGCTGCCTTCCCTGTTAGCTCTTCATTTCCTGTGGGGCCTGGGGTGGCGGATGGGGTGGAAACATCCCTAGACACCCCTGGGGTGCAGGGAACATGAATAGTTTCTTCTGTCTCTACCACAACCCTACTATGAGGCGGGGCTCAAGTTTCTTGACCTTTCTGAAGCCATTCTTTCCACTTACGTCCTTTTGTCTCTACTACACGATGACTCTACGCCGTGGCTGTATATTATGGTGGTAGATACCTACCTTCTGGGTGTTCTCATATATAACAGATATTAGTGTATTTGCTGTACGCAGTGCAGTGGACTGGATATATTCCCCCCAACTTCATGTGTGGAATCCTAACCCCCAACGTGGTGGTATCAGGAGGTGGGGCCTTTGGTAGGTAATTAGGTCCCCATGGTACAGCCCTCTTGAAGGGAATCAGTGCCCTTATAAAAGGGACCCCAGAGAGCTCTCTCTGCCCTCCCACCATGGCAGGACACAGTGAGAGGATGGCTGTCTATGAACCAGCAAGTGGGCCTTCACCAGACACCAAATCTGCTGCGATCTTGATCTTGGACCTCCCAGTCTCCAGAACGATGAGAAATAAATTTCTGTTGTTTATAAGTCACTCAGTCTGTAGTATTCCGTTATAGCAACCTGAATGGACTAAGACACCCAGCTAGGCTAAATGATCCTTGTGCTCAGGGCTTGTGCTATATATCTGATTGTCTGTAACAAAACATACATAGAGAATATTCCAGGCCCTGTGTTAGAAGCTAGGGCGTGTCCCTGCCCCATGACGCAGAGCCCAGTGCACAAGACAGATACACGAGCAGGATGCCAATACAACGGGCAGGGTCCATGCCCTGAAGGAAGTAGACTGTTTTCTCCTTGGTCCACCTGGCCCAACTTGTCAGTGGACAAGACCTGCCAAACTGGCCCACCAGGGGGCTTCTCCCTGAGACACCAAGTGATTCCCCCCAGCTTATCTGGGAAGGGGGCAGTGGGTGGAGAAAGAGTTGAGCCTGCCTTGAATTATGCCCTGGCACCCATCTGGTAGCCAGGCTTGGCTCTGGTGACTCCATCAGCAGGGACCTCCTTCAATGGATGCATGGGGATCCTAGAGCAAGCCAGTGGTCCTCCCCTCTTGGGACTGAACATGACACCAAATCTTCGAGTTGCCCCAGAGAGGCTTTGATGGGTCACAGGAAATATGACCAGCACCATCATCAACTTGAGCCAGCAAAGTGACACTGTTTAATTTTGTGCTTCCCCAAATGTTGATGAAGCTGTGGAATACTTCATTGGTCCAGGCATCAAACTGCCCAAAGTCAGGACTGTCCCTGTTTGGGCATCTCCAGGGTGGGGGCCCTTAGGCCCAGGATGCCTGCTCTGCCCCATCTCTGCAGCAGGAGAGCACTTTTCATCCTTCCCAAATATCCCCCATCTTTCCCCCCTCCCAGTCTGAATAAAGGATTCATAAAAATAGCATAATCCTTGGTGACTGGCAAGGCCGGGGGCAAGGCCCCTCCCTCCGCCCCATGCTGTTCCCCAATCACAAGGCCCTGCTGCAATTCAGTCCATGTTTCTCGCCCCTGCGCCTGAGCTCCCAGGAGAAGCGCCGCAGGAATGTGAGCCTCCTTTAAATCCCGCCTTCCTGGACATTTCCAACTAAATGGGATCAACCATCACTTCCTATTAGCACAACTTGGCCTTTCCAGCAGTGACGGGCCGCCACGGGTTGCTCCGTGGATCACTTAGAGTCATAAAAACTGCTCTGTGGGCTACCCCTGCATCACCGAGGGCTCCAGGGAGAAGCCGGGAGAGGGCGGGGGAGCGGAACATAGAAAGCTCGGAAGCCTCCACTAAAGGCTGGCTCTGGCCCGACCCTCCCTGTCCGGCTCTGCCCTACCCCACCCCCTGGCACTGGGACCTCTCCAAGGACAGGGACACGGAGGCCACAGCAGGTAAGATGAGTGGCTGCCACTTTTGGCGTTTGTGCCGGGCACGGTTCTCAGATCTCATTTAATCCTGCAGTAAAGTCTAAAATACATTTGAACATGGGGCTCAGAGAAATTAAGTGACTTGCTCAAGCTCACGGACAGGGTGGAACTGGAATTCCACAGTTCGTGTTCTTTCCACTTCTGCAAGCTGCAGCCGTGGAGGAGCGGCCTCCACTGCGCCCGTCACTCACTCAGGTCAGAGCCAGCTACGCCCAGTTAGGGAGACAGGTTCCTTCCAGAAGGGCCACGTCAGGGTGGCCCGACCAGTGTCAGCTCTCTGGAGGTCACAGTGACACCCATTTCAGGTCTTTAGTGGTGAAAAGTGAACGTGTGGGATTTATCCCTTAGCCTCTGGATGTGTGGGGACGACCAGGATTCAAATTCCAGCCTCAGAAAGTTCATGGGACTCCTTCCCCTTGACCCCTGCAAGGAGCACGTGGTATGGATGGTAGGGCTGAAGTTTTACAAAACGACACAAAAATCCCGACGCAGAGCTGCTGTGAACCCGGCAGGAAAGCAAGCATGTGTGAAACGGCTCTGCGGATCAGTCCCCTCTCGGGGCTCTGAAACTCCTCCATCATTAGTGTTTCCCGGGGTGGCCGGTGGCCGGCCCCCTCGGCAGAAGTGCACCGTGGCCGCGGAGCATTCCCAGCTGGGCCTGCATTCCATCCTTCCCAGAATGACCCTTAACTCCTCATTCTTTTGGTACAAGTTTCTGCCAAAGGAACACAGATGGAGAGAGAAAAATCAGGGCTGGGTTTCGATAGGGGGAAAAAATTCACAGAATGTCAATATGTTCATCCTGGAAAAAACTTAAAATAATATCAAATCATTTTAGGGTTTTTGTGAGCTCTCTCTCTCTCACACACACACACACATGTCGAGTGGCTGCTCAGTTCTCGTCCTCTGCGTCTGTGAGCCACCGTTCCAGAGAGCACTGCACAGGGGCCAGGCTGCTCTTCAGGCTTTTCTTCCCTTCCAGTCCTGGGCTGCCTCTCTCGGACCTCTTCCTTTCTGTTCTTCTTTTCCCCCTGCAAACACTGCTTCCCTCTTTATTCTCTGTCTCTGCGTGTCCTCAAGTTCTCCTTTCCCAGTCTGACAAAGAATAGCTCTGCAGGAAGACTCCAAGTTATTCCGATCATGAGGAAAATGACCGATCGAACCTAATGTGTCCCCCTTCTGGAGTTTTTGCGTCCTACGGACAATGGTTATGAATGTGTGCAGTCTCTTGCCTCAGGGAGCTGATGAGGAGCACTGGGCGGGGCAGAAGTCGCCCCTGGGACCCTCAAAGGCATCCCACGTAGAGAGCTGCTAACCCTCCTTACCCAAAAGGCCTGCTCTGAGTATAAAGCTCCTCGCTCTTTAGAACCGCTCCTGAAGGTTGTGTAGGTGCTGGGCGGGTAGAAGTCATTAACACCGGCTCCCTGTTCACATTCCGAATAATAGCTTCACCTCCGCTAAAAGAGGCACATTGAGAATGGGCACGGATCCGGCTGTGGCTCACTGTGTTTGTTGAACAGGCGTATTGACCTGGCAGAGGGCTGCCTAGCATGGCAGCTGCTGCCCTGGGAGGTGCCTGGGGGCTTGGTTGGGGGGTGTCTGCCTGATAAACAATGCTCTGGCAGCAGTGAAAGGGCAGGGGGAAGGCGAGAGAGAGATGCTGAGAGGAGCTGACAGAGGAACATGCCTTTGCCCTTTCCTCTCCTGAGTGACTGGTGCCCGGAATTTGAAAACCCCCAAATGTGGCACAGCCTGACCTTCGGCATCTGGGTTATGGCAACCAGTGAAATGACAGGAGAAACTGCTGAGACCGAGAGGGGCTGTAACATGCACAAAGTGTTTCTCACACCGTCTCATTAGGGCCTCAAGGGTGATGTGGGCAGCATCGCTCAGATCTTGGAGGATCAAATTTCCCTTCCAGGAAATGAGGATGAGTGTCACTGCTAAGGTCACAGGGTGTGTAAGTAATAGGACCTCGACTAGAACCCAGGTCTTCTAATTCCCAAAAGCTCTTCCCGCGGATTTTTCCAGAAGTGGGGAAAGTAATCCCAAAGATCAGGACAAAGTGTAACAATGAATAGCATGCAGGCCCAAGATATATGGACATTCTCTCAACTTCTTCTACTGAACCAATCTGCAAGGTAACAACTGCTCTTCAGGCCTTCCTATAATATATTTACTGATGCCCACGACATAGTGAACGACCCTGGCTAGTAGTCATTCTCTGGTACCTCTAGCGTTCTCTTTCCCAGAGTAGCAGCCTGCCCGTCCCCTGTACACCTTCTCCAGTATCTACTTCTGCTCCAACCAGGTGAATGCGTGCTCGCTAAGACTCAGTGAGTCTTTGTTCCTAATCCTGTGTTGTGCTGGCTTTGCTTCTCTTTGTAAAAGCTTTATTGCAAGTAAGTAATTTAATGAAATGTTCTGCAAACAGATGATATAATTAGAGTGAAAAGAAAAAGAGTCCTTATTCCTACGCAAACTGAGTCAAATACTTTGAGAAGATCCTATGATGGTGCGTTGCTAGGAAGTATTGCTGATGAATTAGGTGTGGTTAAGCTAACATTAAAGATTGGGGGGGGGGGGAAACGAACACATCTAGAGCAATTCTTCACTCAGAGCACTTGGCAAACATAAGTTTTCACAGCACTTTAAAGAAATGGAAACTGGAAATGGTAGATGATGCATTACTGGGTGTGGTTTACTCAGGAAAGACGGCTGGACACGCCCATCCGTAGACCCGTACTCAAAGGAAAGGCGTTGGACCTACATCAAAGAATGGTGAATGGATGTACGTATATAAGTTTTAAGTTAAAATACAATGTTGAAGGTGTGTAGTATAATTTTCTCTGATTTCCCTTTTCAACCAACTTTTTCCATTAACTGACCCACACCGGTCCGTATTGTGTCAGATAAAAGGGATCCTGATCTAATAGCTAACAGTTATTGAGCAATTATTTGGTGCCAGACACTATACTAAGTGCCTTTTATGTAGCATCCCTTCGAATCCTCACAATCTACCCACGAGTGAGATACTTAGCGTTATCCTGCGGTGGCACATGGGCCAGTTTTTACAGGCCCTGTTCTCTCCTGCCTCCCACCGACCTTCCTTTCTTTTGCCAGCCTGTAACCCATTACTGAATTGCATCTCTATAAACCGGCACTCTCACGGTCTCATGTTAGAAGGTGCCAGAATTTTCTGGCTCCTTGGGAAGAAGACTCTGACTGGCCCCTGACAGCTCTGTGGGGAAGGGACTATGGTGGCTTCAAAATGGCCCAACTCAGATTCCTGGTTTCGTGCGTGGGTATGAAGAAAAGGACAGGTAAACATGCATGGACGTGGGTGGGAGCTGTGAAAACAGAAAGCTGTGGAAAGTGCTCAAGAAGACTAAGCCCAGCATGAGGCCCTTTGCCCTGCTGTGGGGCGGTGGGCAAGGGTGGAACTGTTAGGAGCAAAACACAGGGAAAGCCCACCTAAGGCGGTCAGGTGGAAAGAGGTGGGGGCAGGAAAGAGGAGAAGGGCAGGAGGTATTCCTGGGAGCACGCAGGCCAGGAGAGAGAGCTTCCTCATTTAAACTGGGCTCTATAACTGGGCAACAACAGTAGCAACAAGAACCACCACAGGAAGGAACAAAGAAGAGCGCCCCCTTCAGTTTGTGCCATTGTGGAACCTGTGACTTTTGCCCTCTTGCAACTCACATGTTGGCAATAGAAATGCGCTGTGGGTGTTGAGGCAGAAATCCGCTGTGCGTGAAGGCAGTAAGATAAGGATTAGCAGGATGATACAGAAAGGGAAGTGTAAGGAGACACACATTGGGAGGAAATATTCGCTATACATGTACCTGACAAAGGACTTACATCCAGGATAGATAAAAAACTCTTACAGCACAATAATAATAAGACAGATAGCCCAATTAAAAATAGCAAAAGATTTGAACAGACACTTCACAAAAGAAGATGTATGAATGGCCAGTAAGTTCAACTTCATCCACCATCAAGGAAAGGCAAATTCAAACCAGAGTAAGATACCACTATGCGGGCACTAAGGCAGCTAAGACAAAAAAGACTGACCATACCAACTGTTGGCCAGTGGTGGTGGAGCAAGGGCGGGGCAGTGCAAGCAGTCTGTCCTGGCCAGGGAATAAGGAGGTGCATTGTCTGCAGAGAATTTAAAAACAATAACAAAACCACTAAAAGTCAATCTGCTTTTTATTAGCACCATGCATCAACAATTTTAAACAATGTCAGTGATAAGATATTCCTCCCCATCTGGGGCAAACCCCTCCCCCAGTCCCCTCCCTTGATACCCACTCTTGGCCAGGATGTGGAGCCACATCAAGAGTGGGGGTGTCATGTGGTACGACCACCTCGGAGAACTGCTGGCAGTTTCTTTTAAAATTAAAAAATTGTGCTTCTACGTACTTACCCAGGAGAAATGAAGACGCACGAAGTGAATGTTTATAGCAGCTTTCTTTACAATAACCCCAAGATGGAAACTATCCAAATGTTCGTCCATAGGATGAGTGGATAAACAACGTGTGGTACATCCATACAACGCAATGCTACTCAGCAACTGAAAATGAAGAAAGTACCTAGATGTGTAACAACATAATGAATCTTAAAAACATTATGCTGAGCAAGAGAAGCCAGACACAAAAGAATACACACTGTTTGATTCCATTTATTTGAAGACCAAGAACAGGCAAATCTAATCTATAGTGACAGAAAGTAGAACAGTGGCTGCCTGGAGCTGGGGGTGGGGTGAGTATTGACTAGGAAGGAGTACAAGGGAACTTTCTAGTGTGAGGGTAATGTTCATTACCTTGATTGTCATGGTGGCTACATGAGGGAACATAGTTTCCCAAACTCATCAAAACTGTCTACCTAAAATGTGTGCATTTTGTTGTGTGTAAATTGTGTTTTAATGAGGTTGATACAAAACAAAAATTTGAAACAAAGGGAAAAAACCCAGAGTTAGGACCTGAACAGATACTGATTAATTCAGGAATCTGTCCCAGGTTCTTCATGGTCATTCCCAACCGGGACCCCCTCAACAGTCCAGAGACATTCCTGGAGACCACCCTTGCAATGTCCATTCTGGATGTGTACTGCCATTAACCATTATGGAAAACTGTGTATAGTTTAATCTACAGAAATTTTTATTTCCTCCCTCTAAAGTGTTTTTATGGTTCTCTCATTTCAGTATTGTTAAATTTTTTCAGGTGTAGGCAGAAACTGCTATTTGAATTATAATGATAGGAATAATAATAATACCAGCTGAGATTTATTGAACGTATTCTGGGGCCAGACACTGCGCTAAGTGACTCACCTGCACTGTTTTATACAATCTTTACCTAACCCTCACCGTCTGAGGTATCATCCCCACTTTTCAGATTGTGCCCAAGGTGCAGAGAGCTGAAGGCGCTCGTTAAGGGCGCACAGCTAGTTAGACCAGGTCTGTCTGATTTGGACTCTGTGTTCTTGTCACCGCACTCCTGGACCTCCAACCCTGACCCAATATTACTGTCACTATCTGGTGGAGCAGACCGCACCGTCCTCCAGAAGAGGGCCTAAACACGCCCGCTGCTGGGGAGCAGGCAGGGCCCTTTTGCGGCCAACATCTCTGGGGCACATTCCCTTCCTCCATGAGCCTTCTTTGGCTCTGGCTTTCCTGCAGTACCATGGTGCCTGGCAGGTGGGCTCACGCTGTGTGACGAGTTTTTGTTAGCTCCATTTGTGGACTGCAACCAACGGCAAAGTTGAATTGCCTTGTCCTTCTGGGCCTTGGGGGTGGGGGGAGAGAGTCCTCCTTGACCTACCACTCCTGCCCTGAGCTCTGCTTTCCCCCTCTTTCCCTCCCCTAGGACTCTGTGAAGTTTATTCTTTTGAACTGTGACCGCGACCGTATACATCTCTGGGTGGATTCTAAGGGGAATCTGCGTTCCTTCCACCGCGGAGCTGGCTAAGGAAGTTATGCGGGCTCAGGGGACTCTTGGAGGAATTTGTTCAAGTCTGCTGGGGTCTGCATCCTGACACTCAAGTGCTTAAGTGCGGCCAGGCCTGTTTGACAATCAAACCCAGGCATAAGCAAAAGGGGAGGGGAGATGGGGCCAGCACAGGCCTCAAGCTGGGCCAGCCTCTTGTTTGAGGAGGCCTGTCTGGAGGTTTGGGAAGAGATGTGACGGGGAGGAGGGGGCCCCAGCGGGGACCGGAGTGCGTCCGCAGAAGAAGAGAGAAGATAATGGAATCCAATAGAGCTCCCGAAAACATGTCATCTTGCTGCTGCTGAAACCCTTTGAATGCGTTAAATCCTTAATCAGAGTAGCCTAAGACCGCAATGACTACGTGGAGACATGTTAGTCCAGATAAACCCTTGCAGGTTTCAAAGCTCTGAAGGGCCCCGGCACTTCCCTCTGCAGCGCTGGCCTCTGCCCTCTCCTCCGCGATGTCATCATTGAAGTCTCGCTCTCACCATGCGTGCTGTAAGTTGACATTGACAGTTGCAGCGCTCTCACACCGGCTCTGGAGGATTATTAGCTTTGAAGCTATTTGGCCTTGAGCGGTGAATTCTTTTTTTGAGCTCACACTGGCTTACAATATCTGAGAAGGCTTGCTCCACTCTGGCCCCAGCTTGAATTAGGAGAGGAGACCGCTTTCCAACTTGGAACTGATACCGGCAGGAACAGAACAGGGAATATTATCCATTTCTGATGGGCAACGAAGTTAGTGTTCTCGAATCCCCCCGGGGCCTTCACACCGAGTTTCCATTTTAACATCAGAGTTGGAGCCGCAGCCCGGGCTCGCCTCTGCCTGTAACCACTGCGCAGCCTCGCAGCTGGACGCAGAGAAGGACTCGAGGAATACACGCTCCTCTGGCCTCTAATCTGTTTGTTATTAGGCTGTTGGAAACCCCTTAGTGGGGTTGGAAGCTGATGTCAGAAGAGTATCATTCCAGTGTATGTTTAAAAAAAAATAGAAGGGAAAAAAAGCTCCCTTCTGTGATAATTTGCATGTGCTGAATACAAGTGTCTGGAGGGGTTAATTAGCTCAACAAAGCTGGGGAAGGACTGCCAGGGAAGTGACAAAAATAGTCACCTGAAGAGCTTCTGACCCTCTCTTAATTTCCTCTCGGGATTTAAGCAAACGTCTTGCAAAGATTATTCCAGGGAAAAGGGAAGCCCATGGCCCCAGGCCCCAGTCTCAACCTATGGCTTCTTCATAAACAGAAAAAGTGTGTCCATCACTCTCCACAAACGATGCCCCTGTTCACGGTTTCACTGGACCATCGCCTGGGGTAAGTGATGGGTCGATGGAGGAATTCTGGAGAGCTCTCTTATGAAAGAAATAAGGAACTCCCAAGTTTTCACGTTGCTGATTTAGGGAGAAGAAAAGTTCTCTTGAGATTATCACTTATTTATCTCCATGTTCTTATTTGTCTCACTGTTATCACTTATTTATCTGTCTGTGTGAAGGTCAATCTTCCCCAATACTATTTACGTCCATAATTCATGGGCTGCATCTCTCCTGATGCAACTGGTTTTCGGGATGTACCAGCCTTGGAGCTTAAACAAACCCAAATGAGACGCCTTCAGATTAGAGCTGGCCCCTGGCTTTTGGGTGGCTGGAATAAACCCAGCACCACTGCCAAACATCAAAGCTGAAGAAGGGAACATGCCCAGGAGAAGATGTTAACAGAGGTGAAAGCACAATGTTTGTGAAAATAGGGGGCCTGGGAGAACAGCTGGAGGCAATGGGGCAAGTTGTAGAACGCAAACACACCAAACAAACCCCAAATCACTCCTCTTTGCAGGGGTCAGTGGGAAAAACTCCTTGCATTCTATTTCTCTGATGCTCAGGAAAGTGAACAGTGCGTTTCCTTAACTCTAACAGATGCTCCCCACCCAACCCTCACCATTTCTGAAATTGGGATGTCTTACAGATGACATGTCCATTAAATGTGTCAGTGCCTCACCAAAAGGCGATATTAACACAATGGTATGCTTTAAGTCAGTGTGCTGGCAACAGGGAAATATGGCAGGAAGCAAAGTATTTAATCTTTTAAAAATGCCAGGGAGACCTGTAATCATTTGTCCCACAATATAATTCTTGGAGAGAAAGGCTGCACATAGCTAGAAGCATGCACGTAGATGATTTGGGTATATGCTCAGGTGAGAGTCTGAGAACTGGCTGTGGTGTCCACCGTTATCTAGACAGTGAATGAGTGGTACCCATGCTGACATTCCCATTATTAATTAACTTAAGCAATTGACGGGTGCTCACCTCATCAAGGCTTACTTATTTTGGCAAAATGATAAATTACACTTGTATTTTTTCTGCCCCAAGGCAAATTGGTGAGCTTCAAAAAAAATATAAAACTCTTTTGGATCTGTTAATAATTTCCAAAGAAAAGAGCAGCTAATGGTTGAATAAATAAACCATGCTTGGTGACAATTTAAGAACTGGAGTAACAATATGTGTGCATCTGTGTGCTTGCATGTATGTGAACACACAAGAGTACAATCAATTCCTAATTAATCCTATTAATTTGGGAAGTACTATACTAACTGACTCTGTGTTTGAGTGTTTACATTTGTATATTTACACATATAATATTTGGCAGAGAATAGTAAAAAAACATTATTCAGTGTCCAGTGTTAGAGAGGTTAGCTAATGACAGATAGCTAACTGAAAACAAAGCATAAGAAATTCCCAAGAGTAACTTAATAATTTAGAACCATAATTTTAAAGGTAGAATGGACTGCCTCAGGAGGTGGTAAGTTCCTGGTCACTGGAAGTGTTTGAGTAGCAAGTATGGAAGGACCAATTGATGGCAATGTTTTGGTTGAAGTCCTTTTATTACGTGTGGGGAATTGGATGTGGCGAATTTTTCAGTCCCTTCCAGTCGGAGAATCTATGATTCTATGACATAAAATATGCAATATTATCTTAAATGAGAGCATTTTGAAGGCAAGTTTACATCTTATTTTGACACAGTCCCTAGGACATACAATCAATGTGTATGGAGGCATGAGTGGATTGGATTGGATTATTTCTGATATCTTTTCTAGCAGGAAGATGGGAGTTTACAAATTAATTACATTAATGAAGGTTCTCCAAAGAAACAGAATCAATAGGAGATATATCTATGTGTCTATTGGTTCCATATGAGTATCCTATTGGATATCTACATATAAATATAGAAGGAGATTTATTATGAGGAATTGGCTCGCTGTGATTATGGAGGCCAAGTCTCACGATCCACCATCTGCAGGCTGCAAACCCAGGAAAACTGGTGATGTAATTCAGTCTGAGTCAGGAGGCCTGAGAACCAGGGTCGCTGATGGTGTACACCCCAATCCAAGGGCAGGAGAAGCCCCATGTCCTAGCTGAAGCTGGCTGACAGGAAGAAGAAGATTGGGCGAATTCCTTTTCCCTCCACCTTTCGTTCTGTTCAGGCCCTCAGTAGATTGGATGATGCCCTCCCACACTGGGGAGGACAATCTGTTTTACAGAGCCCACCAATCCAAGTGCTAATCTCATCTGGAAACACTCTCACAGACACGCCCAGAAATAATGTTTCATCTGGGCACCCTGTGGCCCAGTCAAGTTGACACGTAAATGAACCATCACATTAACGTATGTCGGCCTATGACAACAATGTTTGTGGAATGCATGACTTCCTTCCTCAAGAATGCATTTCATTACACCAGTGGATCGCTCCCATTTTGCAGTCTGTGCTGTTTGAATCTGTGAATTTTTGGTGGCACCTCTGATGGGATTAAGCTATATTCAGTTATTTCACTGTTTACTTGCCTGTCCTTCAGCCTTGAGTTGCCCTTGAATAGAATTGTTGACCACCTCAATCACACATGATTATACACTCCTGAGGAATGTTCTCCCATGTTCCAGCAAACACCAATCCATCCTGTGCACGGCCTTCTTCTTATGCCTCGCCTTTTATACTTTCTCACAGGCAGATGGAACCCACTCCACACTCTTGCTTGGCTGGCTTGGCTCACCTTTAACTGACAGACATCACCGGAACAGAATACATCCCTGTTTCAACAGAAACAAATTTTACGTACTGATTGGAATTTGGTGGCCTACTGGTGGAAGGTAGGAGAACCATGATTCTAACCGTTTCTGTGCTGTTGGACATCTGATGTTCAGCACTAAAACAGAGCAGATCATACTTTAATCTTCTGTGCTCAAGTCTGCCGATAACCTTTAGTTGAACCTTCTGACGCTCTGTGTGTTTTGTAAGAAGGCAGGCTTCTCCATGTACTGGCATGATTTTCAGAAACTTTGCAGGAAATCAATGAGGGCTGGCAGAGGTGAGGGAGAGCAGCTTCTCCGGATGGGCACCTAGATGAAACAGCCAATGACGATAAAGTAGGCGTTCAATGACAGTTAAGCACCTCGGAGATGACCTAACATGTGCCACTGTTTTCCTGACTCTGTCACCC
This sequence comes from Equus przewalskii, assembly GCF_037783145.1. NCBI lineage: Eukaryota > Metazoa > Chordata > Mammalia > Perissodactyla > Equidae > Equus > Equus przewalskii. The sequence goes on along the minus strand of NC_091852.1, from coordinate 34,314,458 downwards.
AGATTCAGCTTTGCTCTTGAACTTTAGCTTTTAGGCATCCTTAAAGGATCTTTGGGCTCCACCTGGGCCACATATATATTGTGCATAAGCTGCATAAGCAATGCCCTGCACATTTCCAGGGAAGAGGGAGCAGAGATGTTGATGTGAACGGAGCCCTGCTCACTAACTATTTCTACCCTCCTCTCATCACAAATGTTCGTCTTTCTTTCCTGTGCAAACCTGAGTCTGTCTGGTTTGCCTCGACATATTGTGGGTTCAACTGAGACTTTTTAAGGGAGATACACTCTTGTGATTTTTCATTCCACGTGTCCCACTTCCTCCCAACAGTTGGCAACACTCTCCTCCCCGTCAAAGAATGCTGACCTCCACTTCTCCACGGAGCACAGTGGGGCTCAGCAAGTCTTTGCAGCAGCTTTGATTTTAATTCAAGTGATGTGAGCATTGAGGACTTCTCAAGAGGATATCTTGCAAACTTCAAATTGCTATTGCCTTTTTGGGACATTAAAGAAAGTTTCTCGTGCCCCTAGGCTTCCCGGAGGACACTTCCAAACACCAAATTTGCTTTGACTTGAAGGAAGATGACATGTGTACACTTGATAGAATGGTAAGGAGCAGCGAGGAATAAAGATGTAGTGGGGTCGCAAATTCACTCACACTCCACTCGGATGTGCAATATCAAATAGTTTCTGCACTTCCTAGAGCTGGTCTCATCTTCCTTTGACACCCCCCTCCGTGCCAATTAACAGTATCTCAGTCTCTTCCAATTTAATCTTCTCATTTTAATTTAAATATTTTATTAGATATTCAATTCCTTTCTAGGGCTGGTTTAAATTTTCCCCTTTAGGCATCTTGTCCTCTATAGGTAAAAGCTTATTCTCCATCCCAAGGTGATTTCACGGTGGTTAAAGAGGCTTCCATTTTATTTGGTGGGAGAGAAGAAAAGGGATCATGTGGGAGCCTCTGCATTCTTGCTGGTCGTTGCTGCAGTGTCAGAATTGGCCTGCTCCCTGTACTGGGATCACTGTTCACCTTGGCCTTTTGGGGTAATGTAATGGCACCCACTTCGGACCATTTTTTTTTTTGGTCTCAGGACATGTTACGGCCTCTTCATCCTGATCATGGTTTTCACCATTCCCACCTAGACATCCCTATACTCTGAGAGCCCCTATGTGCCAACCCAAGGGCACTTGGGACCTAGAGCGTTACCTTAGGCTCCCAGGCCTGGTTACCTTCTGCTTCCACTGTTGTCCCATCACTTTGCATCATGTTGACAGTGACTATACCTGAGACTTCTTGAGGTTTATAGCCTCCCCCCAGAATCCCCAGAGAAGGGTGATAAGAAGTGAGTCTGTAGTCTCCCGATGTTCTCGGCCTTACCCTCAGTCTACCTACCATGGCCCTTGTTCCAGGACTTAGGACCTGAGAGGAGAGAGTTCAGGAGCCACCTGGCTCCCCTCCTCTGCCTGCTGCCTTTGCCTTGGCATCCAATCCCCCAGGCTGAAAGCAACCAGCTTTCCACTCCTCCACACCCCATCCTGACGGCATAGAGTAGGTCTGTAGGATCTATTCCACCAGGTATGGCTCTTGATATACTAATGGAAGCTAAAGGAATTTAGAAAATCCCTTTCCTTCTCAACAATGCCTGGCTTTGAAGACTATTTTCTTGCTTAAGAGGTCAAGAAAGTCAGCTTTGAGATTCAAACTGATCAATGGTCTCTTTGTTCTGGGCGGTATCCCTGGGGCCAGAAGCCTCGTGCCTCAGCCTTGGAGGTGGAAGGCTGCAGGGGAAGGTGATTTAAGAGGAAACCAAAAAGTTAGACTTGTAATATTTGCAAAATATTATCCCTGTTACAGAAATGTGATTCTGAGCTTTCAAGAAGCACAGTTAAACACTCCCCTTTTAGGAAATGTCCATTTATACAATTTTCCTGTTTGAAACATCCATAATTTTCCACTTCCTTCCTAAAACGCTCTCCCCAGAGTCGTATGTACTTTGAAAGACTGTCTTTGAAGGATTTTATTCCACATTCTTTCTCTATTTTTCTGGTTAACAAACAACACTGAATCAGCAGTAAGTATTATTTCTACCTATTTACTCTTTCTCTAGAACCCTAGACTCTTCCCTCACTTCGCACTCTCTTCCCTCTTAGGAACTCCTAAGTCACAAGGGCACTGCACAGAACAGAATCACAATCCTTGTGACTGGAAGGAGGTAGGATGGTTTGGTAGCAACATGCTAGGTGGTTGCTGTAATAATTACTAAGAAAGAATGGCCAACTTGGTTTTCACTAGGGGAATAAATTCTAGTTCTTCTTTGCATGTTATCTCCACGGTAATGGCCACGACCCCAAAGAAAATGGGCACGGCACAGAGAAGAGTAAGTTTTCCTCACGCTTGTCAAAGCATGTCAACATTCTCCCACAGAGTGTGGTACAATTCTCCTAATGCAATTAAGCAGCGCCTTCTTTTTCCATGGAAATGCACACAAATGTCAGTCTGGCTTGTGGTCATCAGGCAGGGAAGAATTCTGTTGTGGAACCTGAAACCTGGCCTGATTACATGTTTTGCAACAAAACCCTAAAGTTCTCATGAACTTCTCAACTGGTGAGTTTGGCTGGGGGTTCATCATGGATCGACTTGGGTTTTGGACAGAAGATTTTGACTCAGCGGTCTTAGTGTGGTGCTTAGTATCTGGCATCTCGTCAGTCCTCCCAAACCTTCTGGGCAAAATGCTCATCCCTGTTTTCTGGATGTGACAGGAAGCCACTTTTCCTCCACAGAACTCTGCGGGTAGGATACGCTCTCCATGACAGGCTTCAAGTAGAGAGGAACTGGTCTCTGCTGACCAGTAAACCACCAGCCCTGCCCATTGGCTCCTCCCATGACTCGTTCAACCTGGGCTGCAACAAGAGCCTTGCACTCACTGGGAGGGTATGTGTGATAAAAATCAAACTCCTGCTGTGAGTATAGATATAGAACAATTACTCAGCAAGTTCTTTTAATTCTCATAGACACCTGGTAAAAGGGGTACAGCATTGTCCCTGCACTGCGTCTGAGGACACGGAGGCTAGAAATTGAAGCTCAATGTCACAGCCAGAGGAGTATGTGACAAAGATAGGACACAGTGTAATAGTGGTCAACACAGCCCTTTTTACCAATGTGCATACCATGGTTATGAGAATGGGACTTGCCTTGGGGATGTGGTATGGTGTACATCTAATCGTACCAGCTCTGGAACTCTCCTTCCAAGTACAGCTACATTTGTGGGGCCCAGTACAAAATGAACACACAGGCTCCCTTGTTCAAAAAGGAGGGAAAAAAAATGCCATTAAAGGTACTAAAATATAAAGCTTTTTCCTTTCCTCTATGGTCTCTTTTGACTTATCACAGTGTTTTTTATTTGCCATTTAATGTCATTCTACGTAAAGAGAAATTAAAATCTTAAATTATTAGCATACCTTTTACCATTTGACTTTATGTTGTGGGATGCCAGTTTTAAGTGTAAACATAAGAGCATTTAGCTCATGCAGAATCATCAAAACAGCACAGTTCTTATTTCGTAGCTTACACATGTATTTCATCGTTGCTAGAATAGTGGAAACAGCACACAAAACTAACACAACTGTTTTATTTCATGTCTCGATATGCACACATTCTACCAACACCCTCTACCTTAGGCTAACTGCTAGTGAGGAGGACTGAAAGGAAAAGAACCATGGGCCATCCTGTCTCTCCTGTCCTTCTGTGTCATCATTTTCAGTGTAAGTGCTTGGCTAATAGAGGGAAGTAACAAGAGTAAGAAAGGGTATGATAGGGTTCATTGATCATTTGTGTTTCTTAGAATGCTATTGCCATCTTTCTGTGTTAGAAGCAAGTTCTGGTTCAAATGAAAATGGTGTAGCCCCTCAGGGCTGTCAGCACCCCTGTTTACGTAGTCGTAGACATAACACACTTACCTTGTACACACTTTGAGTCTCAGTGAACTCTCACGCATCATGAGTCCACTGAAATTCTGTGCCACGGGGCATGCCAAATGCTGTATGTGAACGGGAGGCACGGAACGGCAGAAACTCACATTGTGTGTGTCTCCTCTGCTCATGCACACGCTCCATTGTCCCCAGGACTTCACATGCAAATCCAAGTTCAAGATAAAATGATTAAGAATCTCAAAATGGTGATGGTAGAGCATTAAACCCCACCCCGGGTCCTCCTGAGTGTGGGGACCTATGTGACCGCATAGGTTGTAACCCTTGAACCCGCTCTGTGGCTCTGTTCCTCACCTGGGTTCAAATCGTGGTCTTACCACATTTTGACCGTGTGAACTTGAGGATATTAGTTAACCTCTTGGAACCTCAATTTTCTTGTCGGTAAAATAGGAATACAAATAGTGCTTATTTTCAGCATTGTTATAAAGCATTTGTTCTGTGCGTATAATAGTACTGTCCAATAGAAATACATCCTGAGTCAAAAATGCAAGTCCCAGGTGTACTTTTTTTCCTACCAGCTGCATTAAAAACAGTAAAAAGAAATAGGTGAAAAAATTAAATGAAATGTTTTATTTAACTCAAACTGCACAAAATATCATTTCAAGATATAATCAATATAAGAAGTTATTAACCAGATATTTAACATTAATTTCTCCTACTAAGTCTTCAAAATCTGGTGTGTATTTTACACTTACAGGGCCTCTCAATTCAGACTAGCCACAGTTCAAGTGCTCGGCAGCCAAAAGAGGCTAGTGACTATCATAATGGAAAGAACAAGTCTAGAATATAGGAAATGTTCCATAAATGTTAGCGGGCTAAATGCTGAGATGAAGAGTTGCATACAAGTGGTTTATTAGGGAATACTCTGGGAATAACACCTGTAAGGGGCGAGGGAAGTGGGATTGGGCAAAGGGAGAAGTTGAACTGCAATGTAGTTGCCAAAGAGGCCTCAGATGATCTCCCAAGACGCTATGAAGGTGGAACGACTTTTCAGAGATGTCCCAAGTTGAAGCAAGAAGGAAAGGCCTTTTCCCCCTGTGTTGACCAGTCCTGGATGTGAGGTATTCCCAGGGAGGGAGTGTAACTTTGGCCCAGCCAGCTCCCTTTGGCCCCATGTGGTTCTTGGGGAGGGACGCAATGAATGTTATCAAGCATCCTTCCTGGAGGCTGGTAAATGAGAGTCTCAGCCCTGAAGGGGTGATCTGGGTGGCTCCTCACACAATCCACTACAGTCCACCCCCTTGTGCTGTTTGAATCTACCTGTTTCATGGAATAGGTTCATATCTGGGAACAGCTCACCAGGGTTCTGATTGTTCTCTTTTCCTGGGGAAACTTAAGAGGAAGTTTAGTGAAACAAACTTCATTGCTGTCATTGCTTCAGCTGGTCTTCATTATCATCTTCCTCCTCTCCCACCCCTTACCCTCGGCTGGTACCTCTGCTGTTCTAAGTGGCTTAGCTGGTGGAATGACCTGAGAGGTCTGAGCTGCTGGTCATCGTGCCCTTCTCGGGTTGCAGCTGCCAGGATTGTCCATTTACCATTAAAATTGGGCAGAGGAATACCAAGAGATGCCCCAGTGGATCACCCGGTGCAAGCATTTTCTCCTTTGCCCCATAAAGTAACAGCTGCCCTACTTCCCTCTGGTCAGGGTCATTTACTCCTGATAGGATGGGGACTTCTTTTCTTGCCTGTATATTTCTTGTCCCTGGAAGCCAAAAGTGACTAAGAGGTACTCACAGCTTCCAGTTTAACATGACCGTTGCTGGGAAGCGATGTGTCAATAGCTTCCAGTAATTACCATCTGATTCCATACTCCCTATACTTCCTCAAAACCTATCAAATGTCTGAGATAATATTAGTACATGTCAGCGTATTCCCTTCCACCAACATCCCACCCCAGTTGACCACTGGTGAGAGTGTTAACAATTATCCTGCCTACAGACCCTTTAAAGACAAGGATTGTATCTTGCCAACCACCATATTCCCAGTGCCTTGTGCAGGCCCTGGCAAACAGTCAGTACTGAGTAGTAGGTGCAGAGTTGCTTCAGCGGACTGTCTACATGAGGCACTAGGGAGTGACATTGTGTTGAGCAAACCTGAGATTGTCTCTGTCCCCACAAAGTTTACAGTTTAGGAGGGGACACAGACTTTCATCAAAGCAATGATTATGAACTGACCATGAAGACACATTTCTGGGAGCCTTGAGAACAGACAACAAGAAGTCCTGACCTAGTCTGGGTGGTCAAAGCAGGTGTTCCCTGGGGATCTAGTTTCAGGACACTGAGATCTTGAAGGAGCATTGGGAGCTATCCCAACAGTAAATCCTGGATCCTTTCCTGTTCTATGTTCTGTGAGAACAACTCGATCCCAGAACTAGTAAGGAGAAATGAACATTTATCTCAAGAATCGGGAAGGACTTGAATAGGTCAGCAGAGAGAGTGAGTGCATTCTTGATTTTGCAGGCCCAGTTATTCTTTCCTGCTTCCTAGAGTGTGTAAGTGTGTGAATTTGCACATTTGGAAGGGGCCCGACACTGCCTGCGGTGTCCTGAGACCATCAGGAGATGAGCGCTCCTTTATGTCACCCCAGGTGAGAGAGTCCCTTACTTCTGCTTCTGTGGATCCTAGCTAGAATCCCAGCTAGCCTGATGGACAGGGAAGCCAAAGCTTTTTCTCTCAGCAGCTTTCCAGTGACAGCCCCTACAGCTGTCTCAGGCTGTTTTAAGCAGGTGCCAAAAGCACTGCAGAATTATCCCCTAGCTAAATGAGTATAAAGGAGACAGCTTTTACATCAGTCTTTAAAACAAGAATCGAAGAGCCAGCCCTGATGGCTTAGTGGTAAATTTTGGCATGCTCTGCTTCGGTTGCCTGGGTTCGGTTCCCAGGCATGGGACCACACCACTTGTCTGTCAGTAGCCATGCTGTGGCAGCGGCTCCCATAGAAGAACTAGAAGGACTTACAGCTTGAATGCTAGAATGTACAACTATGTACTGGGGCTTTGAGGAGGAAGAAAAAAAGAGAGCTAGCCCCAGTGGCCTAGTGGTTAAGTTCAATGTGCTCTGATTGGCCCACACGTTAGTCCCTGAGGCGTCTGCTCAAAGTAAAAATACCTTTCCTTTGGGGAAGAAAGAGCTATGGCCCTCAGTGGAGCAGAGCTTTGTCAGGGCTGTGAGGGTGTTGCAGCAACAGTGGAATCAGATCTGAGCCCAACCGGGGCCCTGAGGTTCAGAAAAAATGGTCCAGTGGAAAAAAACGGACAAGGATGTAAAAGGCAATTCACTGATGAAATGCAAATGACCAATAAGCATTGAAACAGCATCCAATTTCATTACAGAAATAATATTGAAAACAAAGAAAAACCTTTTTTTTAACCTGTATTGACAAAAATTTAAATGATAATTTTAATTGCTGGCAAGGGTATGGACAATCAGGCACTCTAGTACAGTGTAAATTGGTGCAAGTGTAAATTGGTGTAGTTCATTAAAAATTTTTTTTACAGTGCTCACCCTGGGGAAACTATCTTATAGATAGAATGGCATGTGAAGGTCAAAATGTATGCACAAGGCTGTTCAATCAAAGCATTGTTTAATGCCACAAAACTAGAAATGACCTAAATCTCTATTAATAATGGAAAAGTCAGATAAAGATAGACATGGCTCTTCAATTAATGCCATGTACCTATGGGGGAAAATGAATTAAATCTGTATGTTCTAGCATGAAAAAACATCAGCTAGTAAAAAATACCAGATTCCACTCCCAGTAAAAAAGCAGCAACATATGTACTTTTTTTTTTTTTTTTTTGGCGTAGTGAAAAGATTGGGAAAATAATTAACAACTAATAATAGGAGTAACCTGTGGTTGGACGTGTGTATATTTGTGTGTCCGTGTGTGGGCCTGGTAGTCACTGTTGATTGCCTATCCAGGGCCCACTCTCCCAGTCTTACATCCTGACAGACTGGCATCTTTATCCGGGTATCCACCCCTCAGGGAGAGGAATCATATTCCCAGCTCTGGGACAAATGCTGAGTAGTCTACACCAATCCTGGTCTTTCCATTCCCTTTCTGGTGATTGGTTATAGGAGCAGGCATGTGACTTGGTTTTGGCCAATGAAAGGTGACGGAGGATCTACTGATGGGCATCTGGGAAAGGTTTCCGTGTTCTTAAAAGATAGAGTCATGTCTTCTGCTGAAGTTGTCTTGTCTGAATGTGACACTGGAATCACTGTGGCCATTTTGGAACCGTGAGGTTTCAAAACCCAAGGACCAATTGCACACACCGAGGATGGCAGAGAGGAAAGATGGAAAGAACCTGGGTTCTCGTCAACGTTGTGAGTGGCTGAGTTAACCAACTCTGGAACCATGCTGCCTGAGACTTCGCATTCCATAACGTCATCAATGTCCTATAGCCAATGTCAACAGGAGCCATGTGTGCTCCGTTCATTGCAGCCGAAGGCCTCCCAACTGGCAATGAATGGTTGGGCTTACAGCTCTTTCAGGTCCTAATTGATTTTTATATTAAAAACTGGTCAAATTGTCTATGGATTTTACTTTCTCTTTGGTCATTCTTCATATTTTGCAAATAAGAAGCAGACAATAAAACTGCGGTAGGCTCTAGATAAGTCCCCCTGCCCTCACCCTACACAGCGGGGCAGTAGGGTTGGGCCTGCCCTTGGGGTCTGACAAACCTGGCCTCTCCTTTCTATGTGTGCAACTTTGCCTAAAAATCTCAGCATCGGTCTTCTTCGCTGCAAGAATGAGAATAACTATAGCGGCTGTCTCCTGGCTTGCTATGAGAGTCAATGTGAAACTCAACGATGAAAACTGTCTGGCACCTCGGTAAATGTTATTCCTTCTGTTCCCTGAACCTCAAACTCTAATTTTTCTCAGGACTTCTGTGACCAGGGGCCAGGAGCCCTCTGCTCAGTCGGCTATAAAACACTATCGCTCTCAGCAAGCCCTGGTCATCAGTAATAATGAGATGGCTTTGAAACTGCCACTCTGAAAACCTAAACTGGGCCCAGATCTGTGTATTGGGCCAAGTGCTTGGGAGAGGTTGGCCAAGGTTCGTAAACTCTAGACGGGAGCTTTCTCAGCCTGCGTTTCTTTAGGGCCTGAGCCTGTCTCAGCAGACGTTGGTCTGGGTGGTATGTGGACGGGCTGATTTCCTGGGCTCGGGCAGAAAACAGGCAAAGCCTGGGGCTGTGAGGAGTTTTCACGCTGAGGTTTTTGGGAAGGTGACTGAAGCCTGCGTTTCACCTCCTGGAGGGAATTCTGACCCTCTCTCCACCCTCATTCACAGAAGGCTCATCTATTTCTTTCACCCATTGCCCAAACTTTCCAAGTTGCAGGGAGTGAGTGAATGGAGCTCCCTTGAGCAGATTGGTCTTTCAATAATTGGGACATGAAAACCTAAAAAGGGAATGGGTTTTGTTTTAATATGGTTTTTAAAGTCAGGTTCATCATGTAACAGGTCAATACTCCAAAAGATAGTATTAGGATTTTTCTTTTTGCTTTGAACAAAATATGACAAATCATACCTGGGCCGCCACTGCCAACTGGAGCCCAGGAAGACCTTGTCAACTGTCATCCTCTGGGACCAAGCAGTAGGATAAAGGGCTTGGTGTGGTCCCCTAGGCAAATGCCCTAGAAAGGAACCCATGGTGGCCCCCTTTATACCACATCCTCTGTGTGTGTTTATGTGTGTGTGTAACCCAACTTCACAGATGGATGCCAGTCAGGGTCCCTGCAGGAAGCTGACAGCACATTTAAGCAGGAAAAAGGCTGAAGGGGTGAGGGAAGGAGCCACGACTGACCCTGGGGAGAGAGCGTGGGGAGAGAGAGCTGCCTTTTGAGCGGGGGCCTTGGGTAGAGGAAGCAGCCGCGGTCCCCCTGTGGCTTGGTCAGAAGGGAATTGGGGCACGAATACCGCACTTCAATCTCCTCCTACATCCTGATACCCTCCTGGTGCCTCCTCATGGCTGGACCCACCCACTCGGCAGCCAGAGGGGAGGAGCACACACCAGGTGCGGTCTGTAAAGGTCCCCTTCTGCGGGCACAAAGCAGGGTTGAAGGAGTCTCCAGTCAATTCTGCATGATAACCACCTAGAGAGGTTTGGTAACAAGTACAGATTCCCCAGCCGCCCCAAGAAGAGTCCGATTGAGGAGGTCCGGGATGCACCCGGGGAAGCTCTGCCTTTACAGTACGCTGGGTGGTTCTCCTGCTCAGCCAGGATGGACAACCCCTCTTAAGTCATAGTGATGTTCCTGTGAGCAACTGTCACCACCTGAATCTGAGTTCAAGTCACCCACCGAATGCTGACATCATGCTCAAAGCTGGCAATGAAGTTTATTTATCCATTTATTCCACAAACATTTGCTGAGGACCTACTGTGTGCCAGGCACTTTGCTAGGTTCTGGGGGTCCGGTGGGGAATAAAACAATCACTGCTTCCCCAAACAGGCTTCTCAAAGTCTCTCTTGCATCCAGGGGAAATTCCATCTCTTCCTGTAGCAAGAAGGGAACATTTGCATGAGGTCACCTGGTATTACTGGAGGAAGCCTTTGAGCCTGCCGCTTAATCTCTCTGTGATTCCATTTCGGACAGAGTAACGGTGCTTTCTCCAAACATTGTTTGAGGACTGAGTGAAAGAATAAATGTAAACCTAGCCCAGAGCCTTGTACATCATGAGCATTTAATACCATCATTAATTTTACCATTGTAATTTCTCAGTAGGTCTTTGTCAATTGTCTCCCTCATCCTTTGATTCCAAAACAACACATAAATGAGAAAATGCCATGGGGCTGGCCCGGTGGCGCAGCAGTAAAGTGCGCACATTCTGCTTCTCGGTGGCCCGGGTTCGCCGGTTCGGATCCCGGGTGCGGACATGGCACCGCTTGGCACGCCATGCTGTGGTGGGTGTCCCACATATAAGGTGGAGGAAGATGGGCACGGATGTTAGCTCAGGGCCAGGCTGTAGTTAGCTCAGGGTTCATCTTCCTCAAAAAAAAAAAAAAAAAAGAAAATGCCAGCCGTAGATCCCCACTTTCACTACTTTTGAATGCTTCCTTCAAAAGAACTCCTGGCCACATCTATGATGTGATAGCGTTTAATATCTACATCCTTATTCATATGTTTGCTCAACACGTTTTACATAATTTTTAAGATAGGAAGGAGGTCTGCAGGGATGAGGGGGAATTCGGAAATGGTTTTAAGGCAGTGATTTAAGAGCCATAAAAAGGACTCACGGAGAAAGATGAGAGAAGCTGCCATTATTAACTTGGAGAAGAGATGGCGGAGGGGACGGGGAGCCATCCTCTGAGATGAAAGATTATTAAAGAGAGAATGGCAACCGATGCTTCTTCAGGAAAGATAGAAGAAAGGGAAAGCAGAGAGTGTGGCAGGAGGCATTCAGTCCTGCTTCAGGATCATTGCGTGACAGAGATGGTTAGGAGTTCCACAACGGCCTATGAAAGCCTTCACTGGTTGAAAAATAAAAAGGATTTGCACGATGATCTCTGGAAGATCTCCCCAGGTGGGATCACATTTGAACAGGCAGAGTCAGCCTCACAGGGTGGAAAGGCAGGAGAGGGTCCCACCCCCAGCTGGGACACTGAACACCTGCGTGAGGCTTCCAGTCTCCTCATCTGTGAGGGAAGCTTTGGGACCAGGCCTGATACTCCAGGTACTCTGTGTGAGCCCTGAGGCCCACCTGAAGTTTCCAGACACCGTGGACGCCCCATGTGGTGAACACCTTGCTGGTTGGCACACCTTCTGAAATGCTGAATTCAACTTTGAAGATGAAGAGTCTTTGTTGACCAGTCAGTTGAAAATTCATCATACCCGCATATGGAAATTGTGTGTGGCTCTAGACATTTTTTTGGCTCAGAAATGATTTCACTTTGCAGGATTTCACAGAGCTTTCTACCTCTGCATACATAAAGAAGGGCAAGATGCCTCAGGTGAGGCGGGCCCACCAGGTACCATCATTGAGTGCCTTCCGTAGGCTTGACTTAGGTAGCCGGATGGTTCTCTCCTCCTTTTCCTTTGCTGCGTCCCAGGGTCTGTATACACAAGGCTGGGATAACAGAAGGAGACAGACACTCTTTTGGCAAAGCACTGGTGTAGGAGAAATGCTGTGAATCCAGTGAGAGATTTGCTTACCTCGCAGGTTCCACACTGAGAGCCTGCTCCTTCTCCACTTCCTGGTTGGCCCAGTGTTCTACTTGCCTAAAGCATCCGGGAGGAAACTTGACCAAGCAGAAGGAGTGACAAGCAGGAAGGAAGAGGAAAGTCCTGGGGAAGGAAAGAGAAAGGGAGTAAACGAAGAAAAGGCCGGGATGTCCTAACAGAAGAGGCTCCCCTGCTAACATCAGGGATGCGGCTTTGTGGGCTCCCTAAGGGTTGAAAACTGAGAACCCCACATAAAGAAGAAACTGGGCAAGGAGAAGCCAGTAGGTTTGTGTGAAGAAATGCTCCTGGACGCTTATTTCCTTCGTGGAGTCTGTAGCACTTGGGATGTCCAATTTGAACCTTCAATAAAATATTTTTTTAAAACATTCTTCTAGACCAGGAGTTGGCAAACTTTTCTGTGAAGAGCCAGATAGTAAATATTTCAGGCTTTGAGGGCCTGTTGAAACTACTTGACATAGACAGACAATACATAAACAAATGGGCGTGGCTGAGTTCCAGTGAAACAATTTACAAAACAGGCAGCTGGCTGGATTTGGCAGGCAGGCCATAGATTGCCACCCCCATCCTAGATCCGGGCTTCCCAAACCTTAACGTGCGTGCGTAACTCTCGGGGATCTTGCTAAAAATGTAGATCCTGACTCAGTAGGTTCGGGGCCTGAGATTTTGCATTTCCGACATGCTCCCAGGTCTCACTGATCTCCAGACCACACTTTGAGAAGCAAGAGTCTAGAAATCTCAATCTGTGGTGGCTACGGGAGCCAGAAGCGAATGTACACGAGTGAGGTGGCCAGCATGGGTGCAGGGTGAGAGCTGGGGCCCATGGGACCTGGAGTGAGCTTGCCTGTCTGAAGGAAGCACCCCTGCACAGGTGCTGCTGAGTCCTACCCTCTGGGATACCATCTGTGGGCCCAGACATTCTGATTCATCAAGAGGAACTAGAAGTATGATTTTTATGGGAAAATCTCCTGACTTCTAAGGGTTTGTAACCTCCTGATTTGTACAGTTTTTAAAATTTGGCTCAAAAGCTTTGAAAACCTTGTTTGAGTCAAATAAAACACATATATGGAATGGCTCCTGCCCACAGGCTACCATTTTGCAATCCTGGTTCTAGACCCTTGACCTTGAATGAATGCGCTGGGCCTCCTTTCCAACATGAGTATGGGACTGGGCTCATACACACAGCATCTCTCAAGCTCAGGACCTGGAAAAGAAAGTATGCTCTGGATTTTACGGAAGAGGCCGGTGAGCCTTGAAGAAGCCAGGCCACAGGGCTGCACCCACACTTACAGTGGTGTAAGTATTAAAAGCCACACCCTTTTGGGAGATGAATTACAAAAAGACAGCCTCTCTGGACAGACGAATTACACAAAGCTCTCTTCTGTAAGGGGGAAACCCCACACCTGTAGGGGGTGACCTGCCAAGCAGATTTCCCAAAGTCCCCGGGTTAGTAATGAAGAAGCTGGTATTTGAACCCAGGGCTCACAGACTCCAAATTCCATACTCCTTCCACCACCACCCACTGACTCTAGTTTTGATGGATATTTGAAACAAAAAAAGTTGAACCTATCATCTCCCCCAAGTCCAGATATAAGCCACCTTTGTAAGACATAGGCACAGCCAATATGATATTTTTATCTGAAATATTTACAGGTGGAAAGGATTAAAGCAAGTGATGGACTATTGAAGGTTAATGCCATCTCTTAATATGGAAAAACTACTCTCTCCACAAGAAATATACTTGTGGGATAATCTTGAGATATGTGTGTGCGTGCTCAAAATGTCAGCCAGAGTTTCATTAATTTTAGCCTCCCCCTAGAACACTACGTTATGGTTCTGAGGCTGTGTGTTAGCGTGCTGACACAGGCGGGACCCACGGCGCCCGGCCCTCGGGGGTAAATTTATGGTATGATGTGTGAGGAATCCATCATGCAATTTGGCCCATGCCCCCAGCTTCTTAATCAGAGATGGGAGATGCAAGACAAATGTTGCCTCCATGGCTTTAGGTGCTGTGTCTCGGCTTCAAGCTTTGATCCAGCAGGACAAACATTCCCACCAGGCAGGCCAATTAATAAGATGGCTTAACACCTAGCCGCTCAGAATACAGAGGAGTGCTTTGCCCTCAGCTTCTCCTGGGCTGCTATTTAACAATTCTCTCAGCTAAAGGATCATGTCGTAGTGTTTTTAGGCCGGCAAAGGGCCTTATGAAGGTGTCTAAGACATGGCCTCATTTATTCTGGCCTGGTTGTGAAGATCACGCTCACAACTGAACCACAGCCAGTTTCTAAAGATTATGGGCCCAGCAATTCCGTCATGGGTGTCTGCTTTATGAGCCCATTTTAAGGGCTCATCCTCCTCCCAGCGTAGCACATAGATTAAGAAGCAGCCTCCAGAGGCAGCTAGCCTTTGATTCTGCTCCCAGCTCCTCCAATTTCAAGCTGAGTAACTTGGGGAAATCACACAGTGTTACTTTCTTCACCTGTAGCATGTGGCCAATATTACTTCCCGCTTTGCAGCATTGTTGAGAAGATCAAATATACCATATCGACCGTACCAAGCATTGCACTTGGCACTCGGTAAACCATGTTGGGTTGTAGCCCGTGTCTGCAGGGTCCCTTTTTGTTCTGCATGGTGTCCTGGGTAGGGCACCAGCTTTGAGGCAGCTGGACCAAGGTTTGAGTTTCTGCTTTCTGCCCCTTACCAGCTGTGCAATTTGGGGTAAAGTCTTTAATCTTACAAAGATTTTCCTCATCAGCAAAATGGACAGAACAATAGTGCTTGCCTTAGAGAGCTGTGGTTAAGATTGAATGAGTGGTTGTATATAAAATGCTTATATTACAGTGCCTGGCATATGCTAAGCACTCAATAAATGTTTATTGTGAATAACAAGTAGAATACGCACTTTGGAATCTGCGATGGCTTTGGCTACATGTGGAAAAGGATGTTTCTACCTTTCCTCCAAAACCTATCAAAGAAATCCAGAAAGTCTAATTGGCATCAGGAACTTCCACCTTTAAACTCTGAGATTATGCCCAATGTAGATCGATTTGCACTGATTGGGAAAATAACTTTCTAGTGTGCAAACAATATCAAAACCATCAGCTGCAGCTGGGTTCTTTCTGAAATAAATGCATGGGTCCAATGTTGGGGAAATGCACAAACCCAAATCAGAGTGACTATAGAGCAACTCAAATGTGTGGAGCACAGAGCTGGATGTGGGGTGGATGAATGCTGCCTGCAATAACCCTGCAAGGCTACTTTTATTGTCCATGTCTAAAGGAGCAGGAGCCGAAAGCTCAGAGACAGTGAGTGACCACGGTCTCAGGGCTCTGAAGGGACAGAGTGGGAACGTGAGCCATCTGACTCCAAAGGCCCATGTTCATCACTGCCCTCTTGGATGCCCTTGGGTAGCCGTTGCACACATGTTCTCCTCTTTGAGCTTCTCAGCTGTCCTGAGACATTTGGGACAGCAGATGTTCATGTCTGCTTCTAAAGGAGAAAAGTGGGGCTCAGAGAGCTCGTGGAACTGGCATGTGCCCGCACAGCTGGCGGCAGAGCTGAGACCCACACCTCTGGACCACACCCGTCCTGCTCTGCACTCAGAACCTGGATGCCTTCCCCCGTCGGCAGAACCTGCTCATTGGCTTGCCTGGGGGAGGAGAGCTAAATTTATCCAAGAATCCCTTAAAGAAGGTACATCTTCCCATTATTACTGTCTTGCTGGCAAACCTTGTCATCTTGAGAAGAGACCCAGAGACTAAGGAGCAGGCTGGCGTTGTTGCCCCAAATAAACCACGGAGGGTAGCTTTCCCTGTGATGCCGAGACAGCGAGGCTGGGTCTGCGAGTACATATTTCTCACTATAAAGCAAACAAGCCGACTGGCAGAGCACTGTAGGGAAAATGACATCACTGCAGAATTTTAGGGCTAATCATTTAGCTGGATTAGCCCCAAAGTGCTGTGTCTAAAATCAGCATCCCTGCCTCTTTATGTACTCCAGATGAAACACATTAGCAGAAATATGGCAAGGGACACTCACAATGCTCGGTTCTACACTCTCAGCAGTTTTTGCAAATCTGCAATTAGTCTAAAGGGCCTGGGTAAATTAGGCCTCTTGATAAATGAAGCACCTAGACAGGCCTCAGATTTATTGGATCCCGCTGTCCCGCTGTCCAGAGCCCTTGTCAGCTCCTCACAGAGCGGGGACTGTGCAGGGGGAAAGGGAAGGGAGCCAGTTCAGGCCAGAAATTGCCCCCAAATCTTTGAAAAGATCGTGCTTGAGCCTGCTGCCTCTTTGGCCTTAAAAGTTCCTGCCAGGAACGTGGTAGGTGTAGCAGGAAGCCTCTGCCAGAAGTTTGTAGGGAGAGCGAAGAGGCTCATTCTGCACTTGAGACGGGAGAGATGAGGGAGGAAGCAGCGTCTGCAGGAAACGTGGTTTTGTTACAGCCAGGAGGGAAGCGGTCACTAGAGGCCTCTGAGTTTCAGCAGCTCTTTGCCCCGTCCCACTCTGGGCCACCCAGCTGCCTCCTGATTCCGGGATTGGCCATGCATACCGATGGGCACCACGGCCTCCCCTCTTAGGGCTCCCTCCTTTGGGACCTAGTTCTTAACCCATGCTTCCCCAAATGCACTTTTCCACATGCTTCGCAAAATAGACCACATGGGTGTTTTGATGACACAGAGAGGTTAAATAGGTTCCAGTAAAGCAACCCCCCAAAAGGGAGAGTATTGGTAATGCCTTAAAGTAAACATCCAGGGGCCAGAAGGCTGTCAGTGGCTGGGGCTCAGGTAAAGGGGACATATGGAGAGGGGACGGCACGGGCCTATTATCCTGATTTATGTCTCCAAATTAGGGGAAGTGGTTCACAGCCATATTGGGGTGACACCTGCTAACTTTGCTGCTGTTGCGGCTGTGGCTGCGGGTGTTGAAGTCAGCTGAATAGGACGGTGGAGGGGCCCCGCAGATGTGCAGATGGTTTTTGGGTGGGGAGAGTTAGTTTTTTGTTAAGTCCTTCTTGTTTATTTTTATAACGTTTTCTTTCCTGATTACCAGAGTAATGCATGTTTTGGGGTGGTGGGTACATAGTTGGAATGTTTTAATTTAAAAAGTCATAATATAATACAGGTTCCACAGGCAATCTAAAACTGAGGTCCGTGTGTGTATGTGTGTGTGTGTGTGTGTCTGTCTGTTGGTCTCTCTGCAGCTCTTTCTGTCTCTGTCTTACAATCTCAGGATCTCTCTGTCTCTGTCTCTGCGTCTCTCTCCTCTCAGGAACTCTCTGGGCATGCTGTGGCCCTCTGGCCCCCTCGCCCTGTTTGCCTAGCTGAGTGCTTTGTCTCTCAACTCCCAGCAGCCAGGACAGCCAGGTCGACAGGCTAGTGAAGAGTCAGGAGCACCCCAGGATGTGAGCTTTCTAAAACCCCATTCTCCCAGAGACCATGGGAAGCGCCTCACCGAGGCGTCGCCTGCATCCTGCTGTGATTCAGTGTCTCTGGTCTGCAGATCAGCTGGGCGATTCTCCTGTCAGCCCACATTGATTTTCCTGTAGATTACATTACCTCCAACCACAAAAGAAATGATGCTCCTCTCCTGGAGTGTCAGGGCAAAATGAATAGCAAACATTTTCTTGCAGGCAGCTCAGCTCTCCCGCCGAAGGCCTCCTGCACAGGCAGGGCACCGTCCTTGCTCCTCCAACCTCAACAAAACTTTCCTCTCTGACTCTGTGACAAAGTTTCCAAGCTGAGTAGGGTATCAAACCCAACTTAGAATGTGCAGGATGCCCAATTATGCTGCAGTGAGATCTCTGTGCGTCTTAAGACCTTCTAAATTATGGAATTAAGAGGGTTTGGGTGGGGGGAAACAGAGCTGGCGATACCAGATGTGTTCAGAATTTAGATTGTGCTTTCTCATATATTAAAAAAGATCCTTTGAATATCATCAAAGAGATTGAGCAATTTTTATTCCTTTTAAAAGCTGCTTTAAGTACTGATTGGGATCTCTGGTTTCTGGCTCATGTGTATGTGTGCATGCGCGTGCGCGTGTGTGTTGTATCACAAAAGCATCTCTTGCTAAATTTGGTTGGTGCCAGGTCCACCTTCTGAAACCCTGGCGTGCAGGGAAAGCCTCGCGCATGTGGGCAGCTTTGGCACAGAGTCCTGGCACTGTGGATGAAGAGAGGCGTCAGCACTTTTCAAACAACAAACTAGCAGCAGAAGGCAGGCGCCAATCTCCGAAGTGGGCTTTGTGGGAGAGGTGAGGGCTGTGTCTGGCTAAAAATCTGCCTGTAAAGGCCCGACGAGGAAAAGGCACAAGACACTTGAAAAGTAAGAGAGAGTCTTCTCTCTACGGGCCACACAAATATAAATCTCTACCCAACCGACCATGGGTTTCTGGGTATATCCATATGAGTGAGATGAAATAATAATAGCTTAAGTTTTAGTTGATAACTTAAGCAATATTTATTAAGCAACTAGCATGTGCCAGGCACTAGGTAAGTTCTCTATCTATCATCTATCGAAGCTTCCATTTATCAGGGAAGTTTAATCCTCACAACAAAGAGGGCGGTGTCATACCTGTTTTATTGATCAGAAACAGAGCCTAGAGAGTGTATGTGACTTTCCAAGGTGTTATGGGCTGAATTGCGTTCCCCCAAAATATTTGAAGTCCTAACCCCCCAGTAGCTATGAATGTGATCATAGTTGGAAATCGGGTCTTTGCAGATGATCAAGGTAAGATGAGGTCATTAGGATGGGCCCTAATCTAATATGATGGGTGTCCTTATAAAAAGAGTCTTCCCAGAGGGAAGAACGCATAAAGACGCAAGAAGAAGCCAGTTATTTACAAGCCAAAGAATGCCAATGATTGCTATCAGAACCATCAGAACCATCAGAAGCTAGGAGAGAGCCCTGGACACATCCGTCCCTCACAGCCCTCAGAAAGAACCAGCCCTGCCGACACATTGACCTTGGACTTCTGGCTCCCAGAACGGTGAGACAATGAATTGGTGTTGTTTATGCCACCCGGTTTGTGGTACTTGTTATGGCAGGCCTGGGAAATGCAGACAAGGTCACACAGCTGGTCAATGGTATAGGTGGTTGTGTATCCAGGCCATGCCTATGCTTGTTACTCAGCGTAGGCTGCACACTGCCTTTCTCCACGAAGACGTGCCAGCACCTAGGCTTGCTCAAGTGGGCCTTGAAACTTTTGTAGTTGCTATGTTGGGGCGGTTTGTGGGCAGAGGCTGAAGGGTGAATTCATTATGAATCTAGTGTCTTATATATACTTTAGCTTGAGAAATCTGAGGACAAGCCAATTTGATAGTTTATATGAAGAACCTTAAAATGTTTATATCCCATTTCTTAGAAATCTATTCAAATCAAATAGTAATAAATACAGGTACATATTTATGTAGAACTCTTTATCACAGTACTATTTACGTAACAGGTAAGAATGCCCCACATCTCAGGAAGGTATGAAATGCCACATTATTTTTCAAAGTGAAATTACATCTAGTTGAAGCCAACACTAGCCAAGAGTGATGAAGAGAGCCCTCAATTCGTCCAGCTCGAGCTGGGTTTGAGGATCTTGGCAGAGCCTCCCCAGATGTGACAGGTGATGGCAACCCCATAGGCAGCCACACAGCAGGCCCCTCTGAGGTCACCCAGGGCATGAAGCTCAGATGGAGCCATGACTCCATCATGGCTTGAAGTCCAGCCCTTATCTTCTCTTCCCAGCGTTGGGAGGAGCCGGCCTCTTTTCAACACCAGTAGCTCATGGCCTCCACCCCTCTCCTTGGATAATGTAGCCCACAGGTGTTAAAGGCCTCCATCTTCGAAACACAAAAGATCATATTCTCCCCTAAAGGCTTCACTTTCCATCTGGGAGCAAAGTGAACCCTCTAGAAATACCTTCTCTCTCTCTTTCTCTCTCTCTCTCTTTTTCTCTGCAAGGTAGAGCTCAGCAGCTTTTGGGAAAGAGATGTTTCATCTTTCTTTCTTGTGACCACAGAAGCCAAAACAAGCACAGGCAACAAAACAAGAAGCAGCAGTTGATTTTTAAATAACCAATCTCTAACACCTATGAGGACAACACCTAAATGCCCAGGCTGGTTGCATCAATTACCATCCATTCACACAATAGATATAGACATTAACACTTTAGTTAACAATAATCGGAGAGAAAGTTTAACTTATAATATGAATGAAAAGTAGAGTATTCTCTTAGTCTTCTATTGATGCATAGCAAATTACTACAAACTTAGCCACTTACAACTGCACCCAGTTGTTATTTTATGGTTCTGCAGATTCTGTAGTTCGGAAATCCCAGCAGGCTCAACCAGGTTTTCTACTCGGGGTTTCATTAAGACTAAAATCAACATGTTGGCCAGGTGCTATTCTCATCTGGAGCTGGGGTCTTCTTTCAAGCTCATTCAAGTTGGCAGAATTCAGTTCCTTGTGGCTGTAGGACTAAGGTCCCCATTTCCTCACTGGATATCAGAGGGGGCTGCTCTTAACTTCTGGAGGCTTCCAGCATTCCTTGCCACATGGTCCTTTCTATCTTCAAGCCCACCGAAGGAGAATCTCCTTTGCTTAAGATTCCTCTCATGCTTCATATCTCTGTCTCCAGGAAAGACCCATCCCTTTTTATGGCTCACCTGATTAGGCCTGATCCACCCAGGATAATCTCCTTTTCTTAAAATCAACTGTAAAATAACCTAGTCATGAGAGTGCTATTCCATCATATTCACAGGTCCCTCCTGCCCATACTTGAGGAGGAGGAGATTAATCAAGAGAAAGGGTGCTATGAGTCATCCTAGGATTCTGTCTAACACAGGTATCAACAGTATGTACAGCAAGATCTCAGCAGTGGAATGTATACATGCTCAGAAAAACACTGGTGTGCTATAAACCTCAGTGTTAATAAGATCTTTCTGTGGGGTAGGATTATGGATGCTTCTCTTTTCTTTATGCTTTCCTGTATTTCCCAAGCATTTTAGGATGAGCACATATTAGTATTATAATCAGAGAAAAACCCCACATTTTTTAGATAAAGAAACAATTGGGCCTCCAGCTAGGAGAGCAAAGCATGGCTAAGAGGCATTTGATCTGTGGCATTAAGCATGTGGAGCTGAGTGGTTTATTCATTCATTTATTCTCTCATTCGTTCACTAGCCGAGGGATGGAGGAGCAGGCAGATTGCCTTTTCCTATAGGAGCGTCTGGGGATGGGGACCTTCTGTCCAGAATCTCCCTGGAATAGCTTCCCACTTTCCAACAAAGAGATTCCCAAAGGCAAGTGACACTTCTGTTTGTAATTTCTCCTGGGAAAAAATACTGAAGGCAAGTTACTCAAACTGGTTGAGAAATGCTTTGCAATTTCTATTTTCCCATCACTGCCTCAATAGCTTGATAATTTTTAGGTTTTGAAATTTCCCATTGTCTTTGTTAGCAAAAAATACCAGCTTCTCATAAATAAGCGAAATGAAGCAACAGAACTCTTGGCTCAAATTCACTTTTCAGCCTGTCATGTCAGAAGGAGCCCGATGCCAAATTCTCTCTCAAAACAGAAGTGTGGCCCTGGGAGACCCAGCAACGCAAATGAACCAGAACCCCTTATGGTGGGAACCCCCTCCTCTAGCATTAGAAGGAGGAATTGCTTAAGGAAGGTAATCTCGGCTTATAGCAGTGCCACCAGGGGCACCTTGACCAGCCATCTTGGGGCATCTGGTGCCAGTAACAAGTCTGGGGCTCAAGTCAGAAATGAAGAGAGTGTGAAGTCAATGGAGTTGTACAGAAAAACCAGGCAAGGCTGCCCTGGACCAAAGGTGACGTTGGCCTGAAGTGCTTTTGGGCATCTCTCACCTCCTCCCCCTCTGCCACGCCCCTGCCCTTCCCCTGTGCCTGCTCTGGGCCCCACTCACTCTCAGTTAATGAAGATCATTAGGGTGTTGGTTTTGATGTGGATGCTTTGCGGGATGTTTGTATTTTAATAAGGGGATGTAAAAGGTGGAAAAACCTTGAGGACTAGCAAGGGAGAGTTTGCTAATAATGGAAGGACCCCTAAGGAGGTTATTTTTCCTCAAGCATCCTAACATTGTCCCTAAAGTCATCTTCTTCAAACAGTCTGCACAATTCCTGCGTGTTTTTTGTACAGTGATGACCTGACTCAGGACCAGGCCCCAAGGATTCCGGCCTGTCGGCCTTAAACGGATGAGGCTTGCTGGTGGAAGCTCTCTGAGGCATCCCTGAAGAAGGCGGAGGGACCTCTTCTTTCTGAGACTGGGTATGTTCAGGCAAACCTGAAATCAAGCTAGTTTTAATTTTTCAAAATTTATTGACTTTTTATTCATATAAACTTACAAAATTATGAAACATAAGACATAAATGGATAATCATGAAACTGCTACCCAACTAAAGATAAAGATCATTGTCACCCTTCACCCCCTCTCAGATGCTCTTCCTCCCGTCAGCTCCTCTCCTTCCCACCTCGCTCTATGCTTGGCGGGTAACCACTCTCTCGAGGTTGCTTTTATTCTTTTTCAAAACATTTCTGATTTCTACTTTTTTCGTTACAGTTTGGCCACATATGCACCTAGCGCATATTATTTACTTTTGCTTCTTTTCTGAACTCTGCATGAGCGCTATCGCAGCATGTGTATTCTTTTGTGACTTGCCGTTTTTATTCAACATTATGTCTTTGTGATTCAACCACTTTCAGGCCTGTAGCTTTGGGTCATTCATTCTCACACCACTGTTTTCCCTTATGAACACACCAGAATTCAGTCACCTGTTCTCCCATTGATGGAGGAGCTTTAGTTTTTAAGTTGGTTTTAAACATGCTTTCCCCATAGGATGTAGAGTGGTGTTTATTCAAATGGCGACCAAGACGAGGTGTGGTTGGGTGGGATTGAGTGATTGGGCAGAAGACAGTAAGACAGAAATATTTTGAGGGTAAATCAGGTAGTGGTCCCACCTCTCCCAATAGTTCCTTGTGCATACTATTTTAGTATCCTTATAAACCCTTTTTTCATAAAATCAAGGAGTTGGAAAAACTTCAGGTTTCCCTCCAAGACAACCCTTTAGTTCAATGAGTTATTCACTCAACACACAGTGAACACCTGCTATTTGTCTCCATTGTTAAGATTCAGTGGGAAACAAAACAGATATGGTCTTTGCAGTCAGAGAACTTTCAGAGTCAGGAGGTGTCAGAGAAAAAGGAGCAGGGCAAAATCAAGTTGGTGTTTTTTAATCATCCAGACATAACCATCTTAATGTTACGTGAACAACATAGAGAAATGGAAATACTTTTATTCGTAAATGGAATAATAGCAACAACAATAATAATAACGGTTCATACTTATTGAACTTTTGTTATGTTAAAGTTGTTTTTTAAATTAGCAACTACAGTACATACTATGGAAGCATGCATGGGGTGAAGCTACAGAGTTCTGGATGGGTGTCTTCAGACAGAATGGTCAGGAAAGGCCTCCCAGAGGATAGATAGTTAAGCTGAAGAGAAACCAGCCATACACAGTCAGGAGGAAGAGAATTCCAGACTAAGGGAACTGCATGTGCAAAGACCCAGGTAGAGCGCGAACTTCACTGATTCCAGAACCTGCAAGAATGGTGTAAGACGGCGTGTGGCTCCAGGCGAGCCCCAGACACATCTGGGAGGGGTACTGTGGGCTGTGGTAAGGGCTTTGGATTTTATCCCATGGGCAAAGGGAAGGTGTTAAAGGGTTATTAAGCAGAGGAGTGACATGACCAGATCTGCATTTTTAAAGATTGCTCTGACTGGTGTGAAGAAAGTAGGTGGGAGGGGGCTGGAGCGGAAATGGGCTCTGGTGGGAGGATAGGGGTTCAGACCACGGCAGTGACCACAAAGATGAGGGAGAGGGAACAGACTGGGTTCCATGATGGTTTGGAGCCAAGAAAGGGTCATTGTTAGAATTTGTTTTTAATGAGAAACATAATCAACATTAGGGATCAAAGGGGAAATAATCAGACCGTAGCTCACTTTACTAGAGAAGGGAAAGTTCAAAGACAGGGCTGGGCAGATAACAAAGTCCTAGTCCTTTAGTAACCAAACAGTACAGATCCGCTTTGCATCTCCCTCCCTCCCTCCCTCCTTCCTTCCTCCTTCGCTTCCTCCCTCCCTCCCTCCCTCCTTCCTTCCTTTCTTCCTCCCTCCTATTTTCTGTTTTATCTGCAGAGGATCTTTAAAAATCTATTTGGTTTGAAGATGTCTTTTTCTACAAGAATGCAGTAGACAGGAGCCACCTTCCGCCATCTTGCAGAGGAGAGAGGACATCTCGCCCTGCACCTCCCTGCCCCATACGCATCTAGGCTCCTGACAGTGTCCCCACCAGCACGTTTCCACTCCTCCCCATCCTCCTGGCTAGAAGTGCCTGAACGCTGTTCTGTCAGAGCCCCACCTTGGCATAGACTTTATATCTCCCTAACAATATACTGTCCATTTAAAGTACTGTAAAACATGACCGAACGGGGAATATTGGTGGCTGTTTAGTATGCTTTAAAATTCTTTAATTTGCTGTACCAGAATAACTTGCACCTTAATAAAGGCAATCTCTCTCGTCTTAATAGCCACACAATAAAGAGTTATTTATATGAGGCAGCGTGCAGGCCCGAGCCTTCCAGGTGTGCCCCAGATTTTAAGCACTCCGAGAGATCTGTGGGGATGGTGCTGCCTGACGCAGCCGCGACAAGCCTCCTAAACGGTGCCATTTTGCGGTGTCACAGCTCCAGGGCTGCCGCCCGGCCCAGCTCCGGCCCTGCACAGCACGCTGGGCGCACTGATTTATTTCGGTATTACGTTTAATTGTTTCCTTCTTGTTGAAGCCTTAACATGCGATGCTTGTAAATCTGACCCGAATCCTCCATATGGCGCTCTGGTTTTCCATTTTCAAATGCATTCGCCCTGGAATAAT
This sequence comes from Equus przewalskii, assembly GCF_037783145.1. Classification (NCBI taxonomy): domain Eukaryota; kingdom Metazoa; phylum Chordata; class Mammalia; order Perissodactyla; family Equidae; genus Equus; species Equus przewalskii. The sequence goes on along the minus strand of NC_091852.1, from coordinate 34,289,341 downwards.
GACTGTGGTATAACTCAATTTGAGTTCTGCTGCTGGGGACTTTATTACATAATGCTTTCTAATTGACCCTCATAGTTTAATAAGACAGAACATTTCACCAGAACATTGACAAAAGTTATTAATTTTCACTTCAGCAGAGACCCATGTCCCAATTAAATCCCCCGAGAATGCCTGACTGACTGACTGACCTCATTACGGCTAATGCTTATTAGTCCTGCGGAGAGGATAGCCTCGCACACTGTTAAAATGCCTAAATGAGCACATACAACCGTCCAACGTGATTACAATTTACATACATGACTAATTTCACTCCCCTAATCCTTGTCCGGTGCAACGAATGTGGTGTGCTGCTGTCATACCAGGAGATCAGGCGCTGAGGATGCGGAAAGTGGTGTAAAACTGCCCTGCAAACGGCGAAGCTACACCCAGTTAAACTCTCTCTGCCTTTCTAGGAAACGATTTCAAGCACGTGGGCGTCTTTAAAGTGGGGAGATTGACTCGCGCCCATTCCGTCTTTAATGTGAAACAGCCAGTACTCACTCGGTTTTTTCTAGGTGTTTTATTTTTCTTAGCCAACTTAAAAGAAAGAAAGGAAAACAACTACCACTGGCAGCAGCAAACAATTCTTCCAGCCTTGCGGCTTGGGAAGCTCCTACTCACTGAAGTGGATTTTTCCTCCCTAAGTGTAGTGTCTTTGCACGTTTTCTATGAGCTTTCATTTCGCAGGAGCTGGTAGGAGGAGCTGGTGGAGTCACCACACCTGCCTTGTTTCGTCAGCTTCGATGTGCGGCCCTCCCAGGTGCCACCCTGCCTCCCCGAGGGTGAGACCAACCAAAACTAGTCCCCTCATGTGGGACTATGGGCTGGAAGGTCCGTTGGATGAAAAATACAGTATTTGCCCGTGCTGGTAAAATGGAGGTCCAGAGAGGCAAGAAAACGCAAGTAAAGAAGCCTTACAGTGTCTGAGGCTTCCGATGGTTTTTTGACCTTTCTTTTCCTGGTCTACATTACGGTGTTTATCTTGTAGGCAGCCTGACCACAGCTCAGTTTCTGCCTTTTCTGTGCGTTGTACTCGTCCCCCCGGGCTGTATGATTTGACACATGACAGCAATCTCCCAGCCCGGATCAAGCTTCTCCTCAGACTCTGCAATGTGACAAGTAATGTGTATTGACACAGCAAAGTGCACTCTGGAAATATGAGTGGTTGGGCGGGTACCCGACCTCCTTGCTCAGCTAGAGAAAGCTTAAATCATAGGCTTCAGTTGCCCACAAAGATAAAGCCAAAATTTAAATAATGATAACCAGCTGGAAGCTGCAATTCATTGAAATCTTTTCTCTTTCTTTTTTTTTTCTTTTGATACTATCATACGGAAAGCAAGAACTTGGTGGAAAAAGTAATAGTAATAATAGCAAAAGAAAAAGACAAAGGCAAAAGAAATTAAACTAAACCTCCCAGGGAATATTTGAAAGTACTGCACATTCTGCTCAGTCCCCCTTCTGCAGGTGTTTACTAAGTACCTCCTTTGTTTTAGGCACTGTGGACGAGACCCCAGCCTTCATGAAGCTCGTAGTCCAATAGGCAATGCTGTCAAAAGTGAAAAGCAGGTATACAGAGCGATCAATTCTACTGATGACAAAGGCTTATGGGATCCCAAAGAAGGGACATTTTATCCCACATTTGGTGCTGGGAATAGAGGTTAGGGTAGTCCAAGAAGGGCTTCCTGGAGAAGGAGACATTTAAATTGAACCCCAAATGGGAAGTCAGAGACAGCTGGGTAAATCAGGGAGGAGGGGTTGGGCTCCAGATAGAGAAAACAACAGTTCCTTCTCTCCTTCATTCATCAGACAAGCGGACATTTAGCCCTACTGTGTACTGCATGCTGTTCAGTCAGTGTCTGCACCTGATGTGGAAGAGTGCCTCCTGGTGGTGACCCGAGGTGTGGCAGCCTGTTCAATGAGAAGAGGATTCAACCCGGAATCATGGAACGGAAGGCCCTCAGTACTCTTTGTGGAGTAAATGGTTGAGGGAATGCATACTGTGGAAAAGTGCACTTGTTCACCCAAGAGAGGATCTTCAAAGGCACCGCTGTGAGAGAAGAATCATCAAAGAGCAGTGTGAACTCCGGGAGAGGAGAGAGCTAGTATTTTGATGGGAGGGGATGCTCAGAGATGTTGCTGAGGAGATGGCTGCTAAGTTTTGTGTGTGGTTTTGGTGCTTAGACCTGATCACACATCCTTCTTCCCTTGGGGTCTCCCGCTGTTGTGCTGGAGCCAGCTCAGACTGGCTCTCGAGAGCCAATCATGCCTCTTTCCAAACCCAGGCTCAGCTGCGTCACATTGGTAGCTTGATGTTGGTCATAGTGGGAGTCTTTACACCACAGGAGTGGATAACTCTACAAGCCAGAGCTTCTGCTCCCCACCTACCTGCTCCCCGGACAGGTGGTTGCTAAACATTGATCAGCACACCCCTGTCTGTACACAAGGATCACTAGCTGTAGCGAATGAGGAGGATTCAGAGGTGTGACGAATGTCTTTCTTCTGAGGGTTAGGGAAGAAACTTGAGTCAAGGGGCAGACGTATGCCTGCTCCCTCACCAGCAATGAAGGTTGAAGAAATGTCCAACGATGGGAAAGGCAATAGGGCAGTGGGCATGGCGTGTGCAGAGGCATGACGTTATGCGTTTAGGAAACTGTGCACAGTCCTTTGGATCTTACAGGTGTGTTCTGGGGAGGAGAGTGGTGATGCAATTGAGGAGCATAGAAAAGAAGATGGGGCCCAGACTGTGGGCCAAGGTGTTGGTTCTTTATTCTGTAGCCACTGAGGATTGAACAGAGATGTTTAAAATTGGGGAACAATTTGTCAGATTTCTTTTCGGGGAAATAGAGGGTAGAGTAGTGGGTGAAGATTCTGATGGCTGGGGGACAAGACTAGGCGATTGCAGATAGTTATTTGCTTGACAGTATGAGTTCCTTTTTTCTTCCTTTTCAACAGAGCCCCAATTTTATTACTGGAGGCAATGTGCCTTGCTTAAAAACAAACAAACCAGACTCCCATGACCAACCCCAGTCTTCCTCGCAGAGAGTGGTCACATGACACAGTTTGGCCAACGGGAAGGTAAGTGCAGGTCACTGGGTGGAGCTTCCAGGAGAACTCTTGGAAAGGAAGCTGACTCAGGAGGCATTTGACCTTTGCCCTTCCGCCTTCTTCTTACCTGGAGTGTGGATGGGGAAGAGGAGCAAGCGTTTTGTGAGCATGAGGTGACAAGCCTATAGATAATAGCCACGTGTCAAGGATGGCTGAATGGAAAGGTAAAAGGAACTTGGGGTCCCTAGAGGCATCGTGGGGCTGCCATATTGGTTCTGGATCTTCTATATCTGGATTTCTTACTGCATGAGAAAAGAACCAAACTGTTTGGTTAAGCCATGGCAAGTTCCACTTTCAGTTATGTCAGCTATGCCTACTCTTAGCTATTTCGGGTACTATTTCAAAGATTCAGGTGACAGACCCTAAGGACAAGAAGCAGAGCAGCAGCAGTGGCATGAAGACGTAGGAACATCTCTCAGGTAGACTTGGCAGCAACACCTTGTTAGGGAGAATGAAGCGTGAAAGACCATTTAGCTTCTGAGTCGAAGTGAAATACAGAGGGCAGAAGAGGCTGCAAGGGTTCAGGATTCGGGGGATGGGGAGGACAGAGGCAAGAAGACAACACGCTCGTTTGGGTCAGGCTGAGTTTGAGGGGCTTGACGTGCAACTAGACGGGGCATCCTGTGGGCAGCCGGAAGGTATCAGGAGAGAGGCTGACAGAGTTCTGAAACAGAGATTTGACAGTTAACAGCAAAGACGTGGTACCTGGATGCGTGGGAGTGGATGGGATCACTTAGGAAATGGATGTGTGATGAGAAGAGGAGTGGGGGGAGTTCTGGGGAACACCAGCAGGCAACAGACAGGTGGCAGAGGGGGAACAGAGGGGTTCAAGAAAGGACAATGAAGGGTTGGGAGAGAGGTGGGAGAAGGATTCACAGAGGCAGGGTCTCAGGAGCTGAGAGCAGAGAGAGTTTTGAGAAGGAAAGAGCAGTCAAGAGTGCCACGTGCAATGGAGTTGTCAAGTAGGATGAGGAATGAAAATTAGCCTATGGATTTGGCAATTAGGATGTCAGTTTTTCTACTAAAACTGCTCCTGCTGAGGTCACTAATGAAGCCAGAGAAATAGAGTGATTTGCCCAAAGTGGCATCGTTAGTAACGAGTCTAGGATTAGCAATGGAGGCTCCTGATTCCCCAGTAAGTGCTCTTTCTCTGCTATTACGCATACTTTAAGGCTGCCCCAAATCACGAAACCAGGTTTTCATTCTAGAAGAATAGCCTTGGGGGATAATTTATGGTCAGATGCAAACAACTTCTAGCTGCCTTTCTTGATTTAGATAAGCATCATATAGTCCCCAGATTAAAGTTATCTCCTTAACTAATATTTTGATGTGCTGAGGTCTCCTAACAAAGAAGGAAGCAAGCCACAGAGAGGAATAGAGTCAAGACGGGCGCCAGCCATCTACTCCCCTGCAAATCGCTCAGGGCCCTTGGCCTGGCAGGAGACTGTCTTCCATTTCTCAATCCGTGCCTGCCCCACAGCAAGAGGCTAAAAGGACAATCTGAGATGTTGGCTGGCATAGAAGTGCTGTTTCTTTTATCTTAAGCAAGGAGGAGGCTTTTTGGAGACAGGCCCATCCTGAGTGGATTTCTGGTCTCCATCATGGAGACCAGAAACAGCCTGGGTTCGTGACCCCAGCAGGTGCTATTTTAGCCAAAAGTTCTGACCCCATTTCCACACCAAGGAACATGGAGGTCACAGAGTCTAAAAAGCCATGTCTATCAACACGAGAGAGATGGGGTTGAGAAGGAGGGAAGGGAGTCCATTTGGAAATTCTTGAGGCTGAGCTGAGCCTGAGTTTTTTTTTTTTTTTTTCTTTTTGCCTGAAAGCAGGAGTCAGAAAAGTGAAACTCTGAGGGGTGAAGGTGTCAAAATCCCAGTGAATTTGACCCAACTGGTCTCCCATGTGATCCCACACCTACCAGCACTGAGGTTAGAGCATCAGATATACAGGCTGGCACCCCTCCTGCAAGACGCTCTGTACATTAGAGCAGAAAGGGAAGCAGATACATCCCCCCAAGGCTGGAAAGCTCTCCCATTGCTACCCCTCACCAGGCCGACAGGCCGTGAATCAGCAGCGTGGATAGATAGCTGGCAGTTGGCAAAGAACCTGGTGGGTTTGCTAGGGGGCACTGCAATCCATAAAGGAAGAATGGTCTAAACAGAGCAGGAGGTTTTGATTGTTGTTGCTTTTCCTGAGCAAACGAGCCCTGATGTTCTCTCCCGTGTAAGAGAAAGCTGCTACAGATCCGGAGACAATTTTTCTACGATGGACAAGGCAGCAAGGGCTTCTGGCTGATTAAAGGAAGTAGCTACTATTCACCATCTCTCAGAAGTGGGAGCATAAAGAAGGAGATGCAGCCAAAATAAACAGATGGCTGGATCGGGTGAGGGATGCTGTCATGAGCAGACACACAGGTAGCATGGGCCCCAGGCAACCACACAAAGCCATTAAGAGGAGCCAAAACTCAGCAAAGAGTTCTAGAACCCTGGGAAACAGCATGTGCTCTGCCCAGGGAGGTCGCCTTGGAATTGTCACCAATCCAAAGGTAGTGAAATTTGCACAGAGCAGGAGGGACCCAGCAAGGAAGCAATCCTGGACGCCAGGGAGGACTGAGAGAAGATGGAACTGGGAGTGAGGGAAGAAGTTAGCAAAGTCAGCATAAACTCAGAGCCCCTCGAGGGCCTGGAAGATGGAGTGGGAGATAACATGGTGTGCCAACTGGCAGGCTGCTTCCAGAACCAACTCAGAGCCACTGAGGCAATTCTGCAAACTTTGACTGAACACCTTCTGGGTATCAGGCACTAGGACATAGTTCTACCTTTGAGGACCTCATGTTTTGGGGAGTGGAGTGTTTTTAAATAGATCAATTACACCGCAATGTAGTGGTTATGAACAGAGTCCTGAAGGACCCAGAGGGAGGGAGCTGTCAGGGAAGGCTTCAGAGAGGAGGTGACATTTGAGCCGGGTCATGAAGACTGAACAGGTGTTTGCCAAGTCAAGAAGGAAAACTTGCACCAGAAGGCTATAGCTGGGTAACGGTAAGGTTATCTTAGTTAAAGCTCTGGTTGCAAAGCAAAGAAATCCAGTTAACTAGCTGAAGTTAAGAGGAGTGTTACGACAGAAGTACAACAGGTAATCTTACAGAAAAATAAGAGGAAAGAAGTGCTGTTAGACTCCGTGAGGTCCGGAACCAGGAAATCGTGAGCCGATGTTCATCATATGGGCACAAGGACTCTGATCTGCCCCGTTCTGTGCATCTGCTCCACTCCTCTATCTCGCTGAGGTTCGTCTCTCTCTATTTACTTGTGGCCTCAAAATCTCATACCTCTGCTCATAGGTGGCCTTTTTTATCTGGCACCAACTTCAGGGCCAATTCTCTACGACCTTTCAGGTCAAGTGCCCATCGTCCTTTGGGTACACCTAACTCAATCTCTCACCATTCTCATACCAAATTCCCACGACAGAGAATCCCATTGGCCCAGATTAGATCATTGATATCTGATTGCTGGATTGGCTCCCAGGAGTCAAAGAGGGTAATGCAGGCTGTTTGTACTGTCACCCTTTTGAGGTGTGAGTGGGTATGGATCGGGGGATGATGACCAGCATCTTTATTATGGTGAACTTACTCATGTAAACACTCTGGAAATACAGGAAACCTGCCATAAACATCCAGCAGGGCCTATCAGCTCCTCCTCTGTGCTCCCATTGCCTCCAGTGCAAACCTTTATCTTAACACCAAAAATATTATGATTAAATTTTATCTTCATGTGGATCTCTCCTTCAGCAGAACTGAAATTCTAAAATAAAGGTGAAAACTTTAAGCATAGTTATCATTGTAATTCTAGAAGATAGCATAGCATCTGGTACATGTGAGGCTGAATAAACTTTGACTGTACTGATTGCTGTATCTGCCATCACCTTCATTCTCTATTTTCCATTCCCTACAACTGTCTGCTACCTGCAGCTTCCCGTGCCGGGGAGAGAGGTGTATTCCGGATGCTGTTTACGTTGACAGCTGAGAACAGAGATTCTATTGGACATCTATGACAGATGTCAGAACTGGGCCTTACTTGTGTCCAAAGTCCATGTGTATGCAGTGGGGTCCTAAATTATGACCACTATGGGATAGGCATACCTGGGAGTGTTCACCCAAAGTCTTTTTGCAGGCATAACTAAGGAGCTACTTGCAGGAGACCTCATTCTAATGGAAGATGGGATGGGCGGACATAAGTTGCCTCAATGTCAAAGGGGCAGGCAGTATCTGAGTTTACCTGGCCCAAGCTGTACAAATTCCTGTCTGGGGACCAGAGAAGGGGAGCTGGAGGTAAAAATGAAATGCTGTGCTTTACTGAAAGCTTTATAAGACCAAGGCAACCTCATCTTGTAAACCTGTGGACAAAGCATAATATGGGAGGGAAGACCTTTTCTACTCATATACTGAGTGTGGCTTTGAGATGTTGAGAGCTGCAGTCTTGGTCACAGTGGAGCAGATGTCTGACAGCTGCTAGGTGGTGGAACCAGTCAATGTACAATGCCACACGGAGGTGGCAGCAGTGCCCAGCATTGGTAGCAGTACCCAGCATCCAGAAGGTAGACATTGGCCAAAGAGCCCAGCAGGATACCATTCACACCTGACTGGTCTTGTTAGCACACAGGACTCACCCAGCTACCCGGGCAAGCACTTAGTAGGGGGTTGAGGTCCTGATGTGTGCACAGAATACCACTATAACGTGACTCCACTGCACCCACAGGCGGTTGACTTGGGGAAACTCGAGTGACGTGTAAATCAAGGCACCCAGCTCCTTCTTGACCTGCAGAGCCATGTCTGGGGGAATTGCTGATTCCCAGTAAGGTGCAGCAGGATTTAGGATACTCTTAGAAGGACATGCAAGAAATCCAGGGGGAACAAAATTTGTCAGCTCCTACCAAGAAGATCCAAGGGCACTAAGAGATTGGAAAGGACAGCTGCCGATGGAAGAGTATAATCGGAGGGAAATGAATAGAAACTGCCCAAAGAAAATACGTGCTCCCTAGCAACATGAAGCATGGAAAATAGGCCAAACAAATAGCTCTAAAAAGGATGTGGTAGTGGTAGGGGAAGTAATCAAAACTAGGAAAGCGAGAAAGTAAGAAAAAATCAAAAAGCGACTCAGCTAGAGACATTATAGTACAAAGTTAAGAAAGTGCAAAAACATGATAAGAAAAGCAAAGGTGAGGAATGAAAAGAAGATTGCGAGAGAGGCTGAGATAAATAATAAGGCATTTTTCAAGTACAGAAGGAACAAGAGGTCAGTACAAGAGCCAATAGGGCCTCTAAAAGCTGGCAGAGGTAATTTATTGACAGAACACGAAGACATAGCTAAAAAATATTAAAAGGCTTTTTTCTTTCACCTCCTTGCCTCTCTTTTCACAAAGGAAGATGGGGACATATGCCAGAACAGACATAAATTTCCCAGGAGTGGAAAAAAGACATATTGAAGGAAATCAGGATCGTGTCAGCACAGGTGATCAAGAAATTAGGACGTCAGAAAAATTGCGGAAAGCCGAGAGCCAGGCCAGAGCCTCCTGGATTGAAGGACCCAGAGGCCAGTGAGGTCCAAGGCCAGGAAGGGAGGGATGGGAGCAAGTCTGCGGCGTGCAAGAGCAGAAGGGCAGTGACCCACCCATTAGCTGGCGCAGGAAGCAGTCTTGGGCTGTGCCTTTAAGCTCATCTTGTGGCTGTTTTTCATCTCTGATATAGGGAACAGCTTTGTGGTTTTTATCAGGGCTTTTACACTACAAACTGTTGGTATTTAATGATCCCTGACGGAGCAATTGTTTTTAAGAGTACCCAGGATGACCCAAGTTTTGGAGAAAAAGTTTACTTTCCTTCCCATAAGAAGACTTCAGAAGACCTGGGTTCGAGTTATGGTTCTGCCACGGACTGACACTGTGACTTCAGGCCAATTGCTTAATGTCAGAGATGTAGGTACCTCATCTCCAAAATGAAGATAAGAACTACCTTATTAGGACCACAATGCTCAAATGAAATTATTCACTCATCCACCCATGCCACAAATAATACTGAGTGTTTTTAATGTGCACTGTTTTTGGCCCCAGGGAGGCAGGAGTAATAAGAGGAGAGGTCCCTGCCCTCATGGGGCTGATGTTCTAGTGTGGGGAGAGAGAGATCAAACAAGGAAACCGAAAAATAAATAAGGTTGGTTTAGAGAGTAATGAGAGCTTTGGAAGAAATACACAGCTGTGTAAAGGCTGACTCATAGGGGTGGTCAGGAAAGATGACATTGAATTGAGATCTGAACTAAGAGGAAGGAAGATTTAGTATAGAACATTCCAGAAAGAGGGCAGCAAGCCTCAGTCCCAAAGTTAATGTGTAAAAGCATTGTATAAATCATACAGTGTCATCAAAATGCTGGCTCTGAGTAGTATTATCCAGAGCCTTGTCCAAGGCTGAGAATTTGGTTTTATCCCCTGCTCCCTCCATCTGAAGAGACTACAAGAAATTGTCAAATCAGGGCGGACTTCAGCAAGACAAGCCTGGTGACAAAGAAAGAAGTACAAGCACACAACATTTACAGAAGCATAATACGGATTCCAGGAGAAGCAGGAAGGGTATGGTCTTTCTTTCTCAATGTAGGGGCCTGCCTCCCTCATCACAGGGCCTCTGAGGCTGTGGTCACTGCTTGTGGCCTGCCTCAAAGTCCCAGACAAAAGTCAGCTTCACGTGCGTGGCTTACCTTGGGCTGTCCAGGTTCTGTATAGCAGGTGGGGTAAAAAATGATGCGTGAATGCGCTTCCCTGCTCAAAAGCGTCAGCTCTATTTGCAATGGATTCCCTTCCATGCCCAAGCTGTAATAATTGGCATTGGGTCATGCAGCAGTTAAAGGGGAAAACGTCATCTTATGTTTCCAAAGATATGCTTTCATTTTCATAAAACAAGTCAAACTCTTGCTCTTAAAAATGAGCTGAATGCTGAGAGAGAAAAATAAGGGGAAGCAGAAACTTCTGACACTGTGTCTTGACGCAATAGTCCAATGAGAGGGAAGTCAAATTTCATTTCACCAGTGCCGATTGAAAACCTGCTAGTTTCAGGGCATCACCAAAATAAATACCACCTCGTCCTTGTCCTTCACAAACTTGTGGTCTCTACTTTGCATCACACTATTTATAAATGTGGTATCTACTGGATGAGGAGAAAAACCTTTATGGCGATTTTCCCCAAGAAATAAAGCAGAAGAATCATACTTCATTTAGGAATATTCGACATTCACAGATGAGCATTTTTTCAATAAATGAACCTTTGGATATTGGTCAGGATGTGCAGGTGAGGTCTCAAATGGAGCAGCACAGAGTGGGAAGGCAGCTTTGTCCTCAGGCAGGCCTGGACTGAAAACCTAGCTCGTCAACTCACTAGCTGTGTGATCTTGGGTAAAATATTCAGCTTCTCAGTTTTCTTGTCTGTAAAATGGGGCTAATAATACTTACCTTGTGGAGTTGCTATGAAGATAAAATGAGATCATGTATTTAAACCCAGAGCTTGGCTATCGTAGGTGCACCACAATTACTCCTTTCCCCTTTTCTTTTCTTTCTTTCTTTCTTCTTTTTTTTTTTTTTTTGAGGAGGATTATCCCTGAGCTAACGTCTGCGGCAATCTTACTCTATTTTGTATGTGGGTCACCACCACAGCATGGCTTGATGAGCAGTGTGTAGGTCTGTGCCTGGGATCTGAACCAGCAAACCCCAGGCTGCTGAAGCAGAGTGCATGAACTTAACGATTGCACCAATAGGCTGCCTCCACTCCTTTCCCCTTTTTATTGGAGAAATTTAAAAATAGGCAGCTAAATGATTAAAAATTTACAATTTGTTTGTATCTTCCTTTTCAAGAAAGGGATAATACCAGCTTGACATTTTAGAACCGATCCCTACAATCTATTTCGTGTCCTCCTCTCGTAAGAGAGAACAGCTCCTTATTTATAGCATGATCCTCTGCTTTCCCAGGTCACACTTGGCTGAGGCAGAGCAGCAAGGGTAGACCACAGAGACAGGACAGACCCTGCCCCTGCTTGTACTGAAGCAAATACCCCTCCTAAAATCTAAAATCCTCCCCACTTGGTTCCGGAGTTTCTAAGTTTCTAAGGTTGGTCTGGATGAAGTTCACTGAGTGCCTGCTGGGCGCTACTGAGGACGCAGTGGTGAGAAACCCCACACAGCCCTGGCCTCGTGGAACCTGGGCTGGGGTTGCTGAGTCACGTGGTCACCCAGTGCATGTTTGTGATCGTTTCTCTGTGACTTCTTGCAGCCATGGCAGGTATTAAGGAGAAGAGGTCCATGGTGCTGCAGGAACATGAAATAGGGAATTTGTCCTAGGCAGGTAGTCTGGCTAAAGTGAAGAGAGAGGTAGAGCTCGCATCGTGAAGGTCCTGGTGGCCACCATAAAGAGCTTTGTACCTAAGGGCGACAAAGATCTACTGGAGTGTGTCGGGAACTGACAGGATTAGCATAATTTTGCAACAATCACTGATGAAACTGGGAGGGAGGGATGTAAACCTGTTAGATGGAATTGTAGGTGCCCCCAAAAGAGTTGATGGTGGCTTAGACGCGGTGGTGGTAGAAGTGAATGGGGGGAATTTTATAGATTTTAGGTACATTTAAGAGATAAAATTGACAGGAGCTTGAAGACGGCTTGTGTGGAGTGGGAGGTGGGGTGGTGGAGGGGATGGTAGGCTGAAAGGGACAGAGGGGTCTTGGGAGATTCCTAGGATTCTTCCTTGTGAAGTGGATGGGTTTCATGGAGCTGGGGAGCACTGGGAAGCATTTGGGCTCTGGGATGTGGGAAGACCATGAACTCTGTTTTGGGTGTGTTGACCTTGAGACCACCTTACATACTTGGGTCTGGAGCTCAGAGTAGTCTGGCTGGAGGTATAACTGAAACTGTGCGTATTATTATGGGAGGAGGTCCCTAGAAACAGACCCTGAGATGAAGGGTCATGTGCAAGGTACTTAGTTAAGGCTATGCGCCTTGGGAGCCCTGAGAGGAAAGGGGAAGAAGCCCAGCAATGGTGTGCTCTTGGGCAAATCCCTGCAGAGGGCAGGCGTTGGCTGGCTCTCCACGGGAAACTCTGGAGAATGTTAGCCTCACAGCTTCCCCAGCCCCCAGGGAAGGAATCTCATTGGTAGAGGGGATACAAACACCCAGGCTTTCCCCTCTTTGCCCTGCAGACAGAACAGCTCCCATAGCTGAGAGCGGTCTCACTCCTCCCACTCCTCCTCCTTCCCCTCCTCCTCCTCCTTCTCCTCGCCCTCCTCCTCCTCCTTCCCCTCCTCCTCCTCCTTCCCCTCCTCCTCCTCCTTCTCCTCTCCCTCCTCCTCCTCCTCCTCCTTCTTCTCTCCCTCCTTCTCCTCCTCCTCCTTCTCCTCTCCCTCCTCCTCCTCCTCCTTCTCCTCTCCCTCCTCCTCCCCCTCCTTCTCCTCTCCCTCCTCCTCCTCCCCCTCCTTCTCCTCTCCCTCCTCCTCCTCCTTCCCCTCCTCCTCCTCCTTCTTCTCTCCCTCCTTCTCCTCCTCCTCCTTCTCCTCTCCCTCCTCCTCCTCCTCCTCCTTCTTCTCTCCCTCCTTCTCCTCCTCCTCCTTCTCCTCTCCCTCCTCCTCCTCCTTCTTCTCTCCCTCCTCCTCCTCCCCCTCCTTCTCCTCTCCCTCCTCCTCCTCCTTCCCCTCCTCCTCCTCCTTCTTCTCTCCCTCCTTCTCCTCCTCCTCCTTCTCCTCTCCCTCCTCCTCCTCCTCCTTCTCCTCTCCCTCCTTCTCCTCTCCCTCCTCCTCCTCCTCCTTCTCCTCTCCCTCCTCCTCCTCCTCCTCCTTCTCCTCTCCCCCTCCTCCTCCTCTTCCTCCCTCTCCTCCTCCTCCTCTGAAGAACTCCAGGTGCAGCTGAAAGCACAACACACCTGGCAAGGGCTGGGGCGGGGTACAGAAACCCTAAAAAGGGAGCCAAGGGCCCCTGGGCAGAGTGCTGACCTTGTCACTATTGGGGTGGACCAGACTGCCTAGGGAGAGAGAGATGGTCAGGGCCCCTGGGCTGAGGAACCCCAACATCACTGACTGAATAGAAGAGAGGCTTATGAGGGAAACCAAGAAGGATTGTTGCTTCACAAACAGGTGCGAAGGAAGTGGGCAGGACAGTCATTATTATCCTCGTTTTAAAGATGAGAAAACCAAGGCTTGAGCGTTTAAGTAGCTGTCAGGTTAATGGGGGAGTTAGGTCTTGAACGCAGGTCTCCAGACCCTAAGCCCAGGGCTCTCTCAAATGCACCAAGGGGAGGTTTCCAGGGCTCAAGGGCCCCTGGGGCCAAGGGAGCTGGTCCTCTTTTGGAGGTGTTTATAGATGCTCATGCTCGTGGTTGAGCACTTTGCCTTGTCAGACGCTGAGGACCAGGGAGGAGGAAGGGAAGCTCCTTTCTCAGCGAGCCTAAGACTCTCCTGTTTTGGAGACCATGTCATCAAAGGCTCTGGGATTATGATTTTTCTTGTGTGAGGTGGGGAGATGGGGTGGAGAGATTTGAACACTCAGCGCAAGGTCTCGACTTGGAACAGCTAGCAGTCTGGCCCAGTGGGGAGGGAGGTCTTTAGCCACCCCTACTTGTCCCAAGAGGGACAGAGGTGGGTACAGGGAGGGCTTAGGGGCGAATGAGGAACTGTTGGCTGCCCAGGGGAAAGGCCCTGCTGCGCTCAGTGCACCAAGGCCCCTGAGTTCATTTTCCGGCTCAGGGCAAGTGCTGGTGGCTTTGTCCCATTCAGCAGGCTTGCCAGATGTCTGCTGGTCCCAGGCCCTTTCTCCCCTGGGGGGCCCACTGCCTCAGAGATCAGCAGGGGTGTGCTCGTTCCCAGGGCTGCCACAGTCCGGAGGGAGGGTGCCTGGGCTGGAGTGGGCTCTGGGCTGGGACTCAGGGGCATGCTGTGGGACACAGAGCATGACCCTTTGTTTGCTGAGTCTCGGCAGGAGGAGCAGTGAGGACAATTGGAAGTAATAATACCTGCCCCCTGAATTGCCTGGGATTAATTAGGAGACTGATAACGCACAGTGTGTGCTTGGGATAAAAATGAGTTATAGTCTCGTTATTAATACAGCTGGATGGATGATTAGTTTATACAAAACAAGGCCACTTCTCGATAAGCCAGAGGTCATTAGGTGTCCTTGTAGGGTGACTTAAGGGAATAGCCTAGGGGCGTATTTGTGAGGAATTCCCACTGATTTACCAGAGGGCCAGCGAGAGCCAGCAAGTCAAAGTTGTTTTGCCCCGTTTAGTAAATAAAATGCAAAGACCCAGCAGGACGCCTGTGTTTACTTTTTTTCTTAAAGAAAATATTTTCCGTAGAACTGGACACTGACATTAAAAGTGAAAAGGGGATGGGGAAGAAGAAACCTAAAACCGATGTAAATTGGAGGCAAACTAATGTTCATTTCCTGTGGAGGAATTTTCTATTTTTTAATGGAGTTACTGTGGCTTTTTTATTTCAGTATAAGGTGAAGAGTCAAAGCATGAGGATTTAAGGCTTCCAAGTGTGTGTTGTTATATGAGCAGACCTTAAATTTGCCAGCACGCCCCGGGCGCTGCTTCTGCATAACTAATGTCTCCCTGCCAGGGCCGGGGCTGAGGGCCCTTTGACTCCCCTGGAAGGTATGCAGGGATAAGGGGAGTGTCAGGAATGCAGGATTAGGCCCCATAATTGAAGCTGTCATTAGCTGCAGAGGCGGGTGGGTCTTGAGCCTTTCCAAGTTTGCATTTATTATGGCATGAAGATATGGCTCCTTTAGTATAAAGGGGGTCGGGGGGATTTCTCCGTAAGTCGGCAGTATTTTCTTCTCGTTCTCTCCCTTTTTTTAAGTTGGCTGGTTCTGTAACATTCATTACACTCTTCTTAATAGATCCCAGAAATGCTGAAATAGTCCTTTTGAGGAAGCATTCACTTGAAACAACAAAAGATTAGAGAGACCTTAAAAATGTTGGATTTTCTTTACCTTTTGAGGAAGGCCAGCTGGAACCTTCTGAAATTATTCCTATTCAGTGTGCAGCCACAAACAGTCCTGATGTGAGGATGAAATATTATTTTTGTAAATCACATGTGGATACAGCAATGCCACTTAATCAGATACTCCTTAGTGGATGGTGGGAATAGAGGCCACGGCCAAGGCTGAGGATTTTGCAGCAGCGTCAACAGGCCAGGGAGGGGAGAGGACTTAAGATTCTGAAGAGAACAAATGGCCTGTGATCATTCTTGCACAAACATGCAAGTGGCATTCTGAGTACATCCATTCTTTTCTTTTAAATTTTTTTTTTACTGTAGTAAAATACAAGTAACATAAAATTGATCATTTTAATCATTTTTCAGTGTGCAGTGCAATGATGTTAAGTGCATTCACATTGTCGTGCAACCATCACCACCACCTAGCTCCTGAATTTTTCATCCTCCCCAATTGAAACTCTGTACTCGGGAAACAGTAACTCCCCTTTCCGGCCTCCCTCCAGCCTCTGGGAACCATATTCTAGTTTCTGTCTGCGGGAATTTGACTATTCCAGCTACCTCATACAGTGTTTGTCCTTTTGTGTCTGGCTTATTTTACTTAGCATATCATCTTCAAGTCTCATTCATGTTGTAGCATGTATCAGAATTCCATTCCTTTTTAAGGCTGAATAATATTCCATTGTATGTATGTACCACATTTTGTTTATCCATTTATCCATGGATGCACATTTGTATTGGTCCTACCTTTTGGCTGTTGTGAATAATTCTGCTATGGACATGGGTAGACGAATATCTCTTCTAGACCCTAATTTCATTTTCTTTGGTACAGACCCAGAAGTGGAATTGTTGGATCCTATGGTAGTTCTATTTCTAGTTTTTTGAGGAACCACAATATTGTTTCCCATAGTGATTGCTCTATTTTACATCATTCCTACCAACTGAGCAAAAGGGTTCAGTTTTCTCCACATCCTCCCCAACACCTCTTCTTTTTTTTTTTTATAGCAGCTATCCTAGCAGGTGTAAGGTGGTACCTCATTGTGGTTTTGATTTGCATTTCCCAAGTGATTAGTAATGTTAAGCATCTTTTCATGTGCCTGTGTACAAATATCTGTTGGAGTCCCCGCTTTCAATTCTTTGGGGTATAGTATACCTAGAAGTGGAAGTACACACAATCAAACTTTGAAGCAGGCCCCCTGAGGACTTGCTGGGCAATGCTTCGAGTGGGTTACTACAAATCCTTGAGAGTATAATAAAACTTTGATTAACCAGAATGCTTAGAGGCAGAGGATATTCTGGTTAATGGTGGGTTAATTAGACTTCTCCATTTTTGTACCAATTACTTTTGCTGAAGTTCTTCCCAAAATGTTTTATTGTGTTTTTTAGATGAGTTACACAGCCTGCCCTAGGGGGATTTCTCTTTATCCTGGAGGAATATTAGAGGTAACCAACCAGGAGCTAGATTCTTAGTGTGCTATGCTGGAGGGCTAGATTAGAAGGCATCAAATACCGCTAGTTATGTTATGAGCAAAAGTAACCACTGCATAGGACTGTGAACTCTGAGTGAGTTAAATGTTCAGAGACGTGGTTTCAGAAAAGATGTTCTCTGTAGCTCTTCTTCTTGGCAGTAATTGGAGAGCAAGGCCTGTTGTCTATTAAGGCCACTCCTAGTTCATGAAAATAAAACCATGTCAACTGCAAATAAAAGAATGTTTATCTTTCTATTCTCTATGGAGGGAGTTGGAGAGCCCAGGCTGGGAATGTGTCTTATTCATCCAAATGCGATAGCACATCATTGATGTTTTACTGGGAAACAAAGCGAGTTCAAATTCATCTGTGTTTCACTTCATTGGAAATCATGATTTAGGTTAGATACTGTGTTTATTCATCATGGCACCTCTGGCACTAGCCCCATGCCAGGCACCTGGTCAGTGATCAGTAACTGTTAATGGAATGAATCAGTGTGGCCTGACCCTTTAAAAGACAGCTCTACTGCAGCCCACTCTCACCAAGTGTTGAGATGTTGGTTCTCCATCAGCACTGGGATGGAGCATTCTGCTGGCCAGGCTGGGTCCCAGGTGCTGCTAGTGCAGACAGGTCCCTCCTTACTCCCTACTTGTATCTGTTTGTGACTGTTCCTTTAATTGCATGGGGAACATTTTTTTTTTTGGGGGGGAACTAACAGGGGAAGGAGGCAAGAAGATGTGGCTAGAATGGCAGGAACAACTATTTCAAGTCTGCTCTGGTGGATGGGGTTTGAACCCATGACTAGAGGAATGAGAGGCAGAGCATGAGAGAACTGTTTTCCTGAGAATGTCTGTGAGAGTCTGCGCGTGGACCTGCTGCCTCGGCACCCAGGTGACAGTGTGGCCAGGGAGGGCTCTATGTTCCTCTCCTCTGCATGGGTCCGCTGCTCTGACCTGGGCACATCAGAGACAGCAGCCTGGGTGGAAAACGTCATCTGGGGATGCTCGCTGTCCCAGGGACAGCAGGGCCTCCTTCAGGAGCTCTAGGGGAGACAGGGCAGAGAAGAAGGAGATATGGGCACCTGGTACCCACAGAAGTTGAGTGACAGACTGTAGGTTCATGCAAGCTCCTTGTTTGGACTCAGAAGAAAAAGGAAAGGCACTTAGAAGTTCTGTACTTGAGCATATGTGGGGTTCAACGTCATAGCTCTGCGTGTTTGTGTAATCACCAGCTAATGGGACCTGGGGGATATTTGTTTGTGCTCCAATTTACTACCTTTGTATCTACAAGCAACCAAGCCCATAACAGACACCCATTTAGATGATAAATGGATGAAGAAAGGGCAACAAAATCTGCACACAAAAATCATCCATTATTCAAATAGATTTTTCCATAACTTGGTATAAATCACGGTCCTTGTGTCAAACCAGAGACTCAAGTTTGAATAATAACAATAATAATAACAGCACTCTTCCATAGTGTTCCCTGTATGTAAGGCATGATAATAAGCACTTTCCATAATTTAATTAATTTAATCTTCCCAACAGTCCTGTGAGATAGGAGTTTTATTATGTCTGCTTTACAAATGAGGAAACTGAGGCACAGAGAAGTTAAATAACTTGGCGAAAATCACACAGCCAGTATGTGGCAGAGTTCGGATTCAAACTCAAGAAGTTGGGCTCCAGAGTCTGAGCTTTTAACCACCTGATATATATATATTTACAATGACAGCTTTATTGACACCTAATTTACCTACCATAACATTCACCCTTTTAAAGTGTACAATTCAGTGGTTTTTCATATATTCACAGACTTATACAACTATCATCACTATCTGATTTTAGAACACTTTTACCACCCCCAAAAGAAACCCCGTACCCACGAGCATTACTTCCCATTCTCCTCTCCGCCCAATCCCTGGTAACCATTAATCTACTTTCTGTCTCTATGGATTGGCCTACTCTGGACATTTCATATAAATGGAATGAAAGAATAAATGGAGTCACACAACGTGTAGTGTTTTGTGTCTGGTTTCCCTCACTTAGCATGACGTTTTCAAAGTTTGTCCCTGTGGTAGTATGTATCAGTACTTAAATACTTTTTATGGCCAAATAATATCCCATGGTATGAATATGCTACATTTTTTTTTTCCGTTCATTGGTTGATGGACATTTGGGTTGTTTCCACTTTTTGGCTATTATGAGTAATGTTGCTATGAGCCAGCACGCTATAGGGACTACCACAAGTTTATTAAAAACATAAAACCAGTGTATAGTTTACATGCAATGACCAACAAGCTAATAAGTCTATTTCCTGGAAGATTCAAGAATTGCCCCTCTAAAACCAGGCGGTCACTCCTCTGCCCATCTGTATCCATGGAGCTGATGAAGATTGCGTTGATCATACCAGGTGAGGTCTGTGAAAGCACTTTCTAATGCTTTAAAGCATCAGTCCAAATATTAGTCACCAACCATGTGAACTTGTCTAATTACTTGAGAGTTCTAATTAGTTACTTGAGGATAGTTAGTTGGCTAATGGAGGTTTTATTGTTAAAAATATTATTTTAAAAGGTTCCATGATGCGTTATTTGGGAAACAAGAAAAAGACCCGCTTGTATATCACAGCCAGCTGCAATGGGCTCTTCTTCCACAAATGCCATGTGGGACCCAGACATACCAGGCTCTCTGCTACCATTTTCCTTTTTCTTGTAGGTTGTTCACTTTTGACATTTTGTTGATCATTCCTCATGTAAAGAAAAAGAAAATTTTAATCTCTAACCTGGGTAGGAATACGTTTAGCGTTAAGTAACAGAAAAATCTAACAGTGGCTTAAACAAAACTGCCATTTTCTCATGTAACCAGAAATCTGAAGGTTGCTTTGGTGACTCAGTGATCCCGGGATTGATGTCCCTGTTTTTATCTTGAACTTTCTCCTGTGTCACAAGAAGATTGCCCAACTTGAGGCGTCATGTCAGTGTTCAAGACAGAAAGGGTTTGGGTAGAGATGGTGTCGGGAAAGCAGACGAGTTCCCAGAAGCCTCTAGCAGACTTATGTGTCCATCTCATTGGCCAGAGAGATCAAATGACCACCCTTCCTCACAGGGCAGGCTGGAAAAGTCATAGTTAGCTTCTCTAGCTGCTATAGTGGAAGGATGTGAAAGAAAAGAAAAGTGTTTGAAATAGGTGTTGAATTGTCAAAAAAAAAAAAAAAATTCTATGAGCCACACTCTCCTCAGCAAGAGAAGGTTAGGAAATCTAGACAGACAGAAGCCAGAAGCAACAGCTCTGATGGAAGAGGCTGGCATAGCCCCTTCTTTTTTCCAGTTGGTGTGTCCACTGAAGTTCTCCATTTGCCTTTTCTGCTCTCAGACTTGGGATTGTCCTGGAACCACTCATCTCCCCGCAGACACTGGTTTGGCTGCCTGCTGGTTGAACACATGTCTGGATGTTTTAGTGATGTGACCATAGTGCATTGTGACATGATGTGGTCTTGAGACACTGTGACCGGAACCGATCTGGCTGGCTGAGCCACGTCTAAATCCCAGAAAACTTGTCCAGGGCTCTGGGGCCAACTCAGAGTGTCAGAAGTGTTCTGCAACGAGCTTTCAGAATCTGTCCCTCCTCATTAGGATTAAGACACTTGAGGACAGGGCCTGAGGCTCACCGTTCTATTATCATTCTATTATGTCTCCTTTTTCCTGCTCTCCTCCCCCAGGGACTGGAGCAGCCTGAGTCTCAAGAAATACTTCATGGGTAAACTCACATTCCTGGTGACTGGTCAAAGATGTGTCACTTGGTATGAAGTGTGCCAAGAAAGTCAGTCACTCATTTGTCCAGTAAGCACTTTAGTGATTTAATCTGTGAACCAATTACTTCAATACAGTTTCCAGAAATAGAGTTCTCCATCCTTTGAAGCGGGTTAATTGTCAACCGATATTTTATCTGTGTTCATTCACCTGATACACAATTAATGAGGGCTTCCAAAGTATCAGACGCAGTGCTAGGCACAGGGACACAGAGGAAAGTGTGATGCTGCCTGCCTGGACTCAGAGGGGAGGCGGGTAGACAGGCTGGTCAGCAGTGTGATGGGGGCTCTGAGAATGGCTGCACCAAAGCTCTGTGGGCTGACAGGGGGGCGGGTGACTCACAGCCTGGAGGAGTTGTGGGGTTGTGCAATTAGATTGGCTGCCAGAGACTCTGCTCTTAGACATTCCAAGCTGACTGCTGGCTTGGGTCCACTAAGGGGGCTGTGGGGCATGCCCCTGTCTGGCTTCCCCCCTAGCTGGGTTCACTAGTGAGAGCAGGCTACTCCCTGACGACTAGTTTCACACATGCTCCGAGTTGGCTCTTTGAAGAAACAGGACAAAGAAAAACATTAAGGAGAGTAAAGAGGATGTTTGGAAAGCTGGAAGGCCAGGTGCCTTCTCTGAGTGGTGGTGGTGGCTCGAACCTTTTTCCTTCCCCAAAGATTAGAACCTGTGCCTTCGCTTTTCCCGAGGGGATGGGGTGAGATGTGGGAGGATGTTTGGGAAGGGCTGTCCCTACAAGATGGCTTGCTGGATGAAACGAAACAATCTGAGGGAAGGGCAAATGCTAAGCAAGTTTCTTCACAAAAAGGTCAATTAAGGAGAAAAAAACCACCGACATATTTTTGAAGGCATCTTACTCCCTCATTCAAAGGAAACAGCTTTATGGACTCTTCTGGGGAAAAAATGTATATTCTTCCAACTTAGATGACCCACTTATACGGACATTGGAACAGTGCTGGGAAAAAACAACACTATTTTGTATCCTCTAAAGGGTCAAGACATATTTGAGACAGCAGCAAAAAGCACTGGTTTGCCATCTTTTATTGTGAGATAAGATTGGAGGCCACGGCACAGAGCTGGGGGAGGAGGGGTCAGCCTGGGGCAGGTGACCTAAGACTGCTGGCCTGGGCACAGTCACGCCCTGCAGTTAGTGCCTGAGTTAGAAAAGCAAGCTAGAAGGAAGCCAGAAGCTCAGAGGGACATTTCCAAACTGGCCATCCTTGAAGCCCTTTGTACAAAATAAAATTTGGACTTCTTTCTCCTTTAATTTTTAGTTTGCATTAATGTAACAGGTTAGTTGAATCCGGAAGTGGGAAAGTAAGTAGGTAATCCCTGGTAATTCTTCATCTGAGAATCTCACCAAATATTTCATATGCCGCCTCCTTAATGCCTGTTCCTGCCTAGGACTCCCTGGCCATTCTAGATACCACTCACTCCTATTTTCCAGATGCAAAAGTTGAGGGAGAGAAAAAAAAGGCACTTCTTGGAGAATTAATGATGCAACAGAACCAAAACTCCAAGTATCCTGGCTTCCAGTTCTTGGCTCTGGCAGTGACCCTGGGCTCCCTTTTCTTCTCATGGGAACAACTGCTAACACTTTGACTTTAGATTTTCACTTTACAGCACTGATGGAAAAAAAGACCATTTGCTGAGAAGGTAGTGAAATGCAGACTTCTTAGCCCTTCCGTCAAGGCAACTTCCTAGAAAGTGCTTTAAAGTAGGTTGATGGGTTGCAGATCCAGCCATTGTGGAGATCCTTGGAAAAACGGAGAAGAGGATCTCAGTGTGAGAAACCATCTGAGTACCCTGGGCTTGGCGATAAGGAGTTGGGAAAGAGAGAGGAAGC
This sequence comes from Equus przewalskii, assembly GCF_037783145.1. Classification (NCBI taxonomy): domain Eukaryota; kingdom Metazoa; phylum Chordata; class Mammalia; order Perissodactyla; family Equidae; genus Equus; species Equus przewalskii. Next base: position 34,267,064 of record NC_091852.1, on the reverse strand, counting down.
GGCCTCAGGCAAAGACAATAAAACTCGATTTTAGTTTAACATGGAGGCAACTTGCCTCAAAAGAGAAAGGAGGAGCTGGGAGAGATGTGGTAGCGGAGAGAGGGAAGACAGTGTGTTCAGGTGGGTTTTTGTTTCTTTTTTTAAAGACATTCCCTCTAGAAGGCTACAGTTAAAAGTGGAGGAATAGAGGAGGTCAGATAGAAACAGAGAGCAGAGGGAGAACAGAAGGGAAAAGATCACAGGAGAGGTAAGAAGAAAGCCAGAGGTAGCACAAAGCCCCAGGGAAAAGCGAGGCAGCGAGCAGGCCAGTTTAATCAGCTTTGCCTAAGGCAGCCGCGGTTCAATAAAGGATGCAGCCTGGCGGAGAGCGGCACTTCTGGAAAGGCAAGGGTCAACGGTGGTTTCAGCGACAGCTATTTAGGGGCAAAGAGACAAAGGTGGGGAGACAGTGGGAGAGGCCCAGTTTGCAAGAACGAGGAAACAAAGGCCAGCCAGGAAAATGATGACAGGACAGAGGCAGGCGAACTACTCTCTCCCTAAGAGGTATTCAGGGGCCGGAAGTTGCTGACAGGAGGCTGACGGTTAAGGCGTAAATGACACAGGAGACAGAGGAAAGTTTGGAGGAATCGTAAAGTGGATATTTAGATGCCTCTCTGAAAACTGAAGTTCACTGTGGCTATAAACTTTGAATAAATTTGCCCCAGGCATGGACAGCTTCAGGCCATCTGGCTAGCTTAGTGCTGACCACAAAGAGACCTGATCTGGTCATTACAGTGGCTGAAACACTAGCCCAGATCTGCCACAACCTGTTTGTGCATCTGCTCTCTGATAGAGGAGGCAGCCAATAGACATGTGTGGATGAGAGTAAAAAAATAAATGCTATAAGAAATGAGTTTCTTTTTAAAAGAGTCATTTTATCAAAGGAGAGAGTCCAGTGATCTTCATTTTGGAGCCAAGCGGCATGAAGGGGAGGGTGTGGGTCCTGGGTCCGACGGGCCTGGGGTTGAAGCTTGGTTCTGCCACTTTTGAACTGAATCTGGCAAGGTCTGCCCTTTCTTGGGGCTCAGCTTCCCCATCTGGACAAAAGCAACCCCTCAGAGGTTATCGCGGATCCATCTTGTGCAGAGGTAAGCATCTGAGAAGGGTGGCAAGTTGCAGGGTCTTGCCTCAGCTGTAGGAGTGACAGGGAGGTATGAGGACTAAACAGTCTGGTAGGACCCAGAGAGTGAACTTCCCAGGGCCGGATTTTATTATGTTGTTAAGTAATGAAAAATCTAATTCCAAAACCACCCGTCTTTCGATACAACAATGGAGGACAAATTGTATCTTGTTTCAAAATAACAGATGCCAAATTCTAGGAGTCTGAGTGTCAGGGATTACATGATGATAACGTGAGGATCAATCTGTTTTTAAAGATAGCTTATCATGGCATATTTATTAAATATTGCAATTATTCCTATCTGTCTATCTATCTATCTAGCTATCTATCTATCTGATCATGCTTGGAGACCCTTGGCAAACTGAGAAATCCCTATTGCTCCCTTTTCAATATGCAAGTTTGAGTTTATGAAGTGCAAGAAAGTCAATTTTATATCTGCCTTAAGTGCCACATTCAGACTATGAAAGCGGCCGTTTAAAAAACCTTTAGGTAAATATTTGAAATATTCTAAAACTGACATTCTGAATGATATTCTGATACCACTTCAATAATGTTTTATAAAATTCCGAGGAAACATAGAATTAAGTAAATTTGAACTTTCCCTTTTCCGAAGCAGTTAAAGGCCGCACTATTTGCATATTCTAATGTGGGATCACTGTAGCTCAAGGTACCAAGCTTCGAAAGAGACTGTCCCTAGCAGGCCAACAGAGCCGAGCCGTTAACCTTTGGCCTTTCTTCTGTATAAGACAAAAATCAAAGTCTCTTCTTTTCAAAGCGGCTTCTGTATAACCACTCAGCATAGTCCTTGCTTTCCAGAACTGTCTTTGGAAGCACAATTAGAAGGTTTAAAAAGCAGAAACACAAGCTCCATCCTATTTACACATTTAAAGTAAAGGTCATTCTCAGAAACTGGGCTTCCCAGATTTCTCCCCCTGAAATCCCTTAAGATATGTAATACCAACATAAAGGGAATCACAAATCCAGTTTTCAGAAAATGGCATTAAATATAGATTTAAACTTTGACCTTTAGTCCCAAGTGAGAGGACAAAAAATTCTCTTTAGAGTGAAGGGCATGTTGCTACTAAGCTCAATGAGTAGGAGCGAACCTGCCTGGTGGTAGCCAGGATTAAGAAGCACCAATCGATTTACCTCCAATGCAGGTGTGCTGCAAATCCGCTGGGTCCAGATGTAGTGCGTGATTGGGCCAGGCTCATCTATATTCTAGAGTTTGTAGAAGTAGCTTCTCGGAAACAGGGGTCTTCTTGGCTTAGGGAATTGACGTTTCCACGGCAATATTTGAAATGCGTTCGGAGTGAGCAGGAATCAGAGATGGAATACACAGGGTCTCCCACTCCACATTAGGGTCATGAGCAGTGGTGGGAAATCCATGGGCAGCAGAGTGACGGATTGGCCAAACAGGGAAATCATAGAGACCCAGAGCATTCATATTTTTATATCCCTTATTACCCTGATTACTCTGCAGGTGCTGACCAGGGCCCCAGGCTGACGACTCACTCTGCAGGTAATCTCACGGCTATATCAATGACACATTGATATTGGGGCCTAGGTGGGGGAGATGATTGACAATGGGAAATGGAGGTTATCTATGAAAGGGACTATCAGTTATGTGCACACCCAGAGGCAGAAGAAGGAATTTTCCCTGAGTGTGGAATTTGCTAGAACAATTAAGAAAGTAATGAGATAAACAGGAAAGAGCATTGGACTGGGAGTCAGTTTGTTTTGCTCCCTACTAGCTGGGCGAGCCCACGATTACTAGATAGCACAATTATTCATTTGTTTGTCTCTGTCCCTCAACAGTGACCTTTAGTACAAACCTGATCTTGCTGATTTGACATCAGTGCCTGGTTCATACTGGGTGCTCAGCAAATGCTTGTTGATTGGATAAATGAGGGAAAGAAGAAAATTATTTGTTGGGAGTGACCCAGTACTCATCCAGTCCAACTCTTTTATGTTAAAGGTAAAGAAATTGAAGCTTGGAAAGATGAAATAACTTGATTGAGGTCCCACTACTTGTCAGGTGCAGGAATAATAATAACAAGGATAATGATGATAGTTAACATAATCAAGTGCTTGAACTGTGCTGTATGTGCTGTTGATTTCTTAGCTGGTTCTCAGCTCTATACTTACTCTTCTATTTTCTCCTCTGTATCCAGGGTTTGGAAACATGAAAACTACATTTCCCAGACTCCCTTGCCAGCTTTGGTTATGTTGTGTCATTGGGAAGCGCTCACAGAATCTTGGGAAATGGGAACAGGGGAGAAGTCATTATGTCACGATTTTAACTAATTAATTAATTGTCTGGTCCAGGTGGCAACAGCAGCAGCTGCAGAAATGGAAGGTGACTGCAGACTGCTGTAACACGGCTGGTGAGTGACAGCACCCGTGGGTTTGTTGGGCTCCTGCAGCCTCAGCATGGGCACAGGCTCCTGGCTTCCTCATCATGGCAGCATCAGTGTCTGCAGCAGTAGGGACAGCAGCGGCATTCAGCAGCCTCGTGAGACAGAGCTGGTGAGCTGTGGGTAATCCCACCTCCCCTTTTGCCCTTCCTGTTCTGGAGGATAGGGTCTTGCTGCAGTTGCTGAGCTCTGTCTGGGAAATATCGCCTTCCTGGTTCTGCTCCAACAGCCCTTCCAGAACATTTGTAACCAATCTCTGGTACTAAATCTCCCTGCTGTGCTTTATGTGGATCCTCTCATTGTATTCTCATAGAAACCTATGAGATGTGAGCCATTAGAACTACAGAGCTACTTTACGGATGAGGAAACTGAGGCTGAGAGACACTAAGTGACTTGCCCAAGGTCACACAGCAAGATGGTGGCAGAGCAGGGAGATAAGCCAGGTCTGTGTAATCCCTAAATCCACATATTTAACTCTGCCCGTGAGAGCAACTCTGCCTCCCGTCAGATTATCTCATGGAGGTCATGTGGGTGCTCAGTAATGGGGTCTTCCTCTCCTGTGCGGGGTGGGACTGATGTCAGTGGGCCCACTTCTTTAGAATGCTCTTCCTCCAGGACCCTTGTTTTCTTGCCGCTTGACCCGAGCCTCATGATACGTCACTTCCTCCATTGACTTTATAGGGGCTGGTTTATCTTTTGTCAGCAGGGGTAGCTAAGGGAATGGTGCTGTTGGCAAGAGAAGCAAGGAGGTTACCTCGAGTGAGGGTTTGAGGGGAGAGCAGGGGGTGGGATGAACAGGCCCAGGGTTAACACACAGCAGGCCAGGCCCCCCTGTCAGGACAACGTAGAGGCAACTAGCTTCTAGCTGTGGGTGGAGATGCACTAGAGGGCTGAGGATTGAAGGACTCAGTTCCCGTAGATGGCTTAGAATGGTGCCTGGCTTACCTTAAGCACTCAACCAGTGTTAGCTTAAGAAAAGGTCACGAGGCGTGAGGTGCTGCAGGAGGTACCAAGGCAAACAAGAGCCAGTCAGCTCGGGGGATGTTCACCCAGAAGGAGCTGAGCTGCGGGCACATGAGAACTGGGACGGAAGAGCTATGAAGCCAGCACAGGCATGCTGGGGGTGGGGGGGTAAGGGGAGTCCTGGGGCACAGAAGGGGCCAGCCAGACTCTGGGCTTTGAGCAGGTTCTTATAGAGGAGTGAGATATGAAGATGTGGCCATGGGGGCGGGAAGCACCTTCCCCAGGCAAAGAAACTGTCTCAGAGGTATTGTCCAGTGAAAGTCTAAACTCTCAGGGGAATTTTTATGAAGCTCCCCATCTCCCTTCTAAATGTCTGACAGCAGCTTCTGTGGACCCCCAGTGCCTTCAGGTGTTGCTCAGGGTTGAAGCCTCCTCCATAAGAGGTAAATTCTAGGAGAAATTTCACCTTTTGCACATCCTTTCCAATCCTTCTCCATCTTTCCTCAAGCACTGCTCACCTCCCCCAGGACTCAGTCACTACAGTGGCTCAGCAGGGACAGAATCCTCTCCCTCCCATCAATGCCATCTGTCCCCTAGCCTATTTCCTCAGGCCCCTGCTGTTGGACCAGGCGGCTCTCTTGATGAATTCACTTGAAGTAAGTTGTGAATGGCTTGTTAGAACTTAAAATGTTCCCCTCCCAAAGAACATTTGTATTTTAACACTGACCGTCAGCACTTCATTCAAAGCGGTGAGTAATGTGGAATTTCAAATGACATGACATAGAACTTACATCAGTTAAGAATGCATCTGGCTGTAACAGGAAGCCATACAACGGTGGCTTAAACAGGGAAAGGTGTTTATTTGTTCCAGGAGTACGTACACACACACACACACACGTTGATTTGTCTGTCCAGGGCTTGTATGGCAGCTCTGTAATGTCAGCACAGGCCAAGCCTCCTTCTCTATTTGGGCTTCAGCCCCACAGTTGCAAGATGGCTGCGGCTCCTTCAGGCATCACAGCCAGGAAGGAGCAAAAGGGAAAAGCCAAAGACGAAGGGGCACTGAGGCAAAGGGGCCACCTTCCCAGGGACTCTGCCTACATCCCACTGGCCAGAACTGAGTCACGTGGCCAGCCCCCAGCTGCAAGGGAGGCGGGGAAGTGAGCCTTTAGTTCTTATTTATTTTGCATAGTTGAGGAGAGTGACGCTCAAAACCAAAATCCAGGTTCTTTTAGCCAGCAGGAAAGGAGAATGGATGGGGAGTTGTCTGTCACAAAATGGGCACAAGCAGGGGCTGGAGAGAGTGTGGAGGACACTTCATCCCACCCTCTTTGTCTATGGGAGAAGGCGCAGAGTGAAGTGCGGAGAGGCGAAGGGGTAGAGCTGAGCAAAACCAGACCAAGCACCCAGGTCTCCGACTCCCGCCTGCCAGCTGCACACCTCATCGCTCTATTTCTTATCTCCTAGAGTTCAGGGACGTGCTTTAAAGCGAGGTGGAAAATGCCACCCTTTCCATCACTGCCCCCACTCTACCCATCGCATAAAGTGTCCCCCTGCTTCCCTCTGGCACAGTTAGCCTGGCTTCTTTTTTCACTTTTTTTTCTTTTCCATTTTTAAGCATACAATTCAGTGCCATTAAGTATATCGACAACGTTGTGCAACCATTGCCATGATCCCAGCCTTTATTTTTCCTTGCTAATCTAATGTTGTTTTTCAGATGTGAGGTTCAGAGATGGGGATTTGAAATAAGGGCAATGAAATTTTAATTCATTCAAATATACAAAGTACTTTTACTTTTCAAAGTGGCTAACGGCTTAGAAACACATGTATTTTCTGCCTGGAAACATGTGGTTTCTTATCTGGATTATTTATCCCCTCCAATAAATGTTGCTGCATGTAACTCTCTTATGCAGAGAGCCAGCATCAGGGCTATGAGCTGCTCCATCTTTCATTCAAGGGCATCAATATCAATCCTCTTGTGTTTGTACTCAGATTCTACAAATAAATTATGTCCTTTGAATGTTCCTGGGGCCATTTTGTGACTTTGGACAGATGAACATTCCTCTGGATTCCTAATCCCTACGAATTGGGCCATAACCAGGAACAACAAGGAGACAGTCAGGGAAGGTGAAGGCGGCCCCCAGCCCACAAACAACCTCCCATTCTTGGAAAAATTCCCACCGAGTCGCACAGGCAGAAAATTGAATCCCGTAACTTCAGTAGACGCGCAACTCTAGAGAGACAACTGGTGCAATTTCCATCTCTTGAAACATTTAAAATGTGTCTGATCAAAGGAGGAGAAAATTAACCACAGTGTAGGAAGCTGGCAGGGGGACGGACAAGATGACCTAATTTGCCTTTCCCATTACTAATTTCAGTAGGAGTCGTCTCTGGGAATTCCACACTGAAATTCCAAGGCAAGCACACCTCGATGGGATCCTGATGGCTGTGAGAATGACAATCAGTTCTTGTGATTTTCGAAGCCTCTGCTGTGGCATCCTTTGGGATTTCAAAGGAACTAAATTCTTCTCAGATAGATACATTGGGCCCCATTCTTATCTACATAATAACTATGGAGAAATTGTCCCTTTGGGTTTCAAAGGATGTGAGTTTGGTCTATCAAAGTTGGGGCTAGGCAATGAATTCATTACTTGCTGAAATAAAAATCAACACAAACATGTCTTTGCCTTAAGAAAAAAAAAAAAAACCACACCACTTAGTTGCTTTACCAACCTCTGGATTCAATTAATTTTTAACATGGAAGTAAAGTTCCCTTTTATTTTTTTTTCCTTTCAAGCCAGACATTTATTTTTAACAGGGGATGAAATCATTTGAGAACAAAACGGGACATCTGTTACTTTATATCTGTTTATTTTAAGTACTTAAATCTGAGTTTGATTTCACACAATTTTGACATTGTTGCTTCATTAATAATCCTTACGTAATTGCGACCTCGGAGTGCGCCCTGCGATTGCAGCATTCACTTCTCATTAGCGCAGAGTCGGATAGGAAAGCCAGAGTCGCCCTGGGATGGAGAGGCTTCTAGGTTCAAAGCTGGTCTGAATGCTGAGCTCGGCAACAGCAGGAAACCACCTCAAAAAGTGCAAGGAGAAGGCCTCTAATGGGGCTCAACGTTAGTGATGGCCTGAAGTCTGCTGTTAACATCTGCATAGTCCCATTCTGCAGGAGCTGTTGGATGGGAAACCTAGAGGCAGCTGTGGTTGCAAGAGCAATAAAAGATTGCGTGTGAAACACGTACAATTAACTCATACACACGTGTGCAGAACAGTGTGTTGGAGCAGAGGTACTATCCATCCACCAGGTCGGCCAACCCGCTTTTCAAGGTCACCCAAACGCCGGGGGAGCAATGGGAAGGCAGTTGCAGAGTGATGGGCAGAGATAGGATGTGTGAGGGCTTCACAAAGAGGCGGCTCTGGAGACACAGGGGGCTGGAAGAAGGGGTGGCCTGGTACCTGTGGCTGAGAATCAAGATGTGGAGCTCAGAGACGGAGATTTGAAAGAAGGGCAGTGGAATTTTTAATTTGTGCATTCATTTATAGACCAAATATTTAATGAGCTCTACGCCAAACACTGGATATACATTAGTAAATAGGTGGTCCTTCCCCTTCTGAGGGCTAACAGAGCAGCGTGCTATGACAGAGAAGGACTGAGGGGCCTATTTGAGATTTAGGGTGCCATAGAAGGATACTCAGAGAGGTAAGTTGAGACATGAGGATGCGAAGAAGCTGCATGTGGGAAGACAAAGGGAGAGAGAATTCAAGCCAGAGGAAAGAAAATAAAGGACAGCACAGAAGGGGAAGGAGATTGGCTTGTTGGAGGAATGGAAAGGAGGCCAGTGTGGCTGGAGTGCAGTGAGAGAGAGAGTGGAGAAGGGGAGGAGAGAGAAGATCGAAAAGGAGGCAGGGATCACGCCTGGTCTGGCAGGCTAGGGGGAGGTATTTGGACTTAACTGTATGCACAAGGGCAGTTACTGATAGTTTTAAGCTGGCGGGTGATGTGATTTGGTTTATGCTTTAAAAAGATCATGCTGGCTATGCAGGGAATGCATTACAAGGGGAAGGAGCTGAAGCCGGGAGATTAATTTCATAGGCTCTTGTCATGGTCCAGATAAAGGCGACAGTGGAGGTGTGGGGAGGGGGTGGATTGGGGCAATCTTTAGGGTCAGGTCAGCAGGGAATGCTGACGGATTGGATGTGGGGAGCGAAGGAAGAGGAGGGATCAGGACCATCCTGAAGGTTTCTGGCTCCAGCATCTGGGTGAATGGTGGTGCTATTTACCATGATGGGAAGGTGGGGCGGGGCTGGGACAAGGACACCAGGTTGTTGGGGTAGGGTTGGGGTGGGCAATCAAGTATTCCATTTGGGGCATGCTTGCCTTCAGACGTCAAATTGGCATTTGAATATTTGAGTCTGGAGTTCCTAAGAGAGGTCTGGCTTGGAAATATAAATTTGAAGTTGTTGACAAGTGATGATTTTTAAACCAAGACAATGATTGATCTTAGATTTTGAATTAAAGTGGGTAAGTGTTGTGCTGGTTAGAGGTTCTCCAGGGAAGAGACAAAGGTGCCATATTTACTTCACAATATTTTTTGGAATATTTTAAAGTAAATTACAGACGCGATATTTCACCCCTAAGCTTTTTAGTCTTCGAAAAATCAGGACATCTTCCTACTTAAGCACAATCCCAGGAAATGACATTTATGGTTGTCAACTCAGTGCCAGGCTCTTGCCCCAGGCCCAGCACTGTCCACTTATATTTTTCTTTTCCTTTTTCTTTTCATTATTTTTTTTGTGTGGAAGATTAGCCCTGAGCTAACATCTGCTGCCAATCCTCCTCTTTTTGCTGAGGAAGAGTTGCCTTAACATCCGTGCCCATCTTCCTCTGCTTTATATGTGGGACGCCTGTCACAGCATGGCTTGACAAGCGGTGCGTAGGTCCACACTCGGGATCCGAACCGGCTGCTGAAGTGGAACATGTGAATTTAAGTGCTGTGTCACTGGGCCAGCCCGTATATTTTTCTTTTAACCTTTACCTGAATAAAATGAAAAAGATGTGATTGGCCCATTCTGTCAATGAGGACACTATAGCTCAGAGAAGGTTCGTGAATTATCCCAAACTAGATAGCTAGGGACTCTGGAGCCGGGATCCAAACTCAAGTCAGACTGACTCTAAAGCTTTCCCTCTATGCCTCCTTAGCTGTAGACAGAGGCCTAGAAACCCTCTTCATGGAAGGCACAGGATTCTTCTGTCCCTCTGAAGCCTACCCTTGACTTGACCTCTTTTTCTTAGAGAATTATCCTCTATGATTCCCATTCTTTGCTGAGGTCCGAGGACTATGCTCTCTTTCCGCCAGGCTGCAGTGGACCCTTCCCTGAAGGCATTGGGGTCCAGGAGGAATCTGGCTGCAGCCTATCAACCCAATTATCATAGGTTTCAAAAGCCAACTTTCAAGCAGTCCTTGGCTGCCCGCACCATGCCAGGGATGGGGACAACAGCCTTTCCCTGGAGTTTGGCAAGTGAGTGGTGATAGAATAAGGGGTCCTGATGGTAGCGACAGGATGAAGCAGGGTACATTACCATTTTACCTTCTGTGGTCATATCAATGCGTCATGCTCCCAGGGCTGCCCTCCTGAGGAAAGCTTAGGGTTGTGCTCCCGGGGACCCTGCCCCAGCTTCCTGAAAGCCATGACTGGGAAAGTGATGGGGTGACAGCAGTTGACTCAGTACACTGCCTCTTCTACTCTCCCCAGGAAGGGTGTTCCTGGCTCACTCCCACCATCATCCTTCTTGTGGATGTACGTGGAGAGGCCTCTTTCACTCAAAGGAGGTATATGTACAACCAGTGCACCCAGGGAGGGCTCCCCAGCACTCTCCAGGCCCTTCGCCTGCTTTAGTTTTCTTTATACCACTTCTCATTATCTGTTGTAAGTGCATTTGCTTATTATCTATCTCTCTGCTAGAATTTAAGCTTCCTAAAAGCAGAACCTTTACCAGTTTGCCTCACGATTCATCCCCAGCACCTGCAAGAGTGCCTGGCACATTGTAGGCACTTCACATGTTTGTTGAATTAATAATTGAATCAGTCAATCAATTATATAGAGTCACAAACATCTAAATATTAACTGAGTTCAAAAATAGTCCAAAAGAGACTTCTGTCCACTCCCCTACAACAAAGCTCCAAACACTTTCTCCTCCCATAAATCTCAACAACAAAAAGAAAAGAAGAAAGAAAAAAAGAGAAAGAAGAAAGGAGAGAAGGAAGGAAGGAGGGAAAGAAGGGAGAGAGGAAGGAAGGGAAGGAGGAAGGATGGGAGGGAGGGAGGAAGGATGGGAGGGAGGGAGGAAGGATGGGAGGGAGGGAGGAAGGATGGGAGGGAGGGAGGAAGGATGGGAGGGAGGGAGGAAGGATGGGAGGGAGGGAGGAAGGATGGGAGGGAGGGGAGAGCGAATACAGAGAACATGGGAGCACACTAGAGGGAGCCCCATTCAGAGCACAGCAGAGACCCCAAGCTGGCTTCTAACCTCGAGTGGGGCAGGAGAAGGTTGCATTCCTCTAAAGCCAGAAATCTAAAGGAACTGGAGCTTTCGACCATCAGCTTATTCCAGGCTGGCTTAGAGGTCTGGGGAGGACATTCAGGTGCTCTGAAATACAGTGATAATCAAGAGAAAGAGGGAGTCTTAAATTGAGAATGGAGAGCAATAGACTCAGGTTAATGGAAGCACTAGCAATATTAAATGAAATTGCGCTACCACTTCTTCATAAGACGGCACTGGGGAGCCTGCTCTTTGCATAAGCAGGGAGGGTCCTGGGATTTAGCGGGAGGGCGGAGGAGTTGGGGAATCAGTCATGCAGCAACCATTACCAGTCCAGGGGAGCCCAGCTCACAGCCCCTCGGCGCATCTGCCGCATATTTACTCAGGCCCACTCAGGAGCCAGGCAAATTTGGGCAGGATTTCAAGGGAGCCTGGAGCTAGGGGAGCCTGCGTTAGTCCAATTAAATGAAGCAGTATCAGGTGGAAAGTAATTCTGAGTATTCACCATTATAGGGAATTTTGTGTTTAAGCCCCTCTGTGGACCTTTTTTTAATGAAGAACTAAACTGCGGGGTCTGGAGGTGGGCAGGAGGAATTGCTCCAACTCACAGAGCTGAATCTCTCCCCGAGGAAGGCAGACAAGGGCCTGTGAGGTTTCAGATGGGCTGCATCTTCCGGCTCCCGTAGGAACTCCCACCTGGGCCCCGGGATACCTCTGTGGATGTGTCACTTCCGCTGTGTAAAGATAACGGGGAGACCCCACCAGGCCTGGGGGTGCTAAGAAACTGTATCTGAATGATCATAGGTGGATCCAGCGCGCTGAAATCTTTGGGGGGGGGTTGGTCTTCTTTCTACTTCCTGCCTTTCTTTCTTCCTTCCCCTGAGCTGGTCTTCCGAGGCAGCGGAAGCGGCAAGAGTGAAGATAAGCTAATAGGGTTGCAGAGAATCAAGAGTCTTACATAACTCTGTTAGGGAAAACAAGCCCACCAGGGTGGGTAGTAAACCAAAGAGGCGGAGGGTGCAGTTCGTGAGTTCAAATACCACAGAGAGGATGAGCTGCTTTCCGACTGTTGAAGGTACTGATTGGAGAAATCTATCAGGAGACATCACAGAGGACTTACAGTGAACCAGGCCCTGTGCACATCTGGGGGCCAGGCGGGTTGGGGACAATATAGAAAAGCACAAAACAGGGTTTGGGCCCTCACATGCCTCTTGATCACAGTGCCCTGAAGATACTTGTAGAACAAAACAGACAAAGCATAAACGTGTGAAATGAACTAACCATGCATAATTTAACCCCACAAACAGCGAACGCCCTAATTCTTCCTTGCCTGCCAGTGTCCTCTGGGTCTATTTGAGAATCCTCTCCTGCTCACCACTCCTATGACTGTCCAGCAGTGGCCACCAAGGGTCGGGCAGGGAGAGCAGAACCTCCCAGGTACAGGTGTGTGGTTGGTCAGCTTTTTTTCACCATGCACCGGCGATTCTAAAAAATGCCAGCGACAAAATACGCCTCTTCCTGTCCCCCCCAAAGTTTATGTTGGTCTAAGTTAAACCGTGTTGCAGTTACCGTTGAGTTTTATATACAAATATTAGTACATTTTTGTTGCTTATCATTTAATAAAGATTGTATTCTGTATGGAAGTTAATTCAGAAATTCTCAGCCATCTGGTCTCCGATACAGGCAGACACGGGTTCATGTTCCTTTTGGGAGTAAATTCTTGCAGTTAGGGATCCTTCGCGTTCACACTGGGCGCAGTTTACATCTTTAACTCCTGTGATAGAACATAGCCCTGCATTGAAACAATAGATGAAAAGAAACCCAGCGATAGTGTGCGATTGTAAGGATGAAGCAACAAGACTTGTCACATCAATTCTGTTATTTTATGTGACCTCTTTTTTGTCTTTGTTTTAAAACTTCAAGACAGTAAAACGGAGTGCAAACTGTGAGATGTAATATTTTTCTTTAATCCATGTAAATTTTAGTGCACACATGAGATATTTTGCTGACTTGGAAGATCTTTAAAGTTGAGATCTCCTCTCTTTAAATGGCTAGTTATTAGTTTTAAAACGAAACAACAAAAATAATTATGGTTGAAAACTACATGCTGATTCCTAGAAATTAATGCTGTGGCATGAGGAGGGGGTGTTAAATAATGCTCTGCTTTGGCAGGTCAAACACACCAGGGATGCCTGTGCTTCCCAGAGATTCTAGAACTCATCCTGCAAGGATTAAGACCTGAACTCATGACCTGTCTGTTGCTTGAGTGGGTAGAATTACCTCATTTTTATACATCAAGGCAATTCAGGTCCCTCCATAATCCCATCTGTCTTCTACCTTCTTCCTCTCTGGTCCTCAATGTTAGCCACTCAGAACACCTCATAGGCCCCCTTATTTCGTATTCTCACAAGAAGAATTTTGGAAAGCGGAGTTGACTATTTTTTTTTTTTTCTTTTAAGCCTGCTACTTGTTTTACCCTATTTCTACTTCCAGATTTCTTTTTGGCCCTGCCTTAGTTCTTTAATATCTACAAAGGGAGCATACCCAGGAAAGGGTGGGTTGGAAAGAATACAGATCGGTAGATTTGAGGGAACCACTCTCCCCACCCCCAATTAGAAAACTGATCAAAACAATTGCTTAAGAAGTCCACTTAATAAAGGACTGAAAAATATGAATCACGATCAGGGGATTTATCAGAAGTATTAAAAGAAGACATGTGGGACCAATTTCCCAAATAGGAAAGCATTATTTCCCTGGAAATAATCCAGGGAAAACATAGAACTGGGAATTTCAATATTTTGCAAGAAAATGGAACAAATCTTGAGAGAAAGCCTCAGTGAGCAAGACAACAGGACGATGAGAAGTTAACATAGCGTGTTTATGAAAAACTGAGCTTGCCAAACAAACTGGATCTCTTCTAACATTTCAGCTGCGGGATTAGAAAATGAGGTGGCTTCAGTGCACTTCATGTGTCTTCATTTTTGTGATGGATTTAATATGAAGACTAGAAAAAGCTTAGCGGTAGTGGGAATTGGAGAGTGACTAAAAGACACACAAGCAGGTGGCACTGCCTCAGACCCAGACAGGAAGTTTCCAGCAAAGTGCCAAGAGGATCTCTCTCTGGCCAGGGTGGTTTCATTGATGTTCTGGAAAGGAAATTAAACAGCATGTTACTGGATGGAGGAGTCTAGGTTTAAGAGCTATCTGATATGGAGTGATAGAGACTGGAGAGGATTAGCAGAGTCTGTGATCAGCGTGAGCCACTCTCTGTGCACCTAGCAGCTGAGAGCGTGAACTGGACCGGAGCTGACATGGAGAAGTAGAGTTGCATGACTGAGGGAGCAACTCCTCAGAGCCCAGCTGGCGGGCTGCCACCCTTTGGCATTGACAAAGAGAAGAGTGTGTTCAGAAGAGACTCCCAGGGCAGAAGAGTCTGGCAAAAAGCTGGAGATTGTTAAACCAGAAAAAGAGAAGCCTCGGGATAACACGAGTGCCTTCCTCATATGTCTATAGGGATGATTTGCAAAAAAGGGGCTGTTGTGGGTTGAATTGTGTTGTGGGTTGTTCGTATGTTGAAAATTCATATGTTGAAGTCCCAACACTCCATTACCTCCGAATATGACCCTATTTGGAAATAAGCTCATTGCAGATTTAATTAGTTAAGACGAGGTCATACTGGAGTACGATGGGTCCCTAAACTGATATGACTGGTGTCCTTATAAAAAGAGGAATTTTGGAGACAGACATGCACACAAGTAGAATGCCAGGCGAAGATCTAAAGCCAAGGAATGCCAATGATTGTCAATGAACCATCAGAAGCTGAGAGAGATCAACGGAAAAATCCCCTCTCACAGCCCTCAGAAGGAGCCAACCTTGCTGACACTTTGATTTTGGACTTCCAGTCTCCAGAAATGTGAGACAATAAATTTCTGTTGTTTACACCACCCAGTTTGTGGTGCTTTGTCATGGCAGCCCCAGGAAACAAAGACAGGGGCTGAAGTCATTCGGTTAGACATGGCTCTTGCTGGTGAGTGGCTGGGTGTGTCAAGAAGGCGGAGTCCACAAAGGCAGTGGAAGAAAGACCTTTCTAACAATTCAACTGCCCAATAGTGGGCTGAGCTGCCTTTGGCATAGTGCGCTTTCTAGCACTGAGGATGTTTCAAGTGGAGACTGGATGACCACCTGCTTGGGATATACTAGAGAAAATTCCTGCCTTGGGACCAAGGTGGGGATGGGTCACCTCCAAGATTTCCTTCAATTATAAGGCTTATTGATTCTAACTATGAAAGTGTTCAATGACAACAAAAAGCTAACTTCAAATTTTAAAATTGGGAATTGTTCTGTTCTTAAAAAGGACATAATGTAAAGAAGCAGAAAAAAAGAACCAGTAAAATATAATTCCACACAAGAAAAAGTGCAAATATTAATGAGGGAGACATTTCAAGAACCCACTAGCCAGGAAGTCCATGAAGAACAGTAATGTCAAAAACAAAGGGACGTTGAATTATATTAAAGACATTTACATAATGTAGCTACAAGCCAGTGTGGTGTAATACGAACATTATCTGTAGGGGTTAAAAGAGTGGAGTTTCAAGTAAGGTAGCTTCCTGTCATGAAACCTAAGAGCTTTGTGGCCTTGGCCTATGTGGTTAACTTCTCTGAGCAGGAGTTTCCTCACCTGCAGCATGGGACAACATCGCCTGGCTCCCAGTGTCAGAAGGATGACGGGAGATAATTGATGAAAAGTGCGGGGCACATAGTAAGAATTCAAGAAGGGATGACTATTCTTCTTATGAAATTATTGTCCCCAGAGCCAAAACGGAAGGCTGTTTACACACACACATACAAAGAGAGAGAGAAACAGGGATGACAGAAATCAAAGTTTTAAACAAAAGTCAAAGAAAAAAAAGAGGAAATTTTTTGTTAGATTCTATGACCTGAACAATGATCTTTCCTATTAAATGCAGAAGTTCCACTTACAGATATTATACCCAAGTTAAGTTCTTGGGAATCATGGTCTGCTACCTCATTCCACGTACTCTTGAGTGGGATGGTGGACAAGCGTTAATGGGTGAACAGGTCATTTGAAAGCACTGAAGGCTGGCCCATGTCTGAGACTTTGGTCTGATGTGTGGCCTCGGATAAACTTCTCTCATTCTTGGTTTTCTCATCTGTAAAACGGAGCTTAGCAGGTTGATGGGATGACCAGATGGGACCAGACTTGGTTAAAGTGTTAGACAAAGGGCAGTGTAAACGTTGAGCATGTCAGCGCTGCATCCTCATAGCTTTGGGATGGCGATTATAGGCACTTACTCTGCCCCCAAGTGAAAATGTCCTAAATACCAGGGGAAGCGAGGGGCTATTTATCCTGATGGAGCCAGTCAAAAGAGGAGTAATGTGTGAAATTAAGGTAGATAAGGCTTTAAGGAAAGGAAAAACTTCTGTTCAGCAGGATCTTTTAGATAATGAAGCGGTCTCTAAGGAAACTTTGAAGAACCTGGAAGTGGAAGGAACACTAAAATAGGCAGCAGATCTGCCTACTGAAACACGAGTGATTCAGAGGTTCAATCTCCTCTTCGTCCTCGTAGCTTCTCCATCCTCGTTTACCTTTATGCTTTTTCCAAGTATGTTTCTTAATCTGAATTGCTCCTTATGTGAGGTTCCGATGCATTCCTGGAGTCATTTAAATTGGTCCATGTTTGTAGCATCTGGTGATAGAATCGTGCCTTATAAAGGCACCTGCCATCTCTCTCCTTGGCCCACCCTCACTGCCTCCCGTCACCCCACTCCAAGTTTGCAGCAGGCCCTCACAGCCTGGCTGACTCTTCCGCCTCAGTGTCAGCCTCCTCATTAGGCATGCTCTGGAGCTGGCTGGTGTCAGAGCTGGCCGATGCATCAGAATGCAGGGCATGCCTCAGGCTCCTAGGAAGCTGCACATTTCGCATGAAATATGAAGGCAACAGCCAGCCCAGGGGAGACCCAGGGTGAATTTAGTGGAATAGCAGCAAAGGTGGCTATTGGGGGAGGGGTGCTCTGTAGGGTCAAGGAGAGGATGTGGGCACCCATCACATATTTTTAAGGACACCGTTTTGCAGGGGGTGATACAGGGAGGGGACACCTGGTTTATACATCTTCTTGGCTGCTCCCGACAGACACTCCCCGGTTACCTTCTTTCTGCATATGCTCACGGTAGATCCGTGATTATGGTGATGTGCCCTTTTGAGATAGGCAGCCGGCTCTGGCTCTGTCTCCTGCTGTGCTCATCACCGATTCTTGAGTTTCCCTTTTGGGACAACCTGAAATCATAAGAGCAGTCCATGTGGATTTCGGAGCACCTGACAGTAAGAAGCATAATAAAAGTAATGATTGTCCAGCAGGCTCTGGGGATGCTTGTCGCATAGCACCATGGGCCTGCAGAGGTTAAGCATGCTTAGCAAGTGGTGTCCTCAGATGGCTCTGTGGCCTGACATGAAAACCTGCCTTTAACTTTCTCCAAATTCTCCCAGTTTCCAACCAAGCCTCCTTGCTGGGGTTCTAGGCAGCCATTCTGAGATGAGGGGAAAACCATTCATCTCCATCTTAAGAATTAACACCCACCATGTGTGTTGGACACATTATAGTGTAATTTGCTTGGACATCTCCGTTAGAACACGTACCCACTAGAGTGTGGTGGGTTTATGTGGAGATCCATGCCCTGGCCGCTCTGTCCAGGAAGCAGAGATGTTGTCTTATTGGTTGTTCTATATCCAGGGAATGGCACTTAGTAGATATTCAATAAGTACTGAATAAATTCTATTTGGTGCGACCTCCCTCCCACCCGTCACACATCCAAGTCATTAAGAAACATGAGTCTACTGGTCTCTCCAAATGCAGAAAGTTTGAGAAGCCATTTTTTCTCCCCTAAACTAAAACCACAGTGCCCAATATGGTGCACTCAAACAGGGCACAGGTTGATTCCATTTCATACCGTCAGTTACAGAGCATCCCACCTTCTTTTGATCAGTGAGCAAAAAATTATTTTTATATATATATGTATATTCCCCTGTTAAAAACATAAAAGTATATATATATTTCCCCTTAAAATGTATATGTACATATTTTCCCCTTAAAAGTAATTCTTGGGTTTTTAAGGTCTCCATGGGCTCCTCGGCAGTAGTTGACAAGTCAGTAGGAGCTGCGTGATTCTTTTTTCTGGAAACCTCCTGGAGTCAGGAGAAGAAGGGCAGATGCCCAGAGCTGCAGGGTCATCCTGCCTGCCCCTACCTGTGATGGACACCATCTGCCTTCCTTGGGAAAGTTTTCTGCAACAAATTCCAAAGCCATCATTTCTGGCAGGACTGCCTGCTGCACACCTCCCAGAGGCACCATTCCCCTTGAGGCTGCCCTGATGGTTGGAACGTGGAGAGTCAACACATAAGCTTGTCTTATATGTGGGAACCTTCAGCACATCTAATCGTATTTGGTGACTTTCTGTTAATCTTGCAGAGGAATTGGCTTCCTTGTGAAGTGAGAGGACTGTCCTTCTGTTTGGTTCCTGAAGGAGAGCAGCAGGAGGCAGCAGGATTTGACTAAAATGCTGGACTCTCACATGACTGTAAGCTCCCTGGGGGCAGGGCATATCTGTCCTACTGCACTGCTGGGTCCCCAGGGGCTGGAACAGTGCCGAGGACAGGGTAGGCACTCCACAGGCATCTTGATTGACTACCGCAAAGAAAGTACAGTGTCTCAGTCTCTAGCCAGTGATACGTTCAGGGCTGGTCAATGAGAATCCGCCCTGGCTTTGATATACAGATAGCGAGAGAGAGAGAGAGAGAGAGAGAGAGAGAGAGAGAGAGAGGAAGAGAGAGAGAGAGAGAAGTTCTCTTTCTTAGGGGCTGCTAAGTTGGGAGCAGGATGCTAATCACAAAGAGGAGAGAATGAGGCTATCAGACAAGATGAAGAGATGGCGAGAGAGAGAGAGAGAGAGAGAGATCAAATGAGCTAGCCCTAACAATGTAATGTGACTGTATCTTCAGCCCCAGCTGAAGATCTAACCCAGAACGTCTTAGTTATATGACCCAATAAATTTCTTATTTATTTATTTGCTTAAAGTAATATTAGAAGAGGGTTTCCGTCACTTAAAACCCAAAGTGGTCTGACTAATACACTTGTTTCATACAATCTCTTTCTCCTTTCAAAGCTTTTCATTTGCTCCATGCTGACAGCTGACTCTCCGTAGATTTTATGCATATGGATCTTCTAAACGTCTGTTTTCACACAGCGGTCATCTTGCGCATCCCTTTTGCTCATTTAAGCAGAACTGTGTTCAAGCCACGCACTCAGGGCAGATGCATCCTTCCTATACAAAGGATCTAGACAGAGAATTCTTCAAATTCCCTGGATAACAGACTTAACAGTTCCCAGTGGTGACAGATCCTCAGATCCTCAGAACACACAGCATCCCCTCAACAGCTCACACGAACTCTGCAGTGGACCTCAGCTAGGGCACCCTGCTCTGTGCTCAGCTCTGCTGGGACAGCACTCAATAGTTTGTAGTTTGCTTCACAGGAATGAAGTTTGTCTCCCCAGTTAGACAGGAAACGTGCAGTTGTCAGAGAACAAAGGAGAGAAGAAGAAAGATGTTCGGTGAACATCTCCCATGTGACAGACACCGTCCACGGCACTGCACATCCCTGTGAGATAAATGACTTCCTCGTCTATAGTCGCGGACCCAGGCTCAGAGTGGTTCAGCAGCCACTTGCCCACAGGCTGAGCTGGTAAGCAACAGAGCAGGTCTGTCTGATCTGGGCGTCCATGCTTTTGCTCCCTCCTCTCAGTGGCCTCTGAGGCCGTATTTTGATAGGCTCAGTCCAGACCACTCAGCACCGTGCTGCCACACTGTCAAGTCCAACAGTGACAGCACCATGTTTATCGCCATTTAATACTAACCTAATGAGGAGGGAATGTTATAGACCACCCCCTCCATAGTGTGAGAGAATTGCGTGACATGGAGATGCACAGAAACAAGAGAAGTCTGGAGTCCAATTTCCTTCCTCTGTGGCCCACCCAGCCTCTAGGGTAGAGAGCACAGCCTAGGAAGGCGTTCTGTTCCCGAACAGGCAGGGGTGCCTCTGGCTGGGCGTCAGCCACTGACCCACCTCGTTTTTGTTCTGCAGGTGTTGGAAAGAGGATGCAGCCATCCCCAACCCCCAACAGGGAAGGGTGGAAAGTGCTGCACTGTGCAAGGGCGAGTGTACACATGTGTGTATGTGTGGTCCTTGGAGCGAGGGCCAGGCAAGGACCAGTCTGCAAAACAACATTAAGAAACTGAAACATTTTCCACTGAGAAACAGAATTACTGCCCGTGGAATTCTTACCCAGCCTGAGAAGCTAGCAGCAGCCCCTCCTTTTCATTAGTTAAACAAAGAAGGTTATTTTTCAAATGAAAATTTTCAGTGTGGAAAACAATCTAATTCCTGGGGCTTTTCAAGAAGCAAGATTCTCAGTGCTCGAATCAGCCTGTCTATGTGGACATGCAGCTGCAAAGGGCGGTGCAGGTACCTTGATGAAATGAAAGGCAGGCCTGGCCAGCGGGGCACCCAGGACTCAGCTTCAGGCCTCTGTGAAACAATCCCAGGTAGGAAGGCCAACAGAAGGAATGAACGATGGCTTGGAAGATTTGACTGTCTGCTAGGGAAAAAATAGGTGTAAATAAAAATATTTTCTGTATGTCCATTAAATGACCCTCTTTCTTCCTCCAAGTCAATGAACTCCCTCTGGCCGGAAAATAAGCTGCAAACTCAAACCCTGCTTGGTTCAACAGGGCTTGTTCAGCTTTATTGAACTCGTAGCCTTCAGATTTCTCTCAAGCACAAACTGGCTTCCATTCGGGTACCCTTGGGGTAACATCATGTCTTTCTCTTGAGCTGTTCTCTTCATGAAAGCTCCTGGGTACTTGCATTGTTTCACGGCAGGGAAGAACATGGAGGCAGACTGCCGGGTTCAAACACCAGCTCCATCACTTAAAAGCTGTGTGCACTTACTCTTTCTGGGCCTCAGCTTGCCCATCTGCAAAGTGGACTAGCAGTGGTACCAATCTCATAGAGTTATCATGAAGATTAAACGAGAACACGTTTAGAATGCACCTTAGTAGTTTCTGGACACAAGAAGAACTCACTAAAATTGTGGCCATTCTTATGAACTTAAAGGGACAGGACAGGTGGTCATAGGCCTAAGCTTTTTAAATTAATAAATATCATTCTTTGAGGTTCCTACTTTTCCCATCTCACTTGTGGAGAGCACATTGTTTAAAAACATAAAAGCAGGCAGAAAATAGGCTCTCTTCAAATCAGAGCTTCCTTCTCTAATCGGTCCGTGAACATTTCGGGGAGCGCTCTATTTAACTTGGCTGGCCCCTGGTTTTGCCGTGAGTAATATGTTGGGCTTCATTTCAAACTCCACACAGCCAAGATCACTGGATACTTGAGCTTCCCCAAGCTGAGTTGATACAGCTGCTCTGCCCCTGGTCACTGGTGAGTTGTCCCTGTGGATTCTAAAGGGCCTTAACACTGACAGGTCAAGGTGCATGGGCCAGCCACAATGCTCAGGGACAAGGGCTTCCACAGAGAAGGGGCTCAAGTGAGACAAGGCCCAGGAGATCTGAGAAGCACTAATGGGGAGTGAGAGAAGGCTGAGACAGGAGGGGCATGGCCAGAGGTTGCGGAGAGAGAGGGCTTGATGCATGGCTGTTGGGAGAGCAGCGTTGCTCGGAGCATCCTTGCTCCTATGAAAGGAGTACCGAAGGTGAGAGGAAACCATCCTGATCATGAAGTTTCCACAGAGACAAAAGAAGGGAGCCAACACTCTCCATGTCCGGATTTCTGGGACCAGTTAGATTAGATGATGGATACTTGCTTTAAAAGGATTGAGTGGGGCTTTCTTTTAAACACAGACTTCATTTCAAATGGAACTGAATGAACTAAATTTAATTTAGACATTTTTTTCCCAGGAACTTAGCTCTGGCATGAAACATGGCTTGCCTGCAGCCACTTGAGAACACATTCTGTGAGACAACAATGCTGATGGACAAATAGAGCAGAGTGTTAATTGTGAGGCTGGCCTAACCTCGATGACGGGCGGGCTGGTAAACAGATTGAAGAAGCTAATGACTATTTAGTGCTTTCTTTCCAGGCTGGCAAATGTCTCTTTGGCTTCTGAGGTAGCAACACCCTTACCTTAAAAGGTTTGGATTGATGAACTATTAAACTATGGGCCTATTAAAGCCCCTTCCCAAGTCTGTAGGGAAACCCAAGCATTTCAAAAGTGAGAGATAATGAAGATGTTCTAGAAGCAATATGATTATGAGTATACATTATAAATGATAATTACAATTAATCATATTAGCCGTCACAGTCTCCCAACATTATCACTTAACACTGGTAGATTCATCTTCCCCATGTGCTTTTGAAGACAAATTTGCCTCAAAGTCCAAATTTTCCCCTTTGATCTCTATGTCCTGAAGATAGGCATATGATGGGGAGTGAGGTTTGGGTATTATATGAAGGTGGGGAGTTGTGATGTTCTGTAAGTTCTAGAACTTCGGAACCTACAGGGCCCCCAAATGAGGCACTCGTGCAGTTTGTCTGGTTATTTCGATACTGTCACCAGTCCATTTACATGCCATCCATGGTAAAGCATTCTTGACCCCTCCCTGCTATCTAAATCAGCCTCCTTCTTTTATTCTCTCTCATAACCTCTTCTTTTGCCCCAAGCACTAATCATGGTTTTTAACTATTTCTTTATATTTATTTGATATTTAGCTCCTCCACTAGATGTAAGCTCAATAGGACCGGGGTCATGTGTTGTTCATGGAGGCTGGCATGTGGAAGGAGCCAGTAAATAACTGCTGAATGAAAGAGTGAGTTGTACAGCTGGGAAAAGCATGTCCTTGGGAAGAAGCTCTACCTTCTCTTTCTGTTGACACCAAACACTCACGATCTCCTTCAATACCGCAAAGCTTGAAAGTGATTTCCCACCTGCCAAGTCCCGTAGCTTTCTGGGTCCTCATCACTTGGCAGCTCTGGAGGCTGATAGAATGAACTCTCCCTGACTGGAAACCCTGCTTCCTTGGCTCCCATGGCTCCATACTCATCCCTCTTCTGTGCCCACTGACTCCTTTCTCCTCTTACTCCTTATGGGGAGGGAGCTACCCAATGGTTCTGGACTCAGCCTGATGATCTCCTGGTGCTGCTCCCGCCCTTAGCTCATTCAGTCTTGGCTTCAGACTTCAGCTTCACGCTGGTACCTCTGAAGTCTACATTTCTCATACTGAAGTGCTCTTTCTCCTGCCTGTCTTTTCTTCTGGAAACATAATCACCATCCTCCCAATCACCTGGCTGGAAAACTTGGAGTCTTTTCTCAACATTGTTCCTCATGTTTACCAAATAGTCAAGATAACAAAATATTGAAAATATTCGCTGTCTTCTCATTGCCCATGACTCAAGTCTCTTGATAATCCAGAACTTCCAAGCTTTCAGACACCCCACTCTTCCCAATTCTCTGCTATACTTTATCCAAATGACTATTTCCAACTTTCCCTTTAGCCAACAATGCCTTTTCTCCCATTTACACTGCCCAAATTCTACCTTTCAAGGCTTATCTCAATACTTCCCATTTTATGTCTCTCTTGAATGTTCCAATCAATTATGATTTCTCCTTCTTTAAACCACCAAATTACTATGTACTTTCAGTTGGCATTCTCTTAATTCTTTATTGTAGAATGGGTTTCTCTGAATTTGTCTATATCCTTTAGAGAAATACTAATAAAAAAATTCCTGGAAAGACTAAACTAGATAAAAAGAGAGTTGGCATAAATTACCAATACACATCCTATAGACATTAAAAGATATTAAGAGGATACTATGAATAATTTTATATTAGTGAATTTGAAAATGTAGGTGAAATGGACAAATTTCTAGAAAAATGCAAAAAAGACTGATATGAGAAGAAATAGATAATTTGAATATTCATATATTTATTAAAGAAATTGAATC
Organism: Equus przewalskii; assembly: GCF_037783145.1. Lineage (NCBI taxonomy): Eukaryota > Metazoa > Chordata > Mammalia > Perissodactyla > Equidae > Equus > Equus przewalskii. Next base: position 34,242,939 of record NC_091852.1, on the reverse strand, counting down.
CATCATTTAGAATTTCCCTAAAGGAAATCTTGAGGCCCAGTTAGAGTGGAAAATTCTTCCAAATATCTGAGGAAAATATAGTATGAATGTTACACAAATTCTTCTAGGGAATACAACAAAGAGGAGAGACATTTTACTAATCATTTTATGAGACCAGCATAACCTTGATACTGAAACATGTCAAAAGACATTACAGGAGAGGAACATAGATATAAAACTCCTATGCAAAATATTAGCAAATCAAATCTAGACATATAATAAGAGGATTAAATATCACAATAAAGTGAAGTTTATTCTAGAAATGCAAGGTTGGCTTAACACTTAAAAAGCAATCAATAAATTTACCACAGTTACAGAATACAGAAGAAAAACTATATGATCATCTCAATAAATGAATAAAAAGCATTTAATACCACTTAGTACTTGTTCATGATTAAAATGATAACTCTGGGCCAGCCCCATGGCCAAGTGGTTAAGTTTGTGTGCATTGGTGGCCCAGGTTTTCACCGGTTCAGATCCTGGGTGCGGACATGGCACCTCTTATCAGATCAGGCTGAGATGGCGTCCCACATAGCACAACCAGAGGCACTTACAATTAGGATATACAACCATGTACTGGGGGACTTTGAGGAGAAAAAGAAAAAGAAGATTGGCAACAGATGTTAGCTCAGGTGCTAATCTCTAAAAAAATAAAATAAAATAAAATAAGATAAAAAGATAACTCTCATCAAACTAGAACTTAGAAGGAAACTCCTTAATTTGTAGAGGGTATGTCTAATAAACCTATACTTAGTCAGCTTCTGCCTGAGATAAGGAACAAGACAAAGGTCTTCACTCTCACCACATCCGTCCAACACTATACTGAAGGTTCTAGCCAGAGTAATTAGACAAGAAAAAGAAATTTTAAAACATTAGGATTAGAAAATACATAAATCTCATGTTATTTGTGGACATGATTGTATACATAGAATCTACAGGTGAATTATTAGAATGAGTAAGTAAATTTATCAAGACTAATCAATTTAAGATTGACATAGAAAAATCAATTATATTTTTGCATACTTACAGTAAATATTAGAAAATAATATTTTTAATTAAATTCCATTTACAATAGCATTTTAAAAATCAAGTAACTTCATAGGAACAAATTTAGCAAAATAAGCTCCTGACTTATGCATAAAAAATGCAAAACATTACAGAGAATAGTTTTTAAAGATTTAAATAAATAAAAGGATGTACCACGTAAATTGGATTGGAAGACTCAATCTTGTAAAATTATTAATTCACTCCAAATTGGCATATTGCTCCAGTGCAATATCAGACAAAATCTCAGCAGGTTTTCTCTCTTCCTTTCTTTCTTTTTTTCTTGTGAAAATTGACAAGCTAATTCTAAAATTTGCATGGAAATGCAAAGGGTAAAAAAATAGTCTGGCCAAAATTGAAGAAGAAAGTTGAAGGACTTGCACTACCAAATATCAAAACTTATTATAAAGCAACAGTGATCAAGACAGAGTGAAACTGGTGTAAATAGGGACAAATAGACCCATGGAAGGGAGTTGAGATTCCAGAAACAGAGCAGTATATAAGTCACCTGATTTACAACAAAGGCATCATTACAATGCAGTGTGTGAAGAATTGTTCTTTTAGTAAAGGGCTGTGCTAATTGGATTTCCAAAAGGGAAAAAAATTTACCCCCTATCTCACACCATATACATAAATCAATTACAGATGGGTCATAGACTAAAGTGTAAAAAGTTAAACAATAAAGCTTCTAGAATGTAACGCATAAGAATATCTTTATCACCTCGGTGATGGTGTATACCTCAGTGTAGGTATATTTAAACAAGATGTAAAATTCACTAGCCATAAAACAACAGATTGATAAATTGTTCTTATTAAAATTAAGAAGTTCTTCTTAGGAAAAAAAAGAGAAGAAAAGAAAAAGTACAACCATACAATTAAGAGAATTAAAGGGCAAGTCATAGAGTAGGAGAGGATATTTCCAAAAATACATCAGAGAAAGGACTTGTATCTAGAATATTTAAAGATTTCTTATGCAACAACAAGACATACAGTATGTTAAAAATGAAAAAAGAATTGAACAGTTACTTCACAAACACATCTAACGATAACAAATTTATGAAAAGATGCAAAGTTAGGCATGCAAAATTAAAATCCACTAAATGTGTAAAATTTAAGATAAATTGACAGTGCTGAGTATTGGTGTGGACGTGAAGCAACAGGAACTCTCACATTCTGTCAGCTGGACTGTCAACAGGTACAACTGCTTAGAATAACTGTTTTTGCAGTAGCTACTAAAGCTAAACATAAGCATACCCTAGACCCAACCATTCTCTCAGACGTATACCCACAGAAATGTGTACACAAGTGCCTCAAACGATATGCATAAGAATATTCTTAGCAGTGCTATTTTCTACTAGCCAAAGGCTCGAAACAACACAAGTGTCTCTCAAAAGTGGAATGGTATAGATAATGGTATATTCATACAATGGGGTACTATATAGCAATGAAAATGAACGAACTACCACTACACGCCACAACATGGATAAAAATCATAAATATAATGTGGAATGAAAGAAGATATAAAAAAGAAATTTAAAAAGTTGCGTGACTCTTTGTGACCTTCAAAAACAAGCACAACTAACTAATCAATGCTGAAGGATATCTGAAGAGAGGTCACATTGGAGAGTGGGGGTAAAGATGGTAGCTTTGGGGTAATGGTAATGTTCCATGGGCAGATCTGAATGGTGGTCACATGGGTGTGTCTACTCAGAGATATCCATCAAACTGTGCACTAATGATGGGTGTATAAGTTATACTTCAAATGACAAAGCTTATAAAGCAACAATAGCAAAAACCTCGGACTGGAGGATCCATGTAAATACATTTGAGTCCTAGCACTTATCCTGTGCAGATTCCTTTATGTCCTTGTAGTTCTGGTGCTGTCTCCACTCAGAGTTTCCATTGCTTCTGTCTGTGGACATGGTTCTATCACTTTTCTCTATTCCGCCCTTTGCTCTCAATCTGAACTTGAGATAGCGATCTTGCTCCTTGGTCTAGGTATTCTGCCCTAGGAGCTGATTTCTCATCCTCAACTTCTGTTTCAATATTTCACTAACAATGCCTCATATCAGGCTAGTTCTATTTCTTCTAAAAATTTTGTTAATGACCTTGATTTAAATTTATTGTTTAAAAGTTCACGCCTTTCTCATTTAATTTTTCCCTGTTCTTGCCTAATGATGTGTATGTTCTTGTTATCTATAATTTCATAATTACTATTAGATTATTTGCTTGGCCACCATTTCCCCCCTTAAACCCACAACTTTTTACAAAAGGCTTTATCTCTACCTTTTCATCCAGCGGGGTGAAGTTGGGGGTGTGTAAAAGAGGAGAAGCTCTTTTTTGTTCTTTACCCTCCAGCTCCAGCGGTAAAGACCTGGAGGTGATCTGACATGCAATAGGAAAGGGAAAAAAAGGAAGATTCAAAAATGATAACTAAAATAAGTGCTTCCCAGCTACCCAAAATGGTTTAACAGATTCCTTTCCTTATGGATTTAGCTAAGAAGCCGTCTGACCCGAGTCCATTTATGGAACTCTTTGGCCTCGCTTTTATTTTTTCTTTTTCAGAATAAATCCTCTAGTCTTCCATTGGAAACACTGAAGAAACAAGGACGACTGTATTTTTTAATCCAGAGGAAGGTTTTGGCCAGGAATTTTTCAAACACTGGAATAAATTTTTAATTTGGACTTTGATATCCAGACAAGCCCAGCTCATGTTCTCTTGGGTCTCCTTCCCAAAGACCAGACTTCAAACAGACCCGGCTTGCTGTCTTAGCAGAGGCAGCAGAGGAGCGCCACGCCAGCCATGGCAGCAGCAGTCAACAGAAAGCCTGCACAGTCGGCCTGTCTGGGCTGGACCCCCGTTTGCTCCCTCGCGCTGGAAGCCAACACATCCTATTCTGTGGACCTGAAGCAAGGTTTCTCAGAAGACAGTGAACGAGCCCGTCATCCACCAGGGCAGGAAAATTCTGGGGACTCTTACACTTCTATCTGAGGCCCTGCCTGGAGCATTCTCAGTAACACAGGATTCACATCTTGAAGGGAAACAGGCAAATAAATGCTATTTCATTCGGCTTTATTATTTGCTTCTGATTGTTTTGGTTTCCTACTTTAGTCTTTTAGAGTCTGGATTGTGGACGAAATAGATGTGTTTCTTACAGATGAGACCCCAGAGAACCTTTGGTTTAACTCTTGGGTTAACTTCCTGAAAATTCACAAAGCAGGGAATGGGAGGGAGAAAAAAAGAAGCTGATTTTCTGTGACAACTACAGAAGCAGCTCATTTCCTTTTGGAGACCTGGATCAGAGACTATAAGTTATTGAAACTTAATATCCACAGTTCCTCGGAAAACTGACCACCTTGGGTCTCTTCCCATCATTTCCTGTTAATTGTCACCTGAAATAACCAGTTGTGAAAAAGGCATGGGGGCCGAAGCGAAGAAATGTAGTTTGGGGAACATCTAGCCCACTCATGTCCCATAACAAAATACAAATGATTTCACAGCGGTACTGACAGGGTCCTCAGAATAAATCATTTCTACTCCCACCACTGCAAATCACTTACCATGATTGCCTTGAGACAGATTTGGGGAGTTGGCTTTTGGTCACCCAGGCTCTGGGACAATTCCCCCTAGTTACCTTTGAGGATAAATTGCAGTTCTGTCTTAATTTATTACTCTTCCCTTCGGTCAAGGGGCAAGTACTCTCTGTACTTCGGGAAGTCTAGAAACTAAAGGTGACCAGAATAACTGTGGAGTCTTTCCAGGAATCTCCTACCCCCATCCGGGGTGCTGACTCTTGAAAACCTGAGCACACACTTGCTGTGCCGTTGCTGGGCCAGCCTGGTTTTTCTACCAAACCAGGTGCCTGGTCAGACCCAGCCATGCCCTTCTGTGGATTTCCTTTCCTTTCTCCCGTCTTTCTCTCATCCAATTGCAATGAGTAAGGTTTGTAAGCTCTCTTTTACTTTGCTGGAGAGGTCAAGTTCCCATGTTCATTTGACCCATCCAGAGGTCTCCTATGAACCATGCTTCTCATTTGAGTTGGTCACGTTGTGGCCTCCTTGGCCTCCTCAGCACTTTGGCCTTATCTGGGTATCAGTTGTCTCTCTGCCATGGGCTGAGAATACTTGGGAAGAAGGACCTGGTGCCTTGCATCTTTGTATGCCCACTACCTGCCAGAGCATGGATGGGATGAATATCTGAGGAAGCAAGAGAGGGGGAAGGACGATGGGATGAAGTCTTAGCGTAGTGACCCAGTTCTCTGAATCTGGTTGCAAAGTGATAAAAGGCACAGAAACAACTTCCAGAGAAGCTTCCTGGAAAGTCTTTATTCCAAGACAGAAACTCTGATATGAATGCCACCACAATATTGGTAGGATAAGCATGGCTGGGCAGTGTCCTCCAAGACCTGCCAATATTGTCCCTTTTCTCTATCCTGATACCCAGAGCCTTAGCCCTGTCCCTTGTTACTCCACACCAGGGTGGCCACCCTGGACAGATCATGTGTCCCGGCTCCTTGGGGCCCACTCATCATTATTCCATTATGGTCCAGTAATCATTCCCAAAGGACAGATCCTGCCACTCTCCTATTCAGTAGTGCGATGCTCACTCCCAGGCCCCATCTGGCATTAAAGACCCTCTGACATTGCCACTGGCCCCATCCAACTCTCCAGAATCCCTGAGGACCCTCAGGCCAATCCTCTTGTCACATCTTGATTAGTCATACCTTAAGTTTTCAAAGCTTCCCTGCCAATGGGTATTTATCTGTTATTTCACAACCGGTTAAAGTATTGCTTCAAGAAAGTTTCCTAAGGGGTCATAATCCAGGTGATCTTTTTGGTACTTTGCATCCCCTCTTTGCTTGGGTACTCCATCTGCATCTCATCCTCACCATCTTCCTCCTCCTCGTTCATTCCTTTTGTCCATATTTAGTAACCCTACTGGGTGATGGGGCCACACATTTTAAGAGGCAAAGCAGATTCAAATCCAGGTCTAACCAACGGGAGAGTCTGGTTCTCCATCAACACTGAGCCCCCTTGCTCTGGCACTTACTTCCCATCTCAGTGAAGATAGAAGTAGCATTGGCCATAAATGCAGGAGTCTTGACAAATGAGCTTCATCCACCAGGACCACTTGCTTCAGTGGTTCCCACGCATCACTTTTGAAATGAAATAGCTATGCAGACCTAGGGGATGCCCTTCTTGGAGTGCAAGACAGCAGCCTGGCTTCAAAAAGGTACCTGGATGACGATGGAAAGAGAAGAGCGTTCCTCTCTCCTCATTTATTGCTCTCTTATACAGTAAGTGGAGGAACTCAGCCTGGTGAGTGTGGGTCCCATCCTTGGGTAAGGGAAAAAAGGAAGCTGGTAAGGGAGATAGATGGAGGCAATGGTGACCAGAGGAGGCCTCAGGCCAAAGCACAGTGGCTGGATGGAGAAAAGGATCAGGATTTGGACACAGGGGCCACGCCCTCCTTCCCTCCCGTAGAGGTGTCAGCCTGATCCATAGCTGGCTGGGCCTGTGGAGAAGGAATCTTTGGACGCAGGCCTGAGGTTTTGAGTTCACTCATAGTGGGCAACAAAAAGGAGATGGTTATTTGTTTTATGGTAATGATCTCCATGAGGCTCCAAACTCTGGAGCCGCCGTCGGCATGCCACACGGCAGGCCTTCCTCTGGGTGCGAGAGGATTTCCTTGGTTTGGTGGAATTCATTTGTTTTTTAAACGAGGCTGTTTATTTTCTCTTCTTTTAATGTTATGATTCTTTTTTCGGACTCACAAGGAGGATACATAACGTACAGCCGAATCTGCAATCTCCTATTTTGTCAGCTGCTTGTGTTGATTAAAACTTCAATAAAGATCCTGTGATAAAACAGAGCTATGTTCAAAGGATCTTGTTATGTTTTTAAAAGGCTGAGCTTGGCAGAAAAGATGTGGAGTATAGGTTTGCTACCTTGACATTTTTCCCCTTTTCCAAGTTTGAAAGGGAGCAGGCTAGGGGAGAAATGCACAGTGGTTTCTAGTACCTGTGGGATAGGTAGAGAGTATGTTTTTAACCAAATCCCCAATAATAAGCAATGCCTAATTTAAATGATGTGGGAATTGTTTATCAAACTGGTGTTAAATGTGTGACCCACTTGCCCTCTCCCCTCATAGGTCTGACTGACAGTCTCTCTCTGTGAGAGGCGTCAGCATAATGAAGGGGAAGAAGAGGAGAGCCATGGGCAAAATGAGGTCACTGAGTCCAGGAATCCCATACCCAGTGATTCACCCCACTCATGGGAGATGATCACTTCCAGCAAGATTCCACAGAACTGCCGGTAACACATTGCTTTAAAGACCAGGGATCACTCAAGGATCCCGAGGGAGAGACGTCAGCGGTGCCCACCTGCTCCCCACCCCCCAACCCCCCTTCCTTCCAGACAGCCCATTCCTGGCAGCCGCCGAAGGCTCTCAACTTACTCTGAAAGAGACCGAGAAATGGCTGTGTGTGAAAAACAGGCTAGCCAAAGTAGCTGACTTTATGCAAAACAGGCAAGTGCAGTCAAAACACTTACAGCAATCAATTCGAGTTGTTGGGTAAAGTTTTTTCCATGTCCCATACATTATTGAACAGTTAATTTCGTCTTTGTGCCTGCAAGACATTCCAGCTCTCAGATGACAGCTTTATCCATTAAGGAGCGTGTGGTGACAGCCGTACAGTGAGAGCTTTGCCAGCCCTGCCTGCCGGGAGGCGAGCCTGTATCACCGAGAAATCCTGGGACACATCAACATCTTAATCAATATGCGAGAGTCAATTACCGGGGAAGTGAGGGCTTAAGCAGGAGCTGATGATGAGGTTCACGTGCAAATGAGCTTGATCAATACGCAGCTGAGTCTCACACACGTGGCTTCACCTCATTCCTTCTCCCTCAGCAATCAGCTCCTCCATGGGCAGGCCAACCACGCCCTCTCCCAGCATCCTTTCCAACCTGCCAATCACCTGCTTTACTGGGCCTTCTTTGATTCATTTCCTTGATGGATGTGCTAGGAATGGAGAAAACATGGTTGTGGGGAACAACCAAAGCTCAATTCCGTCGTTGGATACAGAGCTGGGCTCTTAGGATTGACTGCATGGAATCAAGAGTTCTTCCATGGGCACATTCAAGGGGACAATTATACCCAGCCTAACTGTATTTGGATTCAAGTTGGGTGTTTGCATATTTGTTTTTTCCCTTAGATCATCTTCTCCATGAAAACAGGCACTGTGATGTTTTTCATGCCTGCCAGGAAGGTAGGTGACTCTACAGAGCGTGTTGAATTTATTATTGAACAGCCTTAAGGAATCAGCCATGTCCCTGACTCCTTTCCTCATTATTGTAGATGTTGTCACATTGGAAGCCAGGTGTAGAGGATCTCTTCGTCCTCCGGTTCCTGCCTCTTCTCAGGCACTCTTTATTGTTGTCCTGCACTAACCCAGCAGCAGAATTCAGCCCCTATGGGAGTTCCCAAGAAAGAATCCATTTGCATAAGCACTTTGGTAAGCAGTGTAGATTTTACTGAAAATTTGGAAAGGGCCAACGTGGACTCTACAGCAGACAACTTAAATCCCCATCGATATTTCTGGTCTCTGCTGCCCCTCCTCAGAACCACCTCTGGTTTCCCTCTCACCCCTGCCCCATGCAGCCTCCACCCACTGGAGTGTGTGCTTCAGCTTCTCACTCCCCCTCAGGCTATTAGCCTCCTTATTCCACAACATCACTCCCCTCCTCAGGAGGCACTACCATATGAACGCGTAAGAGAATCAAATGTTGTTATATTGCCATTAGTTGTCTGTACCTTCCTCCATCTCTTCCCAACTGTTTCTTCAGGACCTTGAGAGTCTCAAGGACATACAGTAAGAAAGGCTGAAGAGCCACTACTGAAACCAGAAATAAAAAGGCTGGGAGAAGGAAGACAATACTTCTCTCCTCTCCATACTCTGCAGGTGAGGAGAGCTGAGTGGTCTCACTGAGGGGATAGAGAAATGAGGCTCTAGATTTAGAAGACCTGGAGAAGGGGCACCAAAGGGGGTGTTTCCAGTGGAGGGGGCTTTTGGATCTTTGGAAAAGGGCACTGCTGGCTCTGAGAGCCAGAAAGGGGTCTAGTGGGGTGCAGAGAGAGCAAGCCGGCTGCTTCCTCCTGACTGCAGGCTCTAGGAGCAGGCACCACCGTGCTTGGCTGAACAGGGGAAGAAGGAAGTCGGCCCCTAGGGGAAAAGGAGGACTGCATTTGGCCCCTTTGCCGAGGGTCCAGGAAGCTGAGAGAATCCTCCAAAGAAGAATCTTTGTATCTCCTGTAGGATTCAGAAACTCACAAGGACATTTGGACAGCGCATGGCATTCTTGTACAGAGGCCAGAATGAAATCCCAGCCCCAGGGGGCAGGGCCTCTGCTAAGGACTGCTTCCTGCATGTAGGGGAAGCAGAGGAAGGATGTGGGCAGGGTGTGGGGGAGGGGAAGGTGCGTTAAGAAGTGGAGGCAACTAACAGTTATGATACACCTACTCTACAAAAGGCCTTTTCATGAATGCTGTCATTTAATTTAATCTTTGCTGCAGCCCGATGAGATATGCATCATTAGCACCATTTCATAAGCATGGAAACAGAAACCAGAAAGGAGAATAGAGAAAGTGGCTTTACTAGGATCACAGCTGGGGAGTTGGAGTTTCAAGGGGCTCTAAAGGGTACGTGCCAAATGGAGTAGGGTCAGTTCCTTTTCCATGGTGGACATTGAACATGACCCTAGAGGAGTCCAAAGAAAGTTCAGGTTGCTGGGTTGGTTACGGTTGAGCATGAGGTAGGTGTATGAAGTGTATGAGGACCCACGTGGTGATGAGGGTGCTAAGGCGCTCTGTGTCTCCTCCACTAGGCTGTAAACTCTTTGAGGCTGGAGACAAGTTACTCACAAGAATTGAACAACAGCAACATCTACCATTTATTGGATTATCATATGCCAGGCTCTATGCCAATGATTGTACATGCGTTATGGTATTTATTCCTCTCAATCACCCTGAAAGGTTAGGATTATAACTCCCATTTTACAGATGAGGAAACTGGCAAAGAGAGGTTAGATAACTTTCCCAAGTTCACAGAGTAATAAGTGGAGGAGAAGATTCAAATTCAAGTCTATCTGACTTTCGTCCTTGATCCCTTTAAACTCTTGCCTGGAGCAAAAGTCTGAAGGACCTAAAGGAAATAAGGTCTTGGTGGAGTTTACTTTTCAGGAGATGCAAAAGTGTAGGCCTTAAATAAATATTGCAGATGGAATGACCTCTACATTAATTTTATCCAAGAGCATTTCATTTTTCATTCATTTGTTCTTTGGACAAATATTTATTGAGGGTCAGCTCTGTGCCAGGCCCTGGGACACAGGTGGACAAGGCAGGCTTGGTCATCCTGAAGCTGACCACCAGCTGGGCAGATGATCCCTGAACCTTGGTATGCGGTAGTCAGGAGCACCCCGAAAGAAAAGATCAAGAACCATGGGAGCCCACCTGGGGTGCCTTATCTAGTTTGGAGTGGGGTCAGAGAATGTTCCTCAAGGAATGCAGATGGGGAGGCTTTCCTTTATGCCCAAAGTCCTCCTTACATCATCACTTTGTCAGCGACGCTTATTGAGCCTCTTCTCTGTACCAGCCACAGTGAAACAGAGATAAAGAGATTCCATGCCCATGTGAGATAACAAGAGACCCAGGATGGAATAGAACAAAGGCAACGATGACATCTCAGTTGTACTTCCAGAGGCTTCATCTCACTGGTCTGCACCACCGTGCTGGAAAATATGCTCTGCCACCTTCCCTGAGGGCCAGCTGAGGTGAGAAGGTGATCAAGGGATCCAGTCAAAACCTGGGGCTGTGAGGGACGCAGTCAGGCTGAGCTGCAGATTGTCTTGATCAAGAGGGGGTGGAGTAGTTAGGGGTGGAGAGGAAGAGGGGGTGGGGAACATAATCCCCAGACATGTTCTTAGTAAGGGTCAAGAAGAGTCAGGTTCAGACTGATGCCATGGAGAGTGCTGGAAAGAGCATGACCCAAGACTAGGACAGAGGGTTTCTGCAAAAATGCCTTCTCTCCACATTTGTGCTCCTTTTCACTACTTCTTAAAGGAAAAATAGATTCAGCTTCTGAAGGAACAGTATTCCTTTTTTACAGATGAGAAAGCTGAGACTTAAAAAAGCCAACTGTCCAGGGTTGTGTAGATTGTGGATTCAAAGCTGGGACTTGAAGCAAGGTCTTTAGATTCCAATATCCACTTCATCTAATTGAGTGATAGAGCTAAAGGACCATAAAATGAGAGATCTATGTGAACTGAAAAGGTAAAATAAAATGTTTTCTTGGTTGTAATAAGAATTTCAAGTTGGATCTTGGAGAGTGGAGTATGATTTGACAAAAGTTGGGTGAAGAAGAAGGCAGTTTATTTTGAGGGAGGTGGACCTGGGTGCACAATGAGCAGAGAGGAGCCATGTTAACAGCAACAAGCTGCACTAATGGGGAGGGGAGGTGGATGGGTAGGGCAGGGAAACATTTTTCAAGTCAAGTTAATATTGTGGTTGGAACACCAAGGCCAGGAAGAGGAAGCTGAATTTTATCCTCTAGGGCAGCCTTTTCTACATGACCACGCTATCTCACCCTGTAAGAAGATGCTTCACAAAATAGTGGGGTATGATCAAGAAAATCTGGGAAACTCCATATAGTAAGTACCGCCTTGGAAAGTTACACTACACTTTAGCACATTGTCAGGCTTTGAGAAGACTGGAATAAAAAAACATATTTAGTTTCTTTCAACCCAAGGTACACCTATAAACACCTTATGGATCTTCCTAAAAGAAAGCCACCCTGACCAGCTGGCTAGATAAGATTAGATCACCTTGCAGGGGTTTCCATATGCATTCTGCTCTTTTCCTCAAAACATTCATCACCTCTGTAACTTTTATTCAATGTCTACCCATTTTATTAGACTGAAACCTCCATTAGTCTGTGTTGTCCCCTTCCTGGTCCAGAGCAGACTCTTGCCCCTCCAATGAGTGGATGTGTGTGGAATATTCCAGAATGCATTTTGGGTAAGGCAGCTGTCATGGAGAACCACTGGAGGTTGGTTCTTGTTCAATAGAGTGAAGACAGTATCTTAAAAGATGAGCTCTTGATAATGTTTCTGATGGGAAAAGGCTGAGTCCAAGAAAATCATGGTGTTAGGGAAATCAGTTCAGGAGAAAGATGGTAAGGGGCTAGGTGGACTGGCACTAGACCAGGACTGATGACTTCAAGAGACATTTCTTAGGAAGAACTGGTCAAACTCTATCTGATTGCTACATAGTGTAGAGAAGTTATGTGTGGGCTCTCGAAAAGGGTAGACCACGATCTGAATTGAATCCCACTACTTTTGGTTCCACCCTCAGTAATGTGACCTTGGGCCAATCACTTCCCATCACTGAGTTTGTTCTTCATGTATAAAATGGAAAAAATAACAGCAACAATAATATCTAATTCATAGACTTGTCATGAAGACTTGACGAGACTATGAAGACAAATGAGGCAAAGCACATGGCACATAAGAGGAATCCAATTAAAACTAGCTCTTATTAATAAATGACAACAATTATTAACATTAAGAAAGACAGGAGAGTAGGAATGGTTCTCTAGTATTTGAGATGTGGGGACACTGGCTAAAACAGGAAGCCCTGGGAAAGAAAAGGATTGTTTGGGGGCATGCTGAGTTTGAGGAGAGGCCACCATGTTTCAATGTCCCATAGGCAGCTGGGCACACAGGACCAAAGCCCTAAAGAGAGGCCAACATGGGGCATAGAGATTAGCATGGAAATCATGACTGAAATTGTGAAAATCAATGAGCAACTCTTAGAAGGAGAATAGAAAGAAAGGGCAGAGAGCAGGGGACTGCCTTGGGCAGCTGCCTTATTTTGGGAGCAGAACAAAAAGAAAAAGTCAACCTCATTGCTGTTACAAGTTGATGCTGTGGTTCTCATCTGCTTTAGATGGTTGAATAGCATCTCACCAGCCTGGGCCAAGGAAAGTCTGGCATGTGGGCTGAAGCTTAAGTGGTACTCACAGGAGATGTGGAAAGTTCCCGTGGCAACTTCTTGCTGAAAATCTTTACCCCAGTTATTTTCCATTCCTGCTGAGACATCTCTATGTCCCTCAGGTTATGATATAAATATTTTATGAAGTACAGAGGGTTGAGATATCTTAACACTTTGACTGAGAATTCATTTTTCTGAAAGTTAAGGGATGTATTTTCCACTTGCAAAAATATAAAACTCTAGATTGGACGAAGAAATGGAAGTGGCACATTGCAATATTTTATGCAGTGCTTCTCAGAGTTTCAAAGTACTTAAATATTAATACCATTCCTTTCTTCTGGGGTTTATAAGATTCATCATCCAAGTTTAAGACTAAGGAGTAAGCATAGTGCCCAAAACAAGGTAGGTGTTCAACACACATGTGTCCCTTTCCCTTCTTATATGATGAAGGTTGAAATGTGGTCCACAGACTCAGGGAGGTGAGTCATCTGAGATAGTTCCAGATATTTCTAGATTAAACTTCCATTAGCAGAGATTAGGAGAGAGGAGAGGGAATTAGAATCAGTAGAGTAAAAAAATATTCTGAGAGGTGAGTAGAGGACTCTGCAAGGGGGTAAAACTGCAGGAGCCCAGGATAGAAAAGATGACCCACAGTTCATGAATGGAGTGTAGACGTTGATGCTAAAAAGGAATCCTTTTGCTAACTGTGCAGAAAGAGTTGGATGTCCTTTGCCAAGCCAAGTTCTGACAAAAACCTCTGAGCGACCACGGAGTTCTAACTCTCCCTGCTGATTGCAGTCACACTATAAAGGACAAGGAACTGCGAGGTGACCAAGGAGTGAGTGTCACCGGGCAACCCCCACTCTGGGGGTTGAGAGCCATCGTACCTGTGGCTTAGGAAATTAGGCAGCTTTGGGGAAACATGGTTTCTGGTCCCAAAAGAACATCGCACTAACTCAAAGTCTGTGTCCTGGCTTGGGTCTGCCTTTATTTTTATCAGAAAAGGGTGGGTAACATGTGAGAAAAAAAAAATTGGCCCTGTAAAGGGATCCCGAAAGAATGACATATTTGTCTGTTAAGTATAAATACGAACAGCCATGGAGATATGGTCCTGTGGTGCTGGGTTTTCACTAGAGCAACATTCATCTATTGCCAGGAAACACTAGATTTAGTACCTAAGGGACTGGAGTTTCAAATACCTTATACTTTTTTTTAATACTCTGCCAAGAATTTAAATTGGTAAAAGCTGGGGACTGACAAAACTTGATCCCCAAGAGCTTTTCTGGCACTGGTTTATCAGAGAATATGGTGCCATTATTTTTATTATAATTATTATTTTTTTCTTTGGTGGGGTGAGAGCTCATTTATAACCCAGTGACTTCTACTCCCAGATGTATTTTTCTTTGGGAAAAAAAAATCCAAAAGCTTAAATAAACAGGGGCTTTGAGTTTTGTGGTGGCGTTAGGAGCTGTCATTGGACTTACATGCAAGGGGGTTGCAAGCCTTTTCATGTTTTCAGATCGGATCAGAAAGAGTTGAAAGGAGAAAAGCTAATTTCAGGATCTGTGTTGCCACCACCTTCCCACCGTGCACGCCCAGCTCCCCAACCCTGCCAAACACCCAGATCACTCAGCAGGGCTTTGCAAAGAGCAGAACTGCCCGAAACAGGGACAGCCAAGGAAGACCAGCAAAGGACAGAAACAAGTTAGAAAGCCCACGTTTGAGCCCCAGCGCCATCACTTTTCAGCAATGGAACTTTGGACAACTTTGCCTTTCTTGGATTTTTTCGTCCGTAAAATGATAATTGGATTTTCCACCGAGGGTTGTCGGGAGGATTAAATTAAACAAGATAAATTATGTGAAAAGGCTTGGCACCAGGAGTGTTTTAAACAACAGTCTACAAAAGATGAGAGCTGGGAACGGGGAAAGAAGGGAGAGAACCTCATGGAGCAGGGTGTGGATTTCTTTCCAAGGTTAGGCTCTGGACATAGACATTCGAGCCGAGGAAACAACTGCCACCACGGAGACACATAAAACAAGAAGATACTGTTTACGGTCCAGCATCTTTACGGTCCCTCATTGCTCCCTGCAGCCATATTCCTGACTCCCTTCAGCCCCCTCCAACTCTACCCACAAGCAATTTCCAGGGTCAGCTCACTGCTCTCCTGCCTAGGGCGGCGGCAGCCGCAGCCCGAGCCTCCACGAACGCACCAGGCAGGTCCGATCCTGCTTGAAATGATTCGAGTTTTATTATACAATTAGATCAAGTCTCTTAGGTGTAGTCGGCCTCCTCATACTTAGAAGAATAGATTAGCCATTAGGACTTTGTATATTTTTCCCAGTAATTGACACCACATCCCATTTTCCTCACCAAAGGGAAAAAGAACCGCATAAAACAATCATGATTTGGGGGGCAGGCGGGGGGGCCAGGGGCACTCCTAATGCAACAATGTCTAGGTTTTTGCCTCCATCTACTTTCCTTCTCCCCTGCTCTGAATGGATCCAGAAGACGAGCAATCCTCCTTCTGTTCTACTTGCTGGTGGTGGTTCTTGCATTACGGAGCCTCTCCGGGTCACACTCCCCAAGGGCTCTGCTAAGAATAAACCAGGCATCGTTCTGCCCCCGAGAGACGGCAGCCACCACCGGCCGAGCACTCAGCATTCTTAAGTAACCCACGGAAACATGCCAGGATGGAACCTCTTTTCTCTTTCTTTTTCTTTCTTTTTTCAGTGCCTCCTGGCTCTCCCAGTATAGCCCCATTACCCACCCTATTTTTCAGCATCCTCTTTTCTTGTTCTGGTCAGGGAAGAAGAGGAGGGATTGTGGGATGGTCCAAGCAGCAGTGACTTGAGGCCTGTTAATATCCCAAGCTGGGAAAAGGAGAGAAAAAAGGATTCAAAGCCCAGAGGACAACTGGGGCCCCAGACACCCTAGGTCTGCTTGGTCCCCTCACTACAAACACTGAAAGTTTAGGTTTGGAATAAGACGGGAAGAAATTCATCTTATTGAGGGACTTAAGTAGGGGAAAAATGCAATCTCCTGCGTTGGCTTTGCTCATATCTGGCGTTGCCCATGTTTGCAATGGGCCTCCACCTTGCATCTCAGCCAAGAGCAGACACCTCAGGCCAGGCAGGCTGCATCCACACAAGCAAAATAAAACAGATGTTCTCAGATGTCTGGTCAAACATTTATTTCCTTTGGTCATGTCCTAGCAGCCCGAGCTCCTCGGATTCCAACGGCAAGGCCTGGTGGCACCAGCAGACGCTTCATCTGTTCCACCCTTGCTGCAAAACATCTGTGAGCTAAAGCCCGTCCCAACTGCAACAATCTTTGTGCCAAGGCTCAATGGGCCCCTGTCAGCCTCCATAACTGCCCAAAGGCCCGTCTGTGAGGTGCCCGGTACGGATCCGGGTTACAGTGGTCTGCGGATAGAGGAGATCCTTGTGCCCCCTCCCTCCCTTTCTTCCCGAATGGCCCAGCACACAGCACAGCCTGTAGCACCAGAATCAGTGGACGTGAAATGTTGTAAGTACATTTTTCAGCGTGGGTCGATGGGTCGATGTGTCCAAAGGGACTCTTTGCTGACACATCCAGGCTGATTCCTCGGAGAGAGGCTCAAATGCCCATTTTCTAATAACATCAATAAGGCCACTCATCCTTGAATACAGAACTCTCTTCAGGTACCCTCTGACCAGTCCGGCCGTGCTGGACTCTCTTAATGGTCAGGTGACCCAATGTGTCACCCAAGACTCCTACTTCACCCAGAGTTTGCTTTCCTGAGAAAAAAAAGTCCTAAAACTTTCGATTTGATCCCCAAGGACTGGGGAAATATCACAAGATGGAAAGTGACTTTTCTTTGGCCGCAACGGGTGATGACTTGTGAACATGTCTCTTTTGCCCAATTTGGCTTTAGCTAAAACCTACTGTTTTGAATAAAACTTGGGCTACTCTCCACCCCCTTCATACCCTACCTCTAAGACACCCCCTGCCAAGTCCAAAGAGGCGCACCCTGTTTGTGACTGGGAATCCAAAATGAAACTGTAGTCATAGCCTCTCTTGCTGGTTCTGAAAACATACAGATTTAATTTTTTTTCACTTTTTCATGCTGCTCCCCCTCCCTGCCTTCACGGTTACTAGCCGGGGCCGAGCTGAGCTGAACATCCCCGCTGCACCCCGCAAGCACTTGAGGGTAATACGCTGTAGTGGGCTTTCCCTCCTTGCCCTTTTCCCAGTTGCCAGAAGAAACCCAGCTGGGTCCCTTAGCTGACGCAGGCCCCTAATTTAAGTTTAATAGTGTAGCCTTTTTACTGCTTTTGGCCAGGGTGTTTTGAGAAAGGTTAAAATATGTGAAAAATACATGCTAAAAAAAATCTGTTTAGAAAACAATTCCAGTCTAAGTGCTCCGTGCTCTCAGCTTCTGGCCCCCTTTCCAGGAAAGCAGCTACAGCAACCACACAATTTAGCTCCATTTGGGGGGTGGGGGGTTTCCATTTCCTTCCTATGGGATTTTTTTATTAGTTTTTTTTTTAAACTGTTTTTCTTTCCTTATGCTGGTTTACTGCCTTGTATCTATCTACCCCCAAGGAGTTTAAAAACCTCAAGTAAGTATTATTGGATTTTTCTTAGTGTATTTTCTGATTTTTCTGGTGTGAGAGCATGTGGTCAGGATCTGTGCGTTCGTGTGTTGGTGAGGATTGAGGGCTGTGTGCCAAAGAGATGATGTTCACAAAAGCCTCGGGAAGTGTGAGCTGAGCCTTCTCAGTGGATGCTGAAAAATGAATCGCCTGTTGTTTTCATTGTGGGCAAACCCTGCTGATGGAAGACCAATGCACATAGTAGGCATTGAACAAGTACCCACTGTATGGATGAGGGGATGATGGAGTATTAGGTACCACTTATTGATCTTGTACTCTGCTTATCATAATTGGTGCTTTATGTCATTTATTTTATCCAGCCTTCACAACCGCACTATAACAGTGATGATCTCATCTGTGTGGAGGAGGAAATTCAAGATCTCTTCCTCTGATCACAAGTGGAATACAGCCGGATTCTAATCCAGTTCTGCCTATCCACTGGAAATAACTTACACTGGGTGAAATTATGCATATATCCTGACTCCCCTCCCCCAAAGACAAAAATGTATTGATGGGGAACCATAAGCAAATGTTTGAACCTGTTAGAAAAAAGCTGCTCGTGGTAGAATTATTGACTCAAAACATTTGAACGGTTCAGTTCATTTCTCTGGGCTTCCTCCTCCTCTGGGAAAGGAGCATGTTTGGTTTGATCAAAGAGGCCTCACAAGTCACTGTTAGTTCCCCCCAAGCCTGCATGGTGCCCCAAGGCAGACATCACTAATAGAGAACACATGGGGCCTCAGAATCCTTCTCAACACAAGATTCAAGGCAGCTACTAACAAAATTCCTGCTTTCCTGCTCTTCGAGGCGGTGTGGCTGACTGGTGTTCCCCAACCTCCAGCCATTTGTTTGCCTCCTTCATGATTTTTACCACATCAGCCCTGCCCACCATTGCAATATATTTCACTTAATTCATTGGCATGGATTCCTTTTCTTTTTAACCACAAAAAGGCTTTTCTAAGAATATCCACAAAATCGGGGGTATAATATGATAACAATATGATTTTTAATATTTGTTAAAAAGAAATGTGTAATTATATACTTTTTTATAAGTTTGTTCAGGAGCCACTCTAGGTCACCCTGGCATGTTTTCCACACTTCCTGTGGCACTGGCATAGTGAGAAGTCCACAGACCTTGGGGTCCTATCCCGGCTCTGTGACCTTGGGCAAATTATTTAACCTTGTTGAGTCTCAGTTTCTTTTTTCATAAAATGGGAATAATACGACTTTCTTTGCTATACCATCCAGAGGATTAGAATTAATTTAATGCAATAATGCACACGAAGCTCCTGGCACAGACTTTGGTGCATACTGCATATTCAATAAATGGCAGCCATTGTGACTCTCCAAATGCTGACACTCTGTGTTGCTAGAGTCACAGGAATCAGTTGGAAGTCCTGGAGTGTGGAAGTACTGAGGGCACTGCAAGATGATGTTCTTCAGTGGCCAATATTTACCCCAAGAAGGGAGATCTTGGAAGAATTCCATCCTCGCTGTCCTCTCCGGGGAGGATGGCATCCCTGTCACAGAAACGTGGCTTCAGCCATAAGACTCCCTCCCAATGACGGAGCCATTTTATTTTTGTGGTAACTGTCCTCCCCAGGGCTCAGCACACCTGATCACATAAGTGGTTTCTCTTTCCTGCCTTGTCTCTGTTATTACTGCTCATGTTTGTCTTCTTCTGAGAGACAGGAAAGAGGAAGCAGGTCATGAACAAGGCCCCTCCCGTTCGAGACAAGAGGAGAAGCGACTCCCCGAGCTTCGCCTGTCCCTGTGACCAGTCCGGTGCCTGGAAGGCTCCACCTTTATTCTCCAAACCCAGCTAAACACACCTATTTTCTCGGTTGACTTTACGTCGATTCAAAGCAGCAAGTGACATTGAACAAGCCATATTCAGAGGCCCCTGTCATCCCAACTTGTCTACAAAAAGTGGATGACAGTGTGCTGTGACGCTGAATCCTCCCCCATGTTTTAGTCTGAAAGAAAGACATCTTTGTTTATTTACTTAGAGAAAGAAGGGAGGGGAATGGAAAGGAGTGGCGAAGCCACCTGTGTTTTGAAAGATTTCGAGAATTACTCCCAGTGCTACCCTTCTGTGAACTGTGAGGTGGGGCTGACACTCAGGAGAAACGAGAAGGGAAGGTGCGATTCCCAAGGAAGCAGTGAGATCTGTTTTCAAGTTGCCCCAAGCTCCCTCTCCTCCTTCCCACTCCCATACCTTGTTCTCTTTGGGGTCCAGACCAGCTGGCCTCAGGAGGGGGAGAGAGCAGCCTGAGCCCTCACGGAGGACGTTGGGACGAGATCTAGGTCCAAGGGAGAGGGTTTCTGTCAGGTAGAGGGGAGTGACATTCCTGATAAAAACAATGTGACTCAGAGAGAAAGGCAAGAACCAAGATCACTCCCGGAATGTGGGGAATTCACAGGGATGGGAAAGAAGATGAATAAAATGTATGAAAACGACACTAGAGGACAGGCAAGCAACAAATTCCCGACTCTGAAAAACAGAACGAGCCTCCTCTGTACAGACAATGGTAAATACTTGGACAATACGCGGCCACCTCCTTTCCTGACCGTGAACTTAGCTGTTCACTTCCTGTGCGTGTGCGTGCATGTGCATGCAGAGCAATTAAAAAGGAAGACTGAACAAATCAATGTTTACAGATTCATAATAAGTTCCTTTCTATATATTTATTTATTTTCTCTTTAGGCACTAAAGAAGCAAACTTGCAGGGAGCAGTTGTTGCCAGAGGGTGAATCATGGCTATATTGATTTGATTATGTAAAAGCTCAGAGGAACCTAAAGCCAGATACAGAAATATCTCATAGCCTTGAACCCTATGGGACACACACTGGTAAAAAAGCAATCTTTATATTGTTCCTGATAAAAGCATCATTAGTTTCCTCATAGTGAAACCATTTCTCTGCTGATACAGTATATGGTTTTCTTTTTCTCTAGAATCCACTCAGACATAATTAACACTCAGTTACCAGACTTGAGGTTCCCTGGGGTGAGCTGCTCCAGTTGGGGAGAGGGTGGGGGCTGGAGATGGGAAGAAAGAAAGACTGAGAGAGGAGAGGGAAGCGAGGGACAGAGGAGGGGGCAAGGAGGAGAGAAGAGAGAGGAGCAGGAGGGAGGCAGAGGAGGAGGGTACAGTATTGAATCGATCCATCTTTGGCCTTCCCGAGCATCCCCCCGCTTGCGTGTACCTCGCAGCGAGGTGAGAGTCAGCGCGGTGGCGCCCTCTGCTGGTCCTGCTTATCGTCCCTGCTGCCAAGCAATTCTGGTCGCCCTCTCTCCAGTACCCTGTTCCTTCCTTCTTTAGGAATATCACCCCAGCCATCACCTTCCAGTGTGAGAAACTTGGACTGACACTGCTGCAGACAGACATATGCCCACAGCTGTGCTCACAGTTTGTGCTGAAACTGCAGCAGCAACAACATTCTCTGTTTCCTTTTTCCCTTGCTGCTTGTAGGCAGCAGCTCCTTGAAAAGCCCTGTATAAACAGTTTCTGGGGACAGCAGAGCTGGCCTTGAATGGGGTCTTAAAATTTTAAGAGTTTGGGGAAATGTAACCTGGAGGGCCCTCCCAGGTCCCTACTTCATGGCCAGATGGTTAATACCTATAAGCCATGAAGTGGCTCCTGGCCGCCCACAGGGATGGACTGTGGGTTTAGTGAGCCAGCATACCAGGGGACTGACTCTGTGGTCCTCTCCAACAGGGCCTCAGCTTCATTAAAGAGAAGGGGAAATCACTAAGTGGATTGCTCATCCTATATATGGACTTCTGAACAAATAATGGCCCTTTCAGGAAAAAAAAAATTGTTGACTTTAGGATTCTCTCTTTACTTTTTCTCTCAGCTTCATTTTCCTTTTGCTCAGGGAGAAGAGTGATCTAAATCACTCAGAAGACGGGGAGGACCAGGTACTCCTGAGGCAGAATGAACCCAGACGTGGATATGAAATCACTACACAGGCAGACACCAAGTCACTATAGAAGGAATTTATCCCATACCTTCCATGTCCATTAGCAAGCCC
This sequence comes from Equus przewalskii, assembly GCF_037783145.1. NCBI lineage: Eukaryota > Metazoa > Chordata > Mammalia > Perissodactyla > Equidae > Equus > Equus przewalskii. The sequence goes on along the minus strand of NC_091852.1, from coordinate 34,221,140 downwards.
ACGGTTACGCACACACACGTACACACGCACACAGTGGGTATAAAAACATGAATGCATAAACACTTTCACACACAACCAGAACCACATGTGCGCAGACTTCCAAACACACACAGACACATGTCTTGCTGTAATCCCATATGGACTGCATCTTACATCCTCAGCCCCACCCTCACTCGCCCTCCTCCCTCTGTTCCCAACAGAGCTGATGTTTTTGTGGAAAATCTCCTCTGGGTGTCTACGTGTTGCTCTATTGTTTCATCCCAAGGACCTTTCCAGGGACCCCTTCTCAGCCAGCAAATCTGTGCGTTCTCCCCAGTGCCAGATCTCCGCGTGTTCATTAGCTGAGGTAGATCATGGGGGATTACAATAAAAACCTCTAGAAAAAGTGAAGGGGCAGAGCTCTGAGGCCAGGCAGGCTTCCTGGTGAACAGTACAGATGCTGAGCCAGGCTGTCTGGTTGTGCCCCAACTCTGCCCTGTGCTAGCTGTGTGTCTCAGTTTCCCCATCTGTCAAGTGGAGATAACAATAGAAACACCTCATGGGGTTGTTATGATCATGAAATGCATTCATATTCAGAATCTGCCTGGAACAATGCCCGACACATGATAACTACTATAAAAATGTTTGTCAAATTAAGGTGCATAATCCAGGCTGGTTGATTTACTTTCACAAGTACTCCTGGGTAATCACCAGTAATCATGAGCAATTCCTCTTCCGCTGTCTCTCATTGGGTCAAAGGAAGGAAAAGCACAACGAAGTGATGGCCAGGTGGATACAGCCTTCAGTATTTATCTTGGGGATCATTTTCCTGCATCTTATTGATTACCTCTCAATTACATGTTGTAATCGCATCATAACCTTCAGCAAGTCACTTTGGACAGCATTCTTCTCATCTGTAAAGCCTCTTAGATCATTTCTAAGATCCTCTTTAGCATAGATTATTCCAAAACCAGATGCAGGCAATTTTTACACCTCATTTTTAATACCAATTTCCATCTCCTCCATTGATTTTCCCCCTCTTTGAAAATTAGCGTTGTCAAAAGTAGAACACCTGACTTCTCTAGATCCTCTTTCTTCTTTTTTATTGTTCCCACTTTCTGATAGAAGCATAATCAACTTTCCGGAAATGGCAGAAAGTAGGGTGATTGGGGTCATGTCATAAGTTGACCCATGAGGTTTAAATAATCAAGCGTTAGGAACAAAGCCAGAGAGAGACATGCTGACCTTAGTGAGAGTCCCTCCAAAATGAGTTTCTGTGAATATCTGTCTGACATTTATGTGGAAGAGTAGGGGAGAGAGGAGCAGAAGTGCTAGGCCTCTCCTCTATTCTCTGAACAATTCTGCTCTGTCCCAAATTTGCATACCTCACTCAGAGGAGCAAAAACTCAGAGACCTGCCCTCCTTTGAAGGAAAAATGACACCCAATTGTTGTGAAGCCCCAACCCATTGCAAATGATATTTCTTTTAAATATTTCAACTGCACATCTACTTCTGATAAATACAGCTTTCTTCAACTGTTGCATTTCCAGTAAGGTCTAGCACCCCAGTGGTGCTTTGGTGCACTCTGACCCTCCTCTGAAGCCGGTTTGGATTAGCAGGGAAGTTTTCAATAGATGCCTATCTAGCCAGGGGTGAGGGGAGCCCCAAGGCACCATCTGGAGTGGCACCTGTCCTTTGGCATAGCCTTGTGATCCTCTTTAAATTTCTGCTCATTCCAAGAACAACCTGGAAGATGCATGACTTCCTAAGTTGACCTCCACACTCAAACCCCAGAGCAAGTTTGGTGGTTTCCACAGGAAAACGTTCTTTACTCTCTTTTTCCTTCTCCACCTCATGTGTCTACCCTCACCGTCATAATGTGGACTTTAAGAACCCACAGCATCTGCAGTTGCCTTGGAGCCTTCATGGAAATATCAAATCATGCACAGAGTTATATTAGAACGAAGTGGTGCCTTACTGGATTCTGAGTTCTTAAAAATTAGTCATGAGTGGATGACTTCTGTAGTAACACTTAGTTAATCAAAATATTCAGCTAACCACCACAACCTTGCTTACTCGTCAGGCGAAATAGGAGTTTGCTGTGGCAATGATATGCTTCATCTTGCAGCATCCTTCATGTAGAAGGAGGTTCCTGTCATTAAGACATGTATTTGAAAGTTTCCCACTCATCCCTAATAAAGTGGATGGAGTTTACTCAGCTTGAGTGTGACCAGCCAGACATACCAGTGGGACAGCTGGCTGGGTCAGAGCTGGCAGTGGTCACTGTCTGTGGCGGGTATCAAAGAAAAGCAAACCAGACCACGTGGGAAATGAGCTTAAGAAGGCAACCTCATTCCCCACCTGCTCTGAGAAACATGGCTAACTAGACACAGGCAAGACGTGGACATTTTCTTCCTTCTCTACACTCACCACTGTCTGCTTAAAGGCCTATCTGATGCAGAAATTTCCATTCTAGGATGAACCAAAATCAGGCTGTGGGCATGAACTGTGTAAAACTCAGATAAGAATACTACAAAAAGCTGGCTTACATCCACCAAAACACAGGGGAGGGCTGTGGGAAAAGTCCAGCAGCTCTCCAAACTATAACCTCAATGTTCACAATTTCCTGCCCAGAGCGAGTCCCCACACGTCTTACCTTGTCTGCTTAATGAACTCCTACTCATACTTCACAGTCCAGCTCAAATATATTCTCTTTCAGGAAGACTTTTACAACTCTCACTACCTCTCAGGCAGAAAAGAGGCTCCTCTGCTCTGGGCTCCCTCAGCACTCTGTTCATGCTTCTATCATCCCAGTTCTGCCAATTACTGCCTGTACTCAGAAGGAAATGGGGGTAATATCGGTACCTATCTCACAGGGTTGTTGGGAGGATTAGGTGGGTTAAAACAGTAGAGCCCCTTTTGAGAATGATGGACATACAGTAAGTGCTCAATAAATTTTGGTCATCGTTGTTAGAGCACTGGATGCAATGTATCATAATTATCTGCCTGCTGTATTCACGCCTGTGCTTCTTAGCAGAATGTCCACATCTTTTTCAGAGCTCCATCAGAAGAATGCTATGACTTCTGACTAGGTACGTGACTAAGAGAAATATTCATCCTTCTGGTTCCATTACCTGAATGTTGTTTGAGTCGTACGTTTCTCGAAGGTTATTGAGAGTCCTCGGTGCTCTAGTGGGCTTGTGTGGTGATTGTAAAATATGACCACGAATACTCTGATACTCCTTCTTCAGGAGGTAGACCCTTCCTTGTGAGCTGTACTTAGCAACTCACTTCTAATAAATGGGATGTGGCGGAAGTGACAGTGTGACTTCCAAGATCAGGGCATAACAGGCCTCGGGGCTTCCTCCTCGCTTCTCTTGGATCCCTCGCTCTGGAGGAAGTCAGCTGCCATGTTGTGAGGACACTCACGCAGCCCCATGGAGCGGTCCTCGTGGTGAGGAGGGGAGGCCTCTTGCCAAGAGCCATGTGCGTGAGCCATTTTGGAAGGGAACCCTTCTGCGTCAGTCAATTTCAGAGGCTGCAGCCTCTGAGAGACCCTGAGCCAGACTCCCAAGGTAAGCCACTCCTGAGTTTCTGACCCACAGAAATGAAGATAATTAATGCTTATTGTTTTAAACTACTAAACGTGAGGTGAATTTGTTCTGCACTGATGGATGACTATTACAGATGGTGACTAACTCAACAGCTCACTTTGGGTGAGATTTCTGTCTAAAAGTGACATGCCTTTCAGTAGGGAATGAGAAGGCAGAGAAGAGGGGTGGTAATTTCCTGTCAAACTTTCTGTCTTGGGGACAAAGATAGCTCACGTCATCTCTCACCAGGGCTAACCAGGCTGCCCCTCCCTGAAGGGAGTGGATCATGGCCTTGTGGAGGCTTCCCCGAGGGAGACAACTTGGCCTGCTCAGGGGGGTAGGAGGGCCCACTGCTTGCTCTTGCCCTGAACCCTCCTGGCCAATGGTCACTCGCTAAAAAGCTGACCTAGAACAGTTTGTGAGTATCTTCAGTTCCCTGGATCATTGACGTAGAGTGGAAAAAAACTCCACTCAACCCAAGGACCTGAGTCATATCTGGACTCTGCTTCTTACATACAGACCTTGGAAAAGTCCTAGAATCTCTCCAAGCCTCAGTGTTCTCCCCTGAGAGGTGGGAATAATAAGGACATGTATGCTACCTGTCTTCGTGTTGTTGTGGGGAGGGAATGAGATATTATATGAAGCACTTCCCGAACCACAGACCTACAGTGCTACAGCAGTGTCAGAGTTTTTCTTGGTTTTCCCCCACAGCTCTCGTGTATGCCCAGTCATCTCAAGTTCACTAGCAGCCCCAGACAGCCCTAGGGGAAAAGTCATTCGGTAAGTTCATATAAAGATTGAAAGAGAATGCCTGGATTTGTGTAGTCCAAAGAAATGACTTTCAACTTACAAAATTTTAGACAGTAATGGGAAAGAGAGTCAGAAGAAAATTACCTGCTATCCCTTCAAAAAGACCCCATGGAGTCAACTCTTCTTGGCTAACGTGGCTTTTGGTGACATGAGACAGATGGGGAGCAGGGAGTGGTCTAAAAATATATAATGTCCTCATTGCGAATCTGAAACAGGAGGCACATCCACCCGATGTCAGGGCAGCCCTGCCTGCAAACAGGGGTTGCCGTATCTGACCTCTTGAACTTCCTTCCAGTTTCATGATTTTGTCTTCACTACATCCTCTCCCTGCCTCCCCTCCCCACTTCCATCTCCACAAGCTTCTACTTTGTCAGACAAAACCCAGAAATATTGAAATGTGGTTTCAGTATCATAGCAGCCAGGAAGTTGAGAGAACAAGTCAAACTCTTTTCTCAACTCACGGCTTCTTTCCAAGAAATATAGCACTTACAATATATAGATAAATAGCTCGAGCCATTTAGATAATTTCGCTTGTCCTTTCCCACTTGTCAAAGCATTTAGCTACCAGCACAACGGGCACTATTTAAGTGAACAGATACCTCCCTCAGTTCTAAACAGTGGCTAGTCTCAGGGGTTTTGTTCATAGAATTAGGTCACGGGCAATTCAGAAGATTTCCAGCCCAGCAAACTGTGAGTTTCTCCTTAAAGACCTGAAAACCCAAAGACTCTGCTTTTCTGAATTAGCCTTCATTTAAGGTTACTAGGTGTGCCCCTTCTCAGGATGGTTAGACTTTAGGAATAACTGTTACAGACCATAGTCAAGGTCATATCAAGTGGGGCCAGCTTCATTTTACACACTTCGGAGACACATTGCCGAGAAGCCTTTCCAGGTCTCTGCCTCTGAAGAGCCTTCATAGGACCAAACATTTAGCACCCCAGACCCCACAAATCCTGAGATTCTAGGATACGGCAGCTTCTAAGACAAGAGTGGACCATGGAGCCCTGGATGGAAGAGGAAAGGACACGGAGACATCTCCTGGTGTTTGTGTTTCCCTGGATTCATCCTCAAAACGCATCTAGACTTGACAACCTCCCCCTTCATTTGTCCACTGTGTGATCCAGACACTTGAATTGCAGGAAGAGACTAACTCTTAAGCAAATGAGGTTTATTGTAAGATACACAGGGTCATGTACAGGAATTGGAAAACTGTTAGCATTAGACAGTTTTAGGGACTAGCCTCTCTCTTTCTCCCTCTCTCCCTCCTTCTCTCTCTCTGTTTCCCTTTGAGTCTTTCTATTCTATCTTCTCAATGACCTACGTTCACCCTGTACACAGCATCTTTTCTCTACCTCATCACTCCTGCTTCCCTGAGCTATCTGCTTCCTCATCTCACTCAGAATTCGTTTCCCCAAGATCTTGTCTAACCCTGCTCTAATGCATGATGTCCTTTCTACTTCAGCTCCATGGATGATACTTCATTCTCTCCTTTCAGCTCAAACAGAGATCCTGGTTGACTCAGCCCATCTATTTGGGACCCAGCTGTGTCTTGTGTCTTTGACAAGCTTTGGCTTGGCTTCTTTGGGTCAGTGCCCACCTGTGATCCAATCAGCTGTGCCTGGGACAAGTCATGTGATATAAAATCAGTCTCATAAGTGGGAGTGTAGGCAGAGAAGCATCTCTAAGAAGAGGGATGGGGGCATGTCAGGTGGTCTTACTGCTGTATCAAGTAATCAGTGGAGAGGCAGGTGACTAAGGCAGGGTGACTGGACCCGAACCAGAGTCATTCAAGTTTCCTACATTATCCCCATGTGAAAAAAGTAAAGAACCTTAAGCTATCCCAAACTTGGCTTTTCATCAGCCACCACTTGCAGTTTCATCGAATTCTAATTAAATGTATATCAGGACTGAACACAGGAGAATAGGATTCTGGGCTGGTTAACCCCACGCCTCAGGAGTTCTCAGTCCACTCACTGTTCACAACTGGGCACCTGAGTACCTAGGTGCTCACAGAAAATCCACGAACTCCCTGAGAATGAAGCTGCAGATCTGAGTACTGGTGGAGGCTGATTTACTGATTTGCTGAACCTGATTACCATACACTGGGATGAAGGTCCCTGTGTATCATATAATAAACCCATGGTTTAATTTGGAAACTCCTTGAAGCATAAGCAAATACCAATGATGTCCCAAAGAAAAACAATTTTGTAACTGTCAGACAATTGATGGAATGGTCAAAAGGACATGAAATCAGCTATGCAAATTGTGAGACGTAAGTCACACTTCTATTTGTACTGTGACAGTGTGAAAATTGGAATTTTTTTGTCAATATAGAAAAAAAGTCAAAGACTATATCTTATGAAGAAAACGACTGTACTATATTCGAATTATCTGTGACATGCCCCATATGCCCCTTGATTTTTTTTTCTCACTTAATCTCTGGCTCAAGGACCATCAGTGTTGTGTTTAATTTTATAGTTTAAGAATCTAATACAATGAAAGTATGCATGTGACTATTTAATAAACACCCCACTGGTTAATAACGAAGAAACAAGTCATGCCATATTCTGTTGATAATCAATTGGTTTAATTTTGCCCACTCAATTTCAACGATGTAAGAAGTAATTTTTTTGAAAGTGAATCTAAAGTTGAAATATGTCAACATCAAACACGTACGTTGGTTAAAAGATCCAGACCACCATGTTAAAATATAAGTTTGATGGACTAGGAGTGGCATTAAACTGCTTTTTGGAAGAGAGCGTAGTGTTGCATTAAGAATATGGGCTCAGCAGGTCAAAATCTCTTCTGCCAGTTACATAACTCTTCTATCCTGATCTCCTTGTATGGGACAACCATGATTGTGACAGCTTGCTCTAGAATTCTTCCAAGGACATAATGAGTTGATACCTATGTAGTGCTTACCACAATGTCAGGCACATGATAAGTACCTAATAATATGTAGCATTTATTATTATTTTACCCAGTTTTCCCTCTGGAAAGGAAAAATACTTAGATTGGCTAACCTTAGAAGTAAAATTAAAAAAATAATAAGTAACATAAACTCTTAACTGTTATTGATCACAGCCACCTTTAATTTCTATTCTTCATAATTCCCCTTGCATCTTTATGGTAAAATCAGGTCTTTCCCAGGGTGGCATATTTGGCATCAAAGTGTCTCACATTTTGATGTTGACGTTTGATGTTGAGTTGTCAGCAATATGTTCTTCTTCGGTTACTGATGGAAAAATAATGATATCTACAACAGTAGCAGCAGCAATAGAGGCAGCAATAATCTGCTTGACTATTGATCCTATTGAAGGGAGGTCATTGGTTTGCCCATCTAGTCTCTTTTCGAAACTCTTTCCCCCAAAATTCCTAAGGGCACAGGAGAGTGATCATCCACAGGCCTAGGCCAAAAAAAGTCCACAGCAAGTACAAATTTTCTTTGAAGCTTCCTGTTTTATTTTAAAAATTCACGTGACTTTTGAATTCTACTTACAATATTTTGGTATTCATTTAAAAACTAATAATGTTTATTCTCTGCCTTTGAATAATCCCAGCATGCTAACCAAAACATCAGTAAATCAGTTAAAAATGTGTTAAACTACAAATAACAGAATACTCAACTACGGTGGATTAAGCCATCAACACCTATCTGATGACTTAACCTGTTTAGTGATTCATCTCTATCATCAGGGAACTGACACTCCCATCCTAGGTTAATCCATCGTCTTAAATGTGTCCGGCTTTCCATAATTGTCCTGTTCTTTCATGATCACAAAATGACTGCCGTACTCCAGGTATCACTGCTCACATCATCATCCCAAGAAGAATGAAAGGGAGGAAAAGAAGCCCTCCAAAACACATATCTTTGAGAACTTGCTTTTCAGCCTCCCTTGTAGCTAGAGAAAGTCATAACAAGTCTGGCAAAGATGAATGGAATTTTCATGACTGGCTTAGACGAATCATGATTCTTCCCCTGGAATATGGCTAACCGGGAATAAAGAGGTGGGAATGTCCACTGAATAGGCAAATACTAGTGTCTGCCACATTCAGTCTGAAAAACAGAGGTAGGAAGTTTTGGTTTTCCTGCCTCCTCTGAGTCCTCCCTCTTTGGGCATCAAAGGAGAAAGAAACTACATAGCTTTGTCTCATGAAATCTGTACATCTCAATCTCTCTCTCTTTCTCTGAGTCAAAAAGAAATAATATTCTACTTCTTCTTAAAAAAAATATATTTCCCTTCCCAATAGGATTTTCCAACTTTAGGAGTGACGTAAGATTCAAATACAATTCCAGAAGACTCCCTGCCTTAGGGATACATCAGGCAGCTTGAGGGGAGCCTATTGCTGAGCCTGGGGGAATCCGAATACAGTGGCCACTTTGGGTTCTTGAGAAGAGGAGCAGAGGTGGGGCCAATGAAGGGTAGCTTTCCTGAGCCAGGTTTTCACCACCAGGGGATGGTGGGGAGGTGGACTGAAGGTATGATCTGCCTTTGAAGGGTTCTGGAGCAAAGAGCACCTCTCCCAGGCCTGCCTGAGTGGGGCCAGACTATTGAGCCCACGGACACCCTCAGCACCGACAAGAGAACTGCCCGCCTGCTGGCTGTGGGCAGCCCTGGGAGGCCTCTCATCCCACTGGTCCCGGCCTCCTTCAAGGGCAGCACCAGTCTTGGAATGATGAGCTTCCCTTCCACGGGCATGAGGACAGCACTTCTGTGTCACCCGTAGAGAATCATCAGATCCTAAATGGCTGCCCCACCCATACCCCAAGCAACAGGACCCAGTTTGCTAATGTGTTGGTAACTGGTGGGTAAATATTCTGCTTTTCTTTTGATCACCTGCCAATCTTCCACCCTGTGTGAATGCCCAGGAGACACCAGGAGCCTTACCTACACAGGTGCCAAAGCAACTCATACACACCAATGTAAGTGGTACCGAGCCTCTTAATCCCAAGTTCATGTGCCCGATGCACAGGAAGTCAAACACTGAGACATCGGTGCTTAGAAATGGAGAAAGATTTACCTGAATTCACCAAAATGAGTAGGTGGGAGCCTGGGTTCACTCAAATCTGCCTCCCCAGGAATAGAAAGCAGGGGGTTTTATGCAGCTGAGGCCCTCGGCAGGAGGAGCTTCAGGGAAACCAAGGGGTCGCTCCGATGAGCCCCTAGGCGATCTGACTTCTGGGCTTCACCCCGAGGGCATTCTCTCTCTTCTGCAAAACAAGCTCACAAATCCTCGAGACCCCTGAGTCACCCCTCAAGTTAAATGGGAAAAATAGCAAACTGGTTTAAAATCTACAGTACCCCTCAGGTACCTGGCTTCATAAGTAAGCAAAGAAGGATTGCAAATGAAATCAGAGCTTCCAATAGAGGAGATGAAGGTGAAACCAGATAGGTGGCCCCTATTGAGGCTGATTTAATGATAGAAATAAGATACGATGTGACACAAAACAAAACAGAAAACTCAAATGAAAACTCTCAAAGTGATGATGTTCCAACAGAATGACCCAAGAACATAAAGTTTTCTGAAAAAAATGATAACTTCTTTTTTCTTTCAATTATTTTACTGAGGTCATATTGGTTTATAACATTGTGTAATTTCAGGTCTACATTATTATACATCAGTTTCTGTATAGACTGCATCATGCTCCCCATCAATAGCCTAAGTTTTTTATTTTTTATTTTTTTGGCTAAGGAAGATTGGCCCTGAGCTAACGTCTATTGCCAATCTTCCTTTTTTTGCTTGAGGAAGATTTACCCTAAGCTAACATTTGTGCCAATCTTCCTCTACTTTGTATGTGGGTTGCTGCCATAGCATGGCTGCTGATAAGTGGTGTAGGTCCACTCCTGGGAACCGAAACCAGGCCACCAAAGCAGAGCACACTGAACTTAACCACTAGGCCATGGGACCTGCGCCCAATAGTCTAATTTTTACCTGTTACCATACATTTGTGCCTCTTTACCCCTTCCGCCCTCCCCCCACCCCCTTCCCCTCTGGTAACCACTAAGCTGTTTTCCTCATCCGTGGGTTTGTTTATCTTCCACATATGAGTGAAATGATATGGTGTTTGTCTTTATCTGGCTTATTTTGCTTCACGTCATACCCTATAGGTCCATCCATATTGTTGCAAATGGAATGATTGTGTCTTTAAAAAAAATAACTTCTAAATGTTAAAATAGAGCAGGGAAATTGAACAACAGACTGGATTGTGATGACTACTCACCCAGTTGTTTAGATTAAATGGACACATTGCATCACAATACAAAGCAAAAATACAAAGAAATGGTAACAATGATTGAAAAGATAAGAAATATGGAGGATAGATCCAGGAAACCTAACGTGAAAATAATAGGTGTTTGGAAGGAGAGAAAGGAACTGTTTAGAGAGAATAATCAGAAACATTTTAGAAGAAAATTTTTCTGACCTAAAATATGACTTGCCTTTTCATATCAAAAAGGCTTACTAAGCGCCTGGCAAGACTTAAAAAGAGAGAAAAAGTAACAAATCTAGACATATCTGGGTAAAGTTTCCAAAATCAGAGGATAAACAGAGAACCATTTACTTACACAGAGAACAGTGAGACTGGCCTTGATTTTTCTATCTGTAAGTAAAGCATGATAATTTCAAAACTATCCAGCTGACCAAGACATTGGGAAACCAAAAAAGACATTTCTACACATAGAAAGACTTTCATCCTTTTCCTAAAGGAATTACTTAACAAAATGTGCAAGTTGAATAAAAAGAAAATCAGAGTTCACATCTCAAGGTAGCAGATAATGGAGTACAAAAACTAGGGGAGACCAAATGCTATAATGCAATAAAGTTTACAATGAAATCTATTTGGATGAAAATACTATCTTACAGTTTTTGACTGCTTACCATGTGTCAGGGGTTTTTCTGAGTACATTATATGTATTACTTGCTATTACTTTCCCCACCACATTGTAGGAAAAAACACATTTTACTATTATTTCTCCTTTGGTAACTTGCCTAAGGTCAGACAGCCAGAATTTGAACTCAGACGTTGATTCTGGAGACTGCACATTTACCCTGTACACTATAAGACCTCCATAAACAACCCCACAATGATGCAAGCATGAATTACAATGCAAGGGTTAAGAAAGAATACTTGAAAAGAAAGATATACTGTAATAAAAATTTAATAATTGGTTGGAAATAAAACCCTATATTAACTAAACAACACTCGGAAGTGGGGCAGGGAGTAGATAGAGGAATTAAGGGTCGGGAACCAAACCTGCTAAAGGTTTTGTGCTTTTTCAGGAGAAGGGCCAGGGGTAGAATTATTACTTAAATTTGGTTGAGAGATATGTTTAAATATGACTGCTAAACATATGAAGGTATCTATGAGCAAAATAAGATACATAGCTGTACTTCATATTAAAGAATGGGAAAAGGATATAAAAAATATTCAAACCAGGAAAAAAGGGAAGAAGCAGCAAGTATGAAATAAAAAAGAAAATCTAAAATAAGATGGAAGGCATCAGAGCAAAAATGTCAGATCTCACAATGAATGCAAATGGCTTTACTTTTCTCATTAATAGACAAAGACTTGCAGATTAGGTTACAAAAACAAACCAACCAGCAAAACCCCAAAATTTAGCTAGGTTTATAAGAGATGTACTTAAAACAAAATGAAAAGCAAAGTTTAAAAATAAAGGATAAATGCAACTTTATAATCCGAATACAAAAGAATGGCAATCTGAACGTCAGATAAAGTGGAACTTGAGGCCAAAGCATGAAATTAAGCAGAGAGGAATATTCTGAATTGTTGAAATCAGTGAAATATATACAACAAAAACTTCTAACCATGTAAGAATAATTTGATAAAACCATAGTCATAGTGGGGGACTTTGGCTCTCTCTGATTCCAACGGATCAGTTTTTGCAAAAAAAAAAAAAAAAAAAGCTATAAAGGATAAGAATAATAATCAAATTCTATCTAGTATATGTGTGTATGAATGTTTCCATGCCTGTGTGTTTATGTATGTACACACATGTACATACATATGCACAAATGTAATGTATGTCCCAAAGAATTATTTTTTCCTCTTATGTGCATTATACATTTACAAAAAAATTGATGGTGTGCTTGGCCACAAATAAAACTGTAAAAATCCAAAATGTCGAGCTCATATAGGTCACATTCTCTTACCATGATGAAAGAAAGCTGGAAATCAACATTAACAACAACCAAACAAAACTCATTCATTCAATAATTAAAGGGGCATTTTAAACAATTCTTGAATCTAACAGGAAATCAAATTGAATGATAAATTATCTAGAAATTGGCAGACAAATGACACTTTGTATAAAAAATTTACGAGCAGTGGTTAAAGCTGTATCCAAAAGAAAACGTGTAGCTTTATTAATCAAGAAAATAAGTAGACTAAACATGCCACTTAAGGAAATAGGAAAAAAACAGCAAAAAATAAACAAAAAGGAAGTTGGAAGAGGAATTGTATAAAAATAAAAGCTGGAAATGATTAATTTTAGAAATTTAGATAACAAAGTATAAATGACTGGTAAAATCAAAGTGGCTTCTTCGAAGAGACAAATGAAATTGAGCAACCCCCAGCAAGCCTGACTAAGAGAGGAAACGAAAACACGCGTGTGAGGAATGGGAAGGAAAAGGCGTAGTCACGATACCAAAATTCATCTTAAGAGACAAATGCAATCACATTTCTTAGCTGCTGAGGTTGCTCGGAAAATTTCAACTTAATAACTGCCTGGGATAAAGACTTCTTTGTCTCCAGTTCCTCAGCATCGGTCTATAAATGGATTTGTATTTCTACCAGAACGAAACATTTTAAAACTGCACTGAAACAAACCATAACAAGAGTTTAAATAGAGTGTGGTGGGGATTTTATTACGTATGTTCGTACTACCCTGTTTTAAGTGACATCTGTCTTCTCTAGGGTTCCCAGCGTAATCAAATGCCCCAGGCCTTGTTTCAGGAGGAAAATCAACACATCATTTTTATACTCAAATCACAATGGCTCGAGTCCCCCATCTAGTTAACTGCCAGAAACAGAGTCCCCTCGAAGTGTTCCTCAGTTATTTCTTGGAGCCCCTTAAGGGATGCCTTACCTGTCCCAACCTGTGACAGCAGCTGCCACCTGGTGTTGGCCTTGCTCTGCCTCTCTGTTATCCTGCTTCTTAGAGAAGACCAAGCTTTCTGCTGTTTTTGCCATCCGCCTTTTTTCCCTCCGGGGAACCACCTGATCCTCCACTCCCAATCCAGGTACTTGGGTGGATTTTGTTCCTCCTGGCTCCAAGGGTGGGCCTATGACTCAGGCCTGACCAATCGGCGTACTCGTTCCCCTAGATTTGGTGATTGGTTCAAGGATGGTCAGGTGGTCCAACCAGTGGCAGCAGCGAAATACATTGGCATTTTTGCTGGGCATGGTGGGAGAAAGGCTAGCATACTTTGCATTGGCCTTGAACTGCTGGCGGCCATCTTGCCGCTGGAGCCTCATCATGAAACCATTAGGGAAGGAACAAAGCCAGGAGAAGGAGGGCCCATTTGGGCCCTGGGACAACCCTATAGCTGAAACCAGGCTATTCCTGAACTTTTTAGTCACATGAACCAATAAGTTCTTTTTTTCTATTCCTTAAGCCAGTGGAATTGAGTTGAGTTGTCTAAAGCCAAGAATCCTAACTGAATTATTTGTTTGGCAGAGCTGTGCTAAGTACGATCTAGGCCCTAAAGCAGCTACGCTTGTGTCCAACAATTCACTAAGTCTCTTGAGCTGTTCTGATGGCTTTTGCCTTTACCTGTTTTCCCAGAGAAACTTACACCGGCCCAAGGAAGTGGTACAATTCCATCCTCTCTCTCCATATTGCCCCCTGGCTCCCATTCCTGACCAAAACGCCTCCCACCTTTCCCATCTACACCAGCTCGTAGCAGAGAATGCACACAGAAGCTGGGCAAGCGAGCTGGGGATGGGGTTGTTTACAAGAGCAGCTTCTAGACCCTCTCAGCTAGCCAAGGAGTCCTAATTCACGAAGTTCTCAACCTGCGTGACAAGGAATCTGTCCCTTAAGCACAAAAAACCAGTGCATAGAAAATGACCTTAAAAAGAAGAATGAAACAGATACGGGAAGAGCTCTCCAAGCTACCATCAAATGTTTTGGTTTAAGCTGCATATATACATCTTTAAGCCTTTTTAAAATTCTTCCTAACATTTAAACATTTTCAACTCACTGACTCAGACTTTTTAGAGATTAATAAACCTTTGCAAATCTGTTCTTGTCAACCATTTTAATAGATTTGTCCTGCAGCGGTCTTATCCCCACCCCCTCAAAATAAAACAAACCAAACAATAAATCAAGACCCCTGAAATGAAATCCAGTCTCACATCACAGAGCAATGGTTTTATGGGAGAAACGTGTGCTTGCTAATTTCAAGAACAAATTATTGGGCTTTATTTAGTGCAGTTCAATTTATACACTTTTAGCTACAGGAAATAAAAAATAAAGCCCACGGGCCAATTTTAATTTGGCCAATTTTTTCTTTCATGAGCATCCTATGGTAGAAACTGGCTGACATCAAATCTGAAATCCTCTCTCTGCTCTCTTTCCTGAGAGTAAACAGCCCTTCGAACTGAAAAGTTATCTCACTTACAGCATCAATGATGCTTAATAGACTTGCATTATTAACGGAAGAACGTTTCTGCCTGGCAAAGCCGAAGTCAATATTTAATAGATTTAGGTCCTATTTAGCCACTGGATTTTGGGGAAACCTGACAAAACGCAACTCAGTGTGAAAGCTAATAGATTCAGAGGTTACAAAATGAATGTTTCCATAAATATGCATCCCTCATAAATATTTGAGGCAATGAGTGGAAGGCAATCCAATATTCTTTAATCATTTCCTAATTAATATTCTTTAGATAGGGCAATGCTGGGTAAATATTAGGCCTCTCTTAAACAGTTTGTTAAAGAATGAAATATCCAACCAAATGTTGTTGGGTTTTTTGTGTGTTTGTTTGTTCAGGAAGTATTAGCCAGTCTTTTCTAAATAAAATAGCTTGTTTGGCCTCCCCGAGAAGAAACTCCTTCCTATATTCTAACCACTGTTAACGAAAAATGGAAGGAGCGTTTGTTCTAATGGCCAGGAGAGGTGGCTCTCCAAGTCACAGGATCAGAGGGGCCAGCTGGAAGGATCCTCAGGAAGCAGAGGCTGAGCGCTACCCTCTGCAGAGGCTCAGAGCTCAGTGGGTCTGGAGTGCATTCATGACTCCACTCTGCCCTAGCCAGCTGTCCCTGGATGTCTCTTAACCTCTGAGAGTCAGTTTTCTTGTTTGTAAAATGGGAATGAACACTCTTATCCTGCTTGTTTCCCTGAGCTATATTGAAGAATCAGTGAAAGAGCTATCTTGAAAGTCTTTCAAACTAAGTCTAAACAGAAGTCATACTGGCTGGGTCCCAAATCCAGCTGTGCTGATTGACATCCTGGCCCTCAGTTTCCTCACCTGTGATATGGGGATAATAGCAGTACATGCGCAGCAGGTTTCTTGAGAGGTTTAGATGAGTTAATTCACCCCAGTGCTTAGGTGGTCATAATGCCTGACGTATAATAAGAACGCAGTCAATGTTAGCTCTTCTTTCTCTTCCTCCTCTCCTTCTTTTTCTTCTTCTTCCTAATACTATGGCTATTGTTGCCCAAGATGGGGAAACTCAGTCCCAGGAAACTTCAGAGGCTTATTAAAGTCACAATTCCACAGAGAAAGTATGACGTCAGGTGAGAGAGTTGCTGCATTTAAATCGCTTTCTGTGATATCATGGGTGCTTCACCCTGCCAGACTCCGGCAGGGTTCCACCCAGAGTGTCATTGATGGTTCCCTCAGGGGAGAAAGCATGTCTCAGTGGAAATTGTGATTAGATGAACTAAGATGAGACCAAGCCACAAGAGACCCCCGGGATGGGTTGCCACCTTCACAGCAAGGACTGGACATTGATAACCAGAAGCCCAGCTAAGAGTAGGCAGAAAAAATCCTCCAGGAGGCGTGTGGGAAAGAAGGCAGTGAGGTCACCTAATGTTCTCAGAAGGAGGGAAAATAAGAGAAGCCCAGCTGCCCTATGACTGACCCTGGACTGGGAAGACAACCATAAAAATTGTCATTCTGATTGATGAAGAGGTGATAAGGTGTGGAGTGATGAACCAACTCCATTTCAAGGTTGATGTGTGTCTTAGGAGCTTCCCTCCTAAGGGCTGGGCCTGTAAATCTCAGTCAGCGTTGGTCATTAGAAATATGGGGCTGGTCTGGAGGATGACAGCTGCTTTATCTTCTAATGTAGGTACTCCATGGGCAGGGACTCTCTGCAGAGGCCGAAGAACTTTCTTAAGGGAACGTGGGAGTGTCTAGGCCTGCCTCCCAGCCCACCCACTTGGCCATGGTCTATGACCTCTCACCTTCCCAAGCTCCGTATACCACTCTTCCTATCTCCTTACAACCGGACTCCCACCTCCTCTCCTTTCATAACAACAATTGGGTGCCTATCATTTTTGCTTCCTGAGGGAAGACAGTCAGGTATCACCCAGCAATGCCAAGGGTCCGTAGAGGGACCTGAAACACCAGATGTTTCTTTGCCGTGGGCTGATGGCTTTCACACAGTTAGTTCCTGGTCGATGGGAACCATTCCTGGTGGCCAGAATAAAGCACTGCAATATTTGTGAGGCAGGTGGCGTGAGGACTAAGATGCTGGTGTGGGAGTTTGCTTGTTATTCTTGTCACTCTCTTCTGTCTCTCGCCCCACAGTCCTCTTCCTCTCTCTGACTCTTCCTCCCTTTCTTTCATGTATCATTTTCTCCAAAATGTGAGTATTCCAGAGAGGAGTTTCACAGAAGGTCAAGTTATTTTACTTTCTTTTCTCTTCTCTTGTCAGCCAAAAAGCACCATGTTAAGCAAACATTAAACAGAATTTTTTTTAAATTAACTTGATATTCAGCCCATGTTTTTAGGCTGTGCTATAAGCTGGAACTCCTCCTCCTTTACAAAGAGGGGAACTGACTAAGTAATTTCTAAAGTTCCTTCCAGCAGTGACTTCCCAGGAAATTTTCAGAATCCTCTCATCCTCTTCCCTCGTGTGGGCCTCTCTGGACTTGCATCACTTTCCCAAAGGAAATTTGCCCCAAACAAGGTGAAATCAAGGGAAGCACCAAGAAATACATGAAGGGATGTCAAATCCTTTGGGGATGAACCCTTTTAATGTTTTACCAGGGATTGCTTCTTAGGAAGTTGCATACGAGAAAAATATTGCTCAGGTCTTGAACAGAAGCCACACAGTATGGCAGCAAGACACTGCCTCCCTTATTCTTAAACTCTCTCAGCCTGACTTCAAGAACTTTTCAACAGGGTGTTTCAAGGACAAGGATGTGTTTCCACAGTTCCATTGGGCTTCATTCGAGGCCAGGGCCATAGCTCAGAGATCCCACAACCAGAATTGACCGGGTTTATCTGGTAAGTCCCCTGCCTCTGCTTTAACATCCCATGGGAAATGGGGTACTCCTTGGCTGATGTCTCATGTCTTAAATGTGGACCAAACCCACACCAGCCACCCCTTGACCTCCCGGGAAGTAGCTAGAAATGCCAGTCTTCTTATCCTGATGCTGGCAAACATAACCAATAAATTTGTCCCTGTTGGAATGAAAGCACACATGGCAGGTACTATTATTGCTATTAATAATCCACTAAGTGGATGCAAAAGGGCCTGCATACAGAAACAACAATCAAAACCCCAAACCAGCAAGAATTAACTTTGAACTTTGCAGTACACAGTATATCACACTCACACAACCAATTAAAAAGGCATGTCATCGTGTTTGGAAAGTATCTATTGATTTCCCAGTTCATCAGATCAGGCTGATGTGTCTTTCAATGGCCTCGATGACATCATCAATATTTTTCTATTTAGAATAATGACTTATTTTATATGCCAACAGCTATAAAAAACAACCCACCTATATATATATTTCTACCGACACCAGCTTAAGAGCCATCTGGTTTTCTCTCCCTAACATATGATATTGGTAATCTGGGGCAAAAGAAATGTTTTGGTCTTGTCATGAGACTCATTTAGAGACCACAGTAAATTTGTTTAGTTTAAAAGCCAACCACTAAATCATATTTTCTCTCTTAGAGGCCGATGCTCTCCGCTGCATTTGGTGTCCAAATTACATTCATTTTAGAGTGAATTACACTCATTTCAGCAACAGCCCCCGACTCCCTTCTCCCTCCTGTCCGAGAAGGCAATATACTCACCAGCTGTGTGATCTTTGGCAAGCAACTTAATCTCTCGGAAACTCGTTTTTCTCCTTTATTAAATGGGAAAAAACGTGTCAGGTTGTGCATGCGTATTACTTCTTTTAACCCTCACAGTCACCCCCCAAGATTGGCACTGTTGTTAGCCCCATTTTACAGATGGGAAACCGAGGCAGAGAGAAGCTAAGTAACTTTTCCCAAAACAATGCAGCCGTGTGACGAAGCCAGAATATCTGACCACAAACGTTCATAACCAATTCTACCAGCCTTGTGAGGCTGTGTGGGGGTTCAATTTGACGGATTCAACAGTCAAAACACCAATTTGGGCACCTGGTAGGTGCTAAGGAGACATTATGGCAGGGGGTTGGGCAAATCCCAGCTTTATCATTTAGTATCTTTATGACCTTGGGAAAAGGACTCACTTCTATCAGCTTCAGTTGTCTTGTAAAATGGCTGCAATAGGAATAGCTGCTGCCTTGTGAGGTGGTGGTGCGGATAAAATAGACTGACACAGAGTTAGTGCTCAATAATGGTAGCTATGAGTGTTCACAGGAACCCTATAAATGCTATACTCTCTTCCTCCCAAAACCTTAGTGTCACCCAAGTGTCTTCAACATACATTCAATCTCAATTAATGACCGGGATCCATCACGGCCTTGGAGGAAGCTCCCTGTTGGAAGAATCTATCTTTCCCCCGCAAGGGATAGCACTGAGGAGCTACAAAGGAGGAACTTGGCTGGTGGCTCCTTCCGTGTTTCTTCTCAATACAAAAGATCCATTGTTAGTGCATGCAAAATTGAGTAACAGAAAAGGGACCTGCTTGGTGCAGGCTGGTGACATAATCCAAACTGGAAGTGGAAAGAGTTGGAGTGAGACTGATGTTGCCTGAGATCTGGCTCCACACAAATTAGCTGTGTGATTCCAGGTATTCATGTCACTATGCTGAGTTTCAGTTTTCTCCTCTGTCATCTAGGATTAATTCTATCTCAATTCCTAGTGTGGCTGTGACAATTAAACAGAGCACACTGAAGCTAAATTCCCAACAGATGTCAGCTCCCTTCTTCCTATCACCCTCCACTAAATCAATCTGGGGAATGGGTGATAAGGGGTCTGTAACTTTTCCAAGTCAGGAATGTTTTTCCATTCTGACTGGAGCCTGTAAGAGGCGAGGGCTTGTCTTGAGGGACTCTGATTATGAAGAGTTTGAACATTGTACCAAGTCAATGAGAGTGATGTTTTGGGGCAGTCTTAGAATCTTTTCCAGAAAGGCGCTAATCTAATCAGGCCGAGTTTTAGGACAGAGCTGCCCGTTTACCAGCCAGGGAGACCTAGTGGATGAGCTACACGTGCAGTTCTCCGAGGGGCTGCCCAGATGGGTTTACAGCCAGGAACTGGCGATCCAGGAGCTTGGAGGACAGTGTTGATGCATTTGTCTGTAGCTCCCCTCGCCTGTTTGGCTAATCTCTCCACTCCGTTTTTGTCTCCCCTTTTCCAAGTCCAAGCCTTAAGGATTCAGTGTTTGCCTCTATAAAAATGAGCCCTGTTGGCCCTTTCTCTTTGATTAAGCAAAGAAGGGAAACAAAGCTGAGGGTCTGAGGCCTTGGGAAAGGTGTCTTGGGGAAGAAACTGAATGCAGAAGGCTGGAATCCCAGTCTTAACTCTGTCACTCTGGGCAAGTCGCCTCACCTCTCTGGGCCTCAATTCCCTCTTGTCTAAAGACAGGAGATTGGAGCAGCTCAGTATTCTTCACACTGTGCCCCGTGGAGCCTGGTGTCCCATGGCAGTGCCCTTGGAGCGGCCACAGGGACTGGGGCAGAAGTCAAAGTCAAGCAGCTCATGGTCAGCTTACAGATGAGTTTTTCCTGCTCTGTACCATGGTTTGATTTTCCTTAAATATGGAATGAGTAGCTCAACTTTCAAAATCAGAAGTTTTTAAAACACTAGACTTTATTTTTCACAGCAGTTTTAGCTTTACAGAAAAATTGAACAGAAAGGACAGAGTTCCCAAATACCCCCCCTCCCCTCCCACCTCTCTGAGCCCCCAGTTTCCTTTGGTAGCATCTTGCATTAGTGTGCTATTCTTGTCACAATTGATGAATCAATATAGATACATGATTATTAACTAAAGTCCACAGTTTACATGTGCTGTATATTTTATGGGTTTTGCAAATGCACAATGTCATGTACCCCCCATTATAGTATCATACAGAATGGTTTCACTGCCCTAAAAATTCCCTGTGCTCCACCTATTCACCTCTCTCCCTCCCCGCAAACCCCTGGAAACCACCAATAATTTTTACCGTCATTATAGTTTTGCCTTTTCCAGAATGTCGTATAGTTGGAATCATACAGTGTGTAACGTTTTCAGATTTTCTTCTTTCACTTAGCAATCTGCATTTAAGATTCCTCCATGTCTTTTCGTGGCTTGATAGCTCATTTCTCTTTAGTATTACGGTGTACCAGAGGTTATTTATCCATTCACCTACTGAAAGACATCTTGGTTGCTTACAAGTTGGGGCAATTATGAATAAAGCTGCCATAAACATTCCTGTGCAGATTTTTGTGTAGATGTAAGTTTTCAACTCATTTGCGTGGATATCAAGGAATGAGATTTCTAGAGCATAAGATAAGACATGTTTAGCTTTTTAAGAAACTGCCAGACTGTCTTCCAAAGTGGCTGCCCCATTTTGCATTCCCATCAGGAGTGAATGAGAAATCTTGTCGCTCTACATCTTAACCAGCATTTGGTGTTGTGTAGGGGTATCTAATAGGTGTGCAGTGGTATCCTGTTGTTTTAATTGGCAATTCCCATGGGTCATGATATATGATGTTGGGCATATTTTTATGTGCTTCTTTGTCACCTGTATATCTTCTTTAGTGAAGTGTCTTTTCAGATCTTTTGCCTGTTTTGATTGGATTGTTTGTTTTCTCATTATTGAATTCTTTGTATACTTTGGATACATGTCCTTTATGGAAGACGTGTTTTACAAATATTTTCTCCCACTCTGTAGCTTGTCTTTTCATTCTTTTAACAGTGTCTTCCACAGAGCAGAAGTTTTAGAACTGAGGAGTTTTCGAAGACAATCCAGCATTCTGGCTTCCCTTGGAAGTAGAAGCTCTGGTAGCACTGGGACCATCCCTGCAGGGCTGAAGCCATCTAGTGGGGCCTCTCCAGACCGGAATGTTCTCTCCGGTTCACCAGAATTGTGCCCAGCCCACTGCAGCTACACGACATGCCTCGAGATATTTGATTGGTGTCACTCTGGCCAAGGGGAAGCTCACCCTTATCTACTTTATACATTGGGTTCCACATAGGTTTGCTTTGTATAAAACTATCTGGTGCTTAAAAAGAAAAGTTTAAACATGATTGGCTTAGATGCTCTTCCTGCTCTTTCACACTAGTCCTACCCATTCATTGTCATATTTGACTTGAGTGAGAGAAGAAATAATTTCATAAACACTCTCTGCATGGCATCTTCTAATTAGCCTGTTGTGCCTGCTCCAACCCACACCATGGAGCACGACGTCTACATAAGGATCACCACCACATGCCATTGTGCCCACTGAAAGTGCCCCACACCAGCATTTATGCAGAGTCACCTCCTATGTAGGATGTATCATCTTATAAGGCAAGTAATTTAAACCCAAAATAACGAAAAATAGGCACCTTTATACATGCATTGCCCAGGAAGATGCTCTCATGTGAAGGCACATGAGAACTGAGAACAGCAGGAAACAGCAGATTGGAATAGGAGAGTCCTGTCTCTTGGCTCATACTCATTCTGAAGCATAAACGTATTGAGTCGGATGGTGGGCAAACTTGCTAGCAACACGCCCACTGCTCTCCTTCTCTTTCTTTCCTGAATTGGTGTACTTGACTTTCTCTGAGGTATAAATGGATGACATGAATCTGTTTTCACCAGGGCCACTGGTGCAGCTGGAGAAATGATTCTCAGGTTCTAAGAAGCATCAGTAAAGACAAATTCAGGGAGTCCAGCACAGAGGACTTCACAGCACATCAGAGGTGAAGAAATGTGTTTTGCACAAATGTCTCCTCCTCAGGCCAAGCCTGGTATGCTATTGTGTCTATGGTTGAAGTTATGTATGTGGAGGCCTGTAAAAGTTTGCTAGGCCTGCTGCAACAAAGGACCGCAAACTGGGTGGTTTATACAATCGAAATTTATTGTCTCACAATTCTGGAAGTCTTAAACCAAGGTGTCGGCAGGGATGGTTCCTTCTCAGGGCAGCTGGGAAGGATGTGTGTCCTGTCTCTCTCCTTGGCTTGTCGATGACTGTCTTCTCTCTGTGTCTCTTCATATCGTCTTCCTTCTATGCCTGTCTCTGCATCCAAATTTCCCTTTTCTACAAGAACACCAGTCATGTTGGACTAGGGCCCACTCTAATGACCTCATCTTAACTAATTACATCTGCAATGACCCAATTTCCAAATAAGGTCACATTCTGTGGTACTGGGAGTTAGGACTTCAACATACGAATTTGCAAGGAGGACACAATTCAACCTATAACAAGACCCCTTGTATAGGGGGACAAAAATGCCTTGTCTCCATCAATCAGTTGAAAATAGGTCATTGGGAAAGTGAATTCATGAAGAAAGTCCACAGAAGCAAACGTTAGTGATGGCATTCTTGGCTCTCTCCATTCTTCTAGAATCTTGCTCTCCTTTTTCAGCTAATACAGGCATGGTGGAAACAAAGAGTTGCTAAAAATAAAAGCAAGTTTCATTATAAGTCCCCAAGCCCTGCTCCAGTCTTCTGCCAATCCCCATGATATCTTTAGAAAAGCTGTTCTTAATGGCAGTACCATGAACAGACCCATCAAGCAGCTGTCTTGACCAGGTGAACACAGCTCTGAAGAAAAGGACAGTCTCCAAAGATATGGTCTCTGAAGCTCCTCACTTAACTTTGTGGGTTCTTGCAGGATTCCTCATTCTACTCCCCTGACCACCTTTACCACCACCCCAGCTGCCATCTCACCAACGGCTTTATCTATGACTTGGGCCTTGAGAGACTCACCATTTCCTTTCCCTGGTGATCTCATTCCACCAGCTTTTGACCCCAGCTCTGTTTTCATCTCACGTCCTTTGGTTTACCTTTTGGTGTTTCTGGCTTTTAGAGCATCCTTTTCTGTGTAGTCTCTCTCCTGGACTGGAACATATTTTATTTCCTTTCTGTGAAATAGTGAAGGCACAAATTAAAAGTGAAAAAGGGTGTTGGGGGAGAGGAAGAAGGAAGGAGCAATTAACAATGGATCCGAAAGACAGATGAGCAGTTTCTGGGTAGTGGAGAGTTGGATCGCTAGTGTGGCTGAGTGGAAGAAGCTCGGCTTTGTCATAAGACAGACACATGTCAGGGAATCTTAGCTACGCCAGTACCTGGAAAAATTTCATTACCTTTCTGAGTGTGGCTTTAAATGTCATCTAAACATCAACAACTCCCCAGTTGATGTCTTCAACCCTCATCTTCCACCTAAATTGGAGGGTCAAATTCCAACTTCCTTCTAGACATTTCTATTTGGATGTTTGATAGTCATCTCAGACTCAATATGTCCAACACCAAACTCTTAATTTCACCCCCAAATCTGCCCTTTACCCAGTCTTTCCCATCTTGGTAAATGGTAAGTCCATTCTTTCAGTACTCAAGTCAAAAATTTTAGGAGACATCCTTGACTCCTTTTTTTCTCTCACACCTCACATTTTTATCTCCCAGGAAATCTTTCTAGCTTTACTTTTAAATAGATCCAGAATCTGTATGCTTCTCAGCATCTCTATTCCCGTCACCCCAGCCTGTGCTATCATTATTTATTACCCGGATTATTAAAATTGCTTTCTAACTAGTCTTCTTACTTCTGTCCCCGGCCCTCCAGATGATTTCTCAAGCCAATGTTTAGAGCAGTCTTTAAAAAAAAATAAATCAGATCACGTCGGTCCTCCACTCAAGACCTTTTGTGACAGACTCCTAGCTGTCACCCAACATCCATTTTCCCCTCCTTCCGTTAATAACAGACCCTCCAAAATTTATCTGGGTAATGCCTAAAGACTATTTCCCAGCCTCCATTGAAGTTGGTGCACATGTGACTAGGTTGGAGCCATGTAACCAGGTTGGAGCCAGGTGACAAGTTTGGAGTCATGTGACTAGGTTGGAATCCATGGGCTGAGAGGAGAATCAACATATACAATGTCTAGACCACCCACTAAAAGAAGAGGAGGCCCCTGCACTTCCTTTTCTCCCCTCTTCTGGTGAGCCGTTGCCCTCCTCACACCCAGAGAAGGGTAGAGCGGAGCCACCCGAACAACTCTGGGCTTCCTACCTCTGCATATGACCTGAGAACTAGACTTCCATCTTACGACACCATAGCAGCTGATTGTGTGCACTAGCTGTACACCCTCCCCTGCCTTGCTTTTTCACTTAGTACAAAGTCTAAAACCTTCCCACCAAACCCTGTGTGAGCTTGCCCTTGACCAGCCCTGCAACTTCCTTTCTTATCCCCCTCTCCCTTGTTCTCTGTGCTGCAGCCACCAAGGATGTTCCTCCTCAGGGCTCTGCTTACATGTCACCTCATCAGGGAGCTCTGTCTGGCCACCTGATGGCACCTCCCACCCCGCTTTGTTTTTCTTCATCACTTTCATTGCTACTTGACAAGTAACTGTTGTCTGTCTCTGCCCTGTCCCACAAGACTGTGACCTTCCTGAGAAAGGGACTTTGTGGTTTTGTTGCCTGCTTTAAACCGCTGATAAATTCTCCAAATTATTGATTGGCTGAATGAATGAACAAGCTTCAGTTTCCTCGTCTGTGAGCTGGGAATGGTGATCTTTGCCACATAGGCTTGTGGGGAGAGTGGAGGAACATGCTGCCAATGGCTTCATGTGTCTGGCACTCGGTGGATCCTCAGGAGACATTAGTCACTCAATTTGAGAGACTAGTTCCTGTGACTTCCTGCCCGTGCACAGATGCGTGTGTTCCAGCAGGATGCTTTCCTATTTAGACCTGGAAATTAAAAAAAAAAATTTCTGAATCAGAGAAGTCCCTTTCAATAATATTTTCTGTGTTATAATATGTCTCTGTTCATTCATTACTTCTTCCTAGTCTCTGTCATGTGGGTCTCTGTAACATCCATTTATTGGCTCTGTCATTGATCCAGACATCCCTGAAACTGGCGACTGTTCCTCATCATCACCATGATCACGTCCAAGCCTGGACTTTTTAGAAACAAGCGACATCCCCAAGACGGCAACCTCAGGGGCTGCTCCCTGCTGACCATCTCTTTTAAGTTGGTGGGGGGAAAGTGTCTTGTGTCTTGTGTTTCTCCAACTCGAACAGAGCTATGCTGATTTAGCACAAATTTCCCATAAAAAGCTGGCCTCCAGGGAGCAGAGACTGAACTTGGAAAGTTTTATCCCCAAAGGAGAGTTTGTTGTAAAGTTATGAGTGACTGAAATGTGAGGGGCTGGAGCTGTTGGAAGGGGGGTTGAACGGCAGTGGTTTTACAACTCCTGCGATTACGTTTCCTCCCATGAATGCTCAACTGCTCCCCCATGCACCACCCTTCCCCATGACCCTTGGCCAAAAGCATCATTACCCTGTTCACCCGCTGAAAAGGAAGATTAGCACTGTTACCAACAAAGCTACTTCCCATGGTTAAAAAGAGGCTCTTGGATCAAGTTTTCTCTCTATGGTCACTGGAAATGACAATTCATTTCTTCTCCATCAGCCAAACACTCTCTCCAAATGCACACATGTGGATCCCATTGAAGTCAGAGAGGCCCCAAACACATTTGAGGCCTCTTCTTGGTGGCAAGAAAGTGAAGCTATAAAGACGAGCTCTAGAACAGGTGTGCATGAGCATGTGTGCGTGTGTGTATGTATGTGTGCGGGTATGTGTGTGCACGTGCACACATGGGTGCAGTGTTTTTACTAAAGCCTAAAACCTACTTTCATAGTTTAAAAGCAGCTGACCTGATTGTCCTGGGAATGCTCTCCTGTCTAATTGTTCTTTAATGTCTAATGTTCCAGTGTAAGAGTGAAGATGATGGAAAAGTTCTATTGACAGCAACTGCCAGCTTACAAAACCATGAGATCTGCAGATCAGGAGATAGAGGGCACAGTAGGTGACAGCAACATACACTGGTTTTGAGGCCACAGACGTATCTTCAAATCCCTATCCTGTCACCTCCTAGCTCTGTGCTCTTGAGCAGGTTCCTTAATTTCTCTAAGCACTAGCTCTCATGACTTCCTGCCTCCATAAAATGGAGATTAATATATTGTAAGTGCCTAGCATCTAACAAGTGCTCAGATGGAGGCCGTTATCATTTCAATAACAGGAGACTGGAGGACATCACCAACGCTGACCCCCTCCAGGACTCCCCCCACCCCGCCCCCACACACAAACATTCACACAAACACGTACTCTCAACCCAACTCTGAAACCTCTTAGGTGTGGCACATGCTTGTAAGAGTAGCTTTCTGGCCTCCAAGTCCTTCCCATTCACAAACCGCGACCTCTCGCCTCCACCTCAATGTGTGGAGTAGCCCAGGCCAGCAGTTTAGCGGTTCAGCCTCCAGCCATACTCAATGCCTGGCCCCACTTGGAAGTAGACCGGATTCTAATCTTGCTTCCACTCTTGACGGCCATTGTCCATTCTGGCTTAAATGTGACACGTGATGATGGCCATTTGTCTGCAGTCTTCACAGAGGTATAAAACTCAAGTAAAATAAGATGGAATAGATACCCTCCTAATATTCTGTTCCTTTCATGCACAGCACTGCTTATGGTTAAAGTCGACTGTGCACCGATTTGTTTAAAATCTGCCTCCTCCACTAGACTGTAGACTGCATGAGGCCTGCTTTGCTCATGATTGTGGCTCAGTGCAGAACACTGTAGCAGAGTGATTAGGACGTAGCGGGTCTTCAGTAAATGTTTGCTGAATACATACAACAATGAAAGGTAAAAAGAACTTTGAAAACTGCGAAGCACATACTAATGTCAGATACTATTATTATTACGAGACGTCACACAAATACCAAGAGATTGGTTACGGAGTTGCCCTGTTCAACCAATTTATGGTATTTAAAAGTTTTCCACTGTACAGTTTTTAGGCATATCACTTCTACATAAATGAGTATGCTTTTAGTCATTTCTATAGAAATTCAGCATGGGGGCCTGATTCAAGAGGATAAAATCCTGCATTTAATATCGTTTCTTTGTGAAAATATATTTTCTTTTCAGGTGGGCATGTCTATGTGAGGGCTATCTATGTTTTATCTTTATCCATTCACCAATTTATTCATACACTTAAGAATTATTTATTAAATTCCTGTTTTGCGCCAGGCACTGTATGAAATACTGAGGATATAATGATAAATCTGACCAATGGCCCTTGTACTCAGCTCACTGTCTGCTGGGGGAGGCTAACCCATAAATGCAGTTACAACAATGTGATGGGAGCTATAAAGGAGAGGTGTGCATGGACCAGGGGCCACAGAAGCACACAGGGGGAAGCATTTATTTTGGAACGGGTGAAGAGTTTTAAGAAGCCTTTCAGAGGAGGTGATATTTGAAGGATAAGTATGGGTTTCCCAGGTGAACTGGGTGAAGAAGATGCATTTCCGGCAAAGGGAAGAGCATGCGATCTGATGGATAAAGGAAGCTGAATAAGTAAAGAGACAGCTGAGATCATGAAGGAAATGAGCCTAAACCATCTGCCACCTTGTATTTCAATTGCATGGATATTTGTGGTTGGAAGTGGGTGCAATGAGCTTCTTTTAACTCCATATGTCGCCCCATAGCCAAAAAAGGACACCTGGAGCCATGGAAACAGGTCTTAGCAAAAGAATATCAAGGGAGGAGTTTTAGGCAGATACTAGCCGCTTGGCCCCTTCTGGGAGGGGGGTAAGAAATAATCCTCAGTGCTGGTTCAACCAATTTGGAGATGTCAAAACGCTACAGAGGACTTAATCTTCGAATATCACAAAGATGTTCCAAAGAATGGATGGAGTGATGGACGTTTTCCTCCTCCCCGGGATGCACAAATGCACTTTGGTTCAAAGCAGGGGACATTGTTAAAGACAACATTATTCTTGCAGAAAGCCAAACCCAGTGCTTTTGAAAGCCTCTGACTGCAATCTGCATGCTTTGCAATCTATGCATTTAAATTATTTTCTAAGCTGGGACAATGACACAAACATCCACAAAACACAAGCTGCTGTGGATAAAGTTGGGCTGCCTGGTCTAGTTGAGCTGAAAAGTGCTGTTGCAGGGTGTTTTCATTTAAAAAATTCTTCTTATTATTTTTTAAAGAATTCTTGTTATAAATAAAAAAAATTATTATTATTCAAGTGCATGCTGAAACTGAATCATGCCATTCTTACATAATTTTTCATTGGATTGTTGCAACCCATAAAGAAATCCAATTAAATTTCCCTTGCAGGCACAGGCCTTCATTCAGGGGGCCTTGAAAAAGCTGGTTTGTTGTATTGTATGGCAGGTCGATGAATCGAGAAGCAGAGAGAGCCTGTCCCATTTCTTGTCCTGTGTGACATGATGTGAAGAGAGTCTGCCAGCAATGTTTCAAAGAGCTGCATTATCAGACAACATAAAGGCCCTCCATCAGTCCTTTCTGCCGCTGTACCACAGAATATGCACATGCCGGTGTCTCCGTCCGGTGAACACTTTTGAACACTGTGTGGTTAACATACTGCTTTCCAGATCTCGTGAGCATTCACCATCATTATCCCCGACATCGGACCAAGGTTAAGAGGGGAGTGAGCCAGAGATAAGATGATGTTTTTGAAGATACTTTAAAGGGAATGTCCTGGAAGCCAGACTACATAACATGTGTTTTCATTACCTAAAAAGAAGGCAGAAGCCAGCGTGTCGCAGAATTATATTATTTTACGTTACTCGGTTTCTCAGCTGCTATCTGGATTGTTTATGTGTTTTCCTTCATTGATTTATATATTACGTGGGGCCTCAATTATTTCCAGACATACAGAATTTTTGTTTTTAAATACAAATTCTCCAGGAGTGGACACATACACACTTTTTTCCCCTCATCTTCCCTCTACTATAGAGAAAAGCTTTTCTAGACTTCAACCGTGTAACAGAAACTTCCTTTAAGATGTCAACCATGTTGTGGAATTCAGTCTTCTTGCTATCTATCATACTAGATGTGGAGAACTGAGGTTAGAGCCAAAACAAAGAGAAAGACACTAACACGCATGAGGAAGAAAGACGCTGCTCTTTGTGTCCCTTACCCGGCTGCTACCTGGAAATGATTTTACACTCTCTTTTCCCACTGGCTTGTTTTTGGTTTTGTTTTTGTGTTACTTTTCACGGTATTTCAGAAAAGTAGCAGTTGCCTAATTCTTTTCCACCATCATTCATCAGCAAACATGAGGAACTCATTTCACAACAGCGAGGGTTTTATAGGACAAGGATGGACCTTCAACTCTGCCCTTTCATATTCTCTCTTGGAACAGGCATATCTCACAATCAAATTTTCCAAATAATTCACTTATGTTTTTTTCCCCGTGCAAGGAATGCAGGCTTGTGTTTGTCTTCACTTTAACATGAAGCAAGATTTGATTGGTGACAAGATACATAGGCAGATATAATTGTTTTACTTAAAAAGAATCTTAGGGAGCAAAGTATGTGAGTGTTGGTCTGCACTTACTAATTGGGAAGCCATGCCAGGCTGTTCTGGGTCTAACGCTTGCAAGTTATTTGTGTGTCAGAAATGTTTCTTTAAAGTTGGAGTTGCGAAGTGAGCACTGGTGATTGTCACCCTTCTTCCCAGAGAAGTCTAGTTAGAGGAGGAAATCGGGTCGATGAAGCCATCAGAGGCGTGGAACACTTTCTTCTTTGTTTTGGATTTCCGGATTTCTTACCACAGAAAATTGCCACTTTTTTTGTTTTGTTTTTTTAAAGTACAGTTCTCTGAACTTGAAACTATCCAAGTGAAATGGAGTTGGAAAAGCCCCTCTCATGCAAACCTTATAAAACCCAGAGAAGATGTCTGTCAGTGTGTCTGCGTCTGCGTTTGTGCGTGCATGCATGGCTTCCCTTTAGAGGAACCCTCAATTCTTCCTTAGGTCACAAGAAACCCCCTCGCACATCAAGTCCTAATTGGACACAGACTTTCTCCCACAAACTGACCTGGGGTCCCCCAGAAACCAATCCTGATGAACTATCAAGTTTGTCTGGTCCTCAAGGGTCACAACCGCAAATCAGCCTTTTGCTGAATTTGGCCCATGTTTTAGGTTTTCAGTGAAACTTGAGCTCAGGGAAGAGCTCTTAACTTCAAATTTAGTTATGAGCATTTCCTCCAACATGCTCACAGTCATGCTCTTCTCACCAGGACCCCAAGACACACACACCCCCCACAGCACAAACACACATATCTCACTCACACACACACACACACCACAGCACAAACACATCCAACAAATACCCATATCTCACTCACACCACAGCACAAATACGTCCCACATACACACATATCTCACATGCACACGCACACACACACACACCAGTCCCAGAGTTACAATTTCACTAAAAAGGACAACTTCAAAAGGAATTGGATTTCAATGACTCTATCTTATCCTTGAGAAGAACCGTAACTGACTAACTAACTTATTTCCCTCAGAAAAACAACTCCCATTCTGAAAGCTTATTAGAAGTTTAAAACTTAGATAAAGGCTCAAATGTTGTTGTTCTTTGTAACGTGAGGTTTCATTTTCATCAAACAGCATTTACAAAATGTCCGCCAAGTAGTAGGGGAAATGGAGCAGAACATGGACCAAAAAAACGGCTCCTTTCCTTTCTGCACATACATGGTGGGATCTAAAAGAAATGAGGAGCTCTGGGGAACGTGGCCAAATAACTCATGCACTAGAAGATTAACTTCATGTCTAATCAAGCCACTCATTTGTTCTGAGGAATCTATCTGCACCTCATTTTGCCGTTTGTAAACCAGAGTTCCTCATCATTGTGCAGGAAAATTAAATCACCCCAAGCAGCTGGAGCCACAGGAGTGAGTGGACCAGGTTAGGTAAAGACAACGTCTGACACTGAAGACGTGGAACACTGAAAACCCAGGGGGCCGGGAAGTCACACCCCGCAAGGGGCAGGCATTGGGCAAATAGGAAAATAAAAGAATCTTAATTATGCGA
This sequence comes from Equus przewalskii, assembly GCF_037783145.1. Taxonomy (NCBI): domain Eukaryota; kingdom Metazoa; phylum Chordata; class Mammalia; order Perissodactyla; family Equidae; genus Equus; species Equus przewalskii. The sequence continues at coordinate 34,189,289 of NC_091852.1, read as the reverse complement.
GAGCCAAGGGAGCTGGGAGGACGAGAAGACACGTGTGCTTTGGATGTTGCTATAAGTCACCACTGTCCCTCAGTGGGCAGAATGGTCATTGGGAAGGAAACGGGATTTCAGAAAATCTTTGACAAATAAAAGAGGGAGCGAGGCAAACTGAGGAATAAAATGGCATTTTCAGCACAGGACTGGAAAGACATGGAGAAAGTGGTCATGCCCTTTTCTTAGGGGGAAAAGAAGGAGAGTATACGGTTGTAAAGTTATAAAGTTCTTAAAGACTTAAAGTTGCTGGTAGGAGACCTGGTCGCTCTCTAGGTCTGGAGGAGGAAGAATTTTGGGGTGGGGTATTGGGATGAAGCTGGGTTGAAAAGAAATGTTTTCAAGACCTGTAAGAAATTTGAAAGACAAAACCCTACAGAAATAGAAAAACATCTAGAGGTAACTGGCCTTGAGCTAAAACATCAAATAAAGGGTGGAGCTGTGGACTCATCTTTGTCCAGGAATTTCTAGTAAAATTTCACAAAGAACCAAAAAGCCTTAGGAACACACACACACACACACACACACATGACCCAGGAGAAAAATGCTGCAGTCAGGATTGCAGGGAACTTTATTTCCTTTGGTGCTGGAGACCTAGGATGCCTTTAGAAACCCGAGACTTCCCTTGGATAGTGACATGGTGGATTAAAGTGTTAGTTGAAAGAGGATTCCCAAGCTTAGAGTTCCCAGTCATCCTCTTTCACCTGAAACGAGCCAGTCCGAGGTTAGAGAGAGTAGACGTTTTGAGAGACTTACTGAGATTCACCTGCAAACCAGGTTTGCTGACGTTCTAGGGCTAGAAGAATTGATCTAGAGAGTGGGCCAAAGGGAAAGACAGGGGAGTTGGTCTTAGATTGGAGCCTTTAGAAGATGACATCAAGCCATTCAGAAAATAATTCCAAGCCAGGCCAGTTCTCCAAATGAGCCCAAGTAAATACGACCCAAGAAACAGCGGGGCCTGCCAAGCAGTGACCACACATTATAAGCAAAATTAGCCCATTAATGGGCTCTCCTGTCTCATGGCTGGATTGCTGCGCTTGCTACTGCAGGACCAGCCTGGCCTTGGATCCGCAAACCAGCCCCCTGCCGACCCTGGGCAGCCGCTCCACCAGGTGAGCGACAGAAGGTGGTGGAGAACTGGGGCTCGCCAGATGGCTGAGCCACGAGTAGCTGTGCTCAGCTTTTTCTTTCCTGCAAGTTCCTCTTAACCAACGCACTCCGTAACCTTCCGGAAGTGATTGCTGATCTGCATGTAAGTTGCCGAGTGTTACCTACAGGGGTGATTTTAACACGATGCCCCTCTTTTTTCCCCATGCAAAAACTATCTTTGAAAGATTTTCCAACAGTGAACTGAAACCTCGCCTAATGCTTTAGGTTGCTATAGCAACTTTTTCTTTTGAGGAATTGAAAGTGTTCGAAGGCTCTTCTTTCATTCATCTTTACAGCACAGCTGACAAATGACCAGGAGGAGTGAACATTGTCCCCATCTTACAGATGAGAAGAACGGGAATGAAGAAGTGTTAAATAACTAGTCTGTGCATGTCCAGAAAGCTAATACGTAGTGGACTCCCGATTTCAATTACAAATGGGACGACATATTCCAACTGTGCACTTTGGGCTCTGTTACAGAATGCTTTTAAGAGAAAAGAGGCAAAAAGCCTTTGCCCCTAAGTTAAGTAAAGTAGAGCTGTTTGTTGTATGCCACAGACAGAATTAAAATCCTGCCTTTGTAACTTCCCTAATGTGATGATGTAGGAGCCTGAATCAATGCTGCTCTCAAATGGGAAGTCATTATCATAATAATATTTATAACATTAATCAAAACAGTCCAATTAAACTCAAGAAACACATGTCACATGCTGATTTTTTGCCAAATATTGAGCTAGGCTTTTTAGAGATTGTATTTTATCCTTAAAGGGAGATATTATTCCCACATTTTATACACAAGGGAGTTGAGAAAGTAAAGGCTTATGAAGGTGTAATTGAAAGAAGAACTAACTTCCTGCCCCATTTCCCATCTCTCACCCAGAGCTAGGGAGGAGGATGAGACTGGTCCAGGAACCTTGTTTGGCCATGACAAGCTTTGTGTAGGAGGCTCTGTGAAGAGATGGGAGCGACCTCACATGAAGGAATCCAGGACTTTAGAGCTGAGAGGGGAAGTTAATGAGTGAGGGCTCATGGCAGAGCAAAACACAGTAGGGGGAAACAGGGAGAGCAGAGGTTGGAAAGAGGATAACACCACCGCTCACTCAACTCTTCTCTTACCACCATCACCACCAAAAACAACACCCTCACTCTCTGCAAATACATTTGAGGGAGACGACCCCTACAGAGCAGGGGAAAACGGATCCACGTTCGCCGGGTGCAGCAGCGGTGGTTCATTTTTTCCAGAGAACTGCGTAGAGACCCCCTCAGTCCTCAGAGAAGGAATGGACCCCCAGCTTTGGAGACGCTGGAGCAAACAGAGGCTCTGTGACCCCGAAGGACACACAGCGCATGAATGATGGAGCCCGTAAAACAATCCAGAAGAGGAAGGTCGCACCTGCCATAGAAATACAGAAGCTACACATGTAACTCAATTGAGGGAACAAGCCACTCAACTGAATGTGAACTTTCCTGAGGTTTTTTTTAAAGCCAGACAAACAAGGAGCCAGAAGCTTCTCATCCAAGTCTCATGCATTGTTTCCTTTGAAAGAGTCCTTCCCTTAAACACAGGCCTCTTTCCTGACTAAATATGTCATTTCAGCCCTGCTCATTCTGCTTGTTACCACGATGGTGCTAATTCGAGCATGGCTCACTTCAAAGTTGACACTGATCCTCCTCATAAGCAATTGTTTTTCAGCCGGACCCATCAGTGGCTCCCGTCAGCCCCTTTCAAGCATGGCGCCAGCTTTTTAAAATGCTGACAAGAGTTCCCCTCTGTTGCCTAGGACAAGCCATGGTTGTCCTTTTCAGACCATGTAATTGTCTCCTGTGGAGAGCAGACCCCCTACTCTATGGGCCCAGCCACCTGTCTTTCCCATCGCAGCAACTGGTAGCTCAGACTCAGGCAAATGCTGGGGAAAGTTGAAACAGTTTTAGAGGTTGGAGCCGGAATATAGTTTTGAACCAGAATAAAAACAAGACTGATTAGTGAAATCCACTGGGATCCTTAAACGGCTGCCCTGAAGCAGCAGACCATAGACCATAGGACTAGAAGGGTTTCCTTGTCTGTTTCTAGGGAAGACCAACCTGAGCTGCCACAATGGCAATCTTATTCCATTTGAAGGCAGTGGTTCTCCAACTTTAATCATCAGGGGAACTTGTCAAAAATGCAAATTTCTGGGCTCTATCCCCAGAAGTTCTGATTCAGCGAGTCTGGGGAGAAGCCCAGAAACCACATGTTTGACAAGCTCCCCTCTGCTTCAGACGCAGGTGGTCTCGAACAACACTGTGAAACACTGCTGTAGAGTCTTAAGCAAACAGAACTCTTCAACCTCCGGGACGAACCCATCTGGGAATTTCAAAGCCTTCAGAAAATTCTTCCTTCCATCTATTCCCGTGGGTTTTGGGACTCACAATGACAGTCCTTGAAAAGAAAATCAAGGCACTTTCTAAGTCAGAGGAGGATAGGAGCCAAGTGCCAGCCCCTGCTCCCTTCCCCAACTCTTCTCATCCCTATTTCCTCACAGGCACATCTTCCCTTGGGCTTCTCCAGCAAGGCCCGGAAAACCTGCCACCGAGCACGCTGAGGGAAGGAACATGTTTGCGGACTCAGTCCCCCCACTGGGAGAGGATGGATCTGGAGCTGAGTTATCAGCCAACCAGACCCAATCCCCGGGGACAGCCCTGAGGCAGGCATGGCCGCTGAGCCGTAACACACCTCTCTGTCACCTTGGGCTTCCCACCTCCACTTTTTTGGGGCTGTCTCAAATCTTGAGCTTCTGCCTCGGCCCCCCATTTCTCATCCTCCAGATTCTCTCCCTCATACTCCCAAACTCCCCTGGATCTCACGCCCTGACTTGAATGACATTCTCCTCACTATTTCCTGAGCACGCCATAGGACCAGGAAGGGGTTGCACCTATCATTAATGCTAATCACCCTGTGTTTCCAGTTTTTCACCCTCTACATACCAACTCGGTAGGACTGTACTTTCCCTTGTGTAACAGTCACGAAACTAGTTCTGGCCAGTGAGTTTTAAGCAGAATTTGTGTGGGTCAGTTCTGGGATAGAGCATTTAATTACCAGTGCAAAACTTCCTAGAGCTCTCTTTTCTCTTAGGCAGGGTGACTGGCAACATTTGAGATGGCGACTGCTCCATCAGCCTGGGTTCCCAAGTGACCATGATGAGCTGAGCCTCTTGCTGGTGTGCTATGTGCATATAGTATGTGTGAGAAATGAACCTTCGTGGTTTAAGTCACTGAGCTTGGGGATTGTGTTTCTACAACATAACTTAGCTTGTCCTGGCTCTGGAACGTCTTGGTGTGTTTTCAGCTCTTGCTAATCCCCTTCTCATGGACTTGAGTTCTTTCCTTTTATCCCTGGCTATCAGCTGAGACACTTCATGAATCACCAGACAGACAGATGGACCAGAAAAAGAGTGCAGCCCTGCCTGCTGTTGGGGTGAGGATTCTCCTATGTTCTACTGGTACTGTTGCTTCCCTCAGTATCACCTGTACTTTTATACCCTTGGCTCATTGCTTGCTCTCCAACCAGGTGCAATTCCTCCACCTTACACCTAACACCCTGGTAGGGCGGCTCTGCCAGTCACACTTCTTTCTCCTCCTCCTGGCCAGTGTTGCTGCCCTTTGATCAAAGCGTCTCAGACCCTGTTCTCACAATGACAGGAAGGTAGCTATCTTCACAATTTCCAGAGATAGCTTCATCACTAAAAGTTTTTGCCTAGAGTTAGGAAATTGTTACAAGTAGAGCCAACCTTACTACCTCTATTTTTTATGATGATGATAATATAACTGCTAGAAATAATTCACTTCCAGGAGTTGCCTTGTCTACCTCGTGTTCCGATTCCTAAGGACACTTGGCAAGTGACCCTCCTCTGCTGCAGGCTTTGGCAGCTCACGTGACTATCTGGTTTTGCAATGATGACAAATGAAATTACTGCAGGTCCTGGAGCCTTAGTCCCTGGAAACCATCAACAGGATGACAGCTCCTTCTATTTGGCTTGTAACAAGCTCTTCCAGGCAACTAATCACCAGACAGGGTCTTCCATCCAGAATGCAGAGTTTCTTAATCTTATTCTGAAGAATTAATTGTGTGACCTCAGTACTGGGATTATTCCTCATCAGGAATTCCAAAATTGCAACTCCGTGCAAAAGAGTAATTGTAATCCCAAGACAGGATGATATAAAAAGAAAAAATATAAAGAAGAGATATGCTTAAAAACAAAGTAAAATTTCTGAACATATATGAGTGTAAACAAGTATTTTCCCATGTAAATTTTATGTTACAATTACAATAAGTAGAACAGATTTAGGTACGAGCCAATGAAAAGGGGTTTTGCCGAGAGAAAAGATCATTTTTATTCCTTTTTCTAGGCCTTTCCTCTTGCCCCTGCACCTGGTAGAGGGCTTTGTACTAAGAGGGTGTTCAATTAATGCTTAATGAATTTGAAATGACCTCATGCCTAAATGTTTTGTGCTTAGTATACGTGTGATGTATGATATGTGTGTGTGTGTGCGTGTGTGTGTGCATGTGTGTGGGGGGTATGTGTGTGTACTTGGAACAAAAATACATAGAGAGAGATATAAAGATATGTGAACACTTAATATAAGGTGTTTATTCATTTCTTCTACAAATGTTTATTTAATATCTACCATGTATTAAGTAGTAGTCTAAGAATATAGACAAAGTGACTAGCCTCATGGTATCTATATTTTGAATGAAAGAGACAGGAAATAAATAACAAAAATACTGGTGTTATAAAGAAAGGTAAGATGAGGAAATGGAGAATGATGGATCAGGTGTTATAGGGTGGTCAAGGAAATCTCTCTGAGCAGAAACGTGAATGAATCAAGAGTTAAATATATGGCTCTTGTGCAGAAAACATTCCAGGAACATAAAACAGCAAGTGCAAAAGCCCTGAGGCAGGACCTGTTTTGTGTATTATTAGTGCCTATGTGATTAGAACAGAATGAAGGACAGAAAATGGTAGGAGATGAATTCCATGGAGGTAGGCAAGGGCCAGATCACGTATGGCCTTTTACGTCGTGGGGAGGACTTTAAATTTTGTTCTGAGTGAAGGGAAGCCACTGGAAGATTCTGAGCAAGAGAATGACAAGATCTAAGTTTTGAAAATATTTTCCCCTATTACGGTGCAGAGAATAGGCTGTGGATTTCAGGGGCCGGTTATATCTGGTTATATTGAGTTTCATTCTTCACGAATAAGAATACAATTGGACTTCCATCTCAAGGCAGGAAGATCACCAGAGAACTGTGTGTTTGACTTCCAAATGGATTCCTGCCTCTGTGTGACCATCCTTTTCTCTCAGAATCTCACCATGGGAACTTGGCAATCAAATCAAAGAATCAGGACACCAAAGATTGTTCCATATGGATTTGAGAACACAAGGAAGAATTCCTGGACACCCAGGAGAAGAGGAAAGGATAAAAGTAGAATTTGTACCACCTTGCTAGCCTATCCACCCTCAATGCCATAGCTAGTAATTCTCAGCTCTGAAAAGTGATGACACAGTATAACACCCACATTTACGGCATCTCCAGTTTTGAGCATTAACCAGGAGTGAGCCTCCTCTGATATTTTGGCTCCTCACCAGTTTGAGTTGACATCAAGACATTTTCAAAGGAGGGATAAAATATTTCAGAGGCTCTCCAAGTTAAAGTTTTCTTCGGCCACTAAGACCCTCACAAAATTGTTTGCCTAACATAGGCATGCCCCAGTAGCCTTTTGCAAAATACGAAAGACCTCCAGATCCCTTGTTTTTAGAGCATGAGGCTGCAGTCAGAGAGACAGAAAGCGAGAAAACTGTAGCCCACGAAAGGAGGGGAGTTCACGGGGCTGGTAGTGCCCTCTGAAAGGTTTTCATGCTCCACCAGGAAAAAGAAAGGCTTCTCCTCAGTCTGAAGTTGTAATTGGTACCATTTCTCCAAACTCAGACTTTAGGACTCACCTTGTCTCTGTGATAATTATCGAGAATCTTAACTTCTCTGGCCTTGGCTTCCTCCTTTGTCAGAAGAAAATGGAATTGGACTATATGATTTATATGTGATGAATTTAGCTGTAAAATTCTGATTCTCAGAATCACACAAAGAGAATCCAAACCAACATGTACCAAGACCAGTGACCTAGTCCTGTAACACGGAGATTCAAGCATGAACTCTAAGACCTACTCTAAGTGACTTTGCTCACTCTTACATATTTCATTTTAGATATTGTCCTGTTTTCATAAAGGAAATGAAGGCAGAAAGATGGAAGGAAGAAGGAAGGAAGGAGGATGGGGAAAAGAAACCCAAAAAATATGTAATTATGCAATTGGCATCCACTAGATAGAGAATAGCCTTCATTTCCAAATACCAGTGGAAATAGGAATTTCCTGCTATCCTCCCATGTAACCCATGTGTTGTTGTGGGGCTGGAAAATTTGACGGCCCTCACTTGCATGTCAACCCTGATGCTCACATCATTTTTTTAAGAAGACAGCTATTTTGAAAGGCACTTTGTTTTTCCTTTGCGTTTTCCTCTGACACAAGTGGAGAGAGTACATGTGACTGACTTCTGCAGTGGGTCTTTACATGGAAAATACCCTTTCATCTTGTAACCCACTCATGGCATTGGGAGATAGCTGGGCCACCATGGGGACTCTCTGACTATTCTACATTTGTCTTGCCCTTAACTAGTACTCGCTGGAGAGTGGATCTAGTGATCAGAAGCATCCTCTTGGAGACATCATTATTGGGATAAAATCCTGTTTAATCAATTCTCTGATAAAGCAAATAAAAAGGAAACCCAGATTTCTATGCAGAGGATGAGACCAATCAATTGACTTATTCAGACCTAAACAGCAACTTCGAGGGGCCCTCACCACCCCATCTCTGATTGCACTTCTCTGCCCGTAATGAGGTTCTGCATCCCGGGGTAACTTGACCATCTTGGCTCAAGTTGAGAAACACCTGTGGTATTTGAATCTCGTGGAGCCAGTGGCTCCTAAAACTCTGAAACACGAGAAGCAACATCTGTCTGCCTTTCTCCTCTTCCAGCAACCAGTCTGTGGCACTACCAGGGGGTAAATGCTGAATAAGGCCTGGTGGCTGGTGCTGAACAGGGGAGACTCAGCAAGGCTGTAAACACCACACCTTCAGCATGTGGGGCTTCCTGTCCAAGCTGGCTGGCTTCTCTCTTTCCTATCCCCCTCACACAATGGAAAGGAAATTTATTAGGCAAATTATTCCACAACAGAAATAGTGTGGGAGTCTTAACAGTTGCTGGTGCTTGATTTCTGGTCTGCAACATGTTAGGATCATGATTCGTAATGGCCAGAACCATTTGTCTTGTGTTTACATGCAGTCTGAGGGACACTGGCTAGGAGGAATTAGGGTGGTCATCTTGCTGACCGTTTACATCCAGCTCAACACAGAAGGTGGAGGCAGAGGGGGAAGTGGCCTAGAGACCAAGGGGAGAGAGGGCTCTGTGAGGGGGTCACTGGCAGACATGGCGCAGAGCTGATGACTTCCTTCTTGCCTCATTTTCTTGGGTTCTTCACCCTTCTCTAGGGGGCCTGAAGCTGGAAAAAAGTTTTACTTTCCAATTCTAATTCATCATTTCTTGAGGCTCTTCATGGGAATTTAAATTTCTCTTCCTTTTGTCTCTTACCTTTCACTGGGTGTTAGAAGGATCCTCAGGTTTCCGAGCACAGGCAGGAGAGTAATGAGGTCTTGACCCCAGACAGTGAAGGTAGGAGGTGGATGGCCTGGTCCTCTGGAGGCTGATGGGCACCCTGGCTTCTAATGTCTGGGAACCCAGCCACTCAGACCACACAGTGCTTGGTTTGGGAAAGTAGAAGCCCCAAATCCAATTTGATGCCCTTGGGGAATTTGTAAGTAAATGAATTTCTGGAAAGGGTCTCAGCGAGGCAACGATCTGAGAATGAAAGTGCTTTTGGAGTGCAATATAAAAGAACAGAGAAACCACAAGTGTGCTGGGCATTGCCCCTAATGCTGGACATCCCCATTAATACCAGTCAGATGCTGGTGCTCCCAATGGAGAAGGTTGAAAACTGCTGACCCGGGGGGCGAAAGATGATCGACCAGACTGCTTCATAGCATGCCTGGCTCTTCATAGATACTCCCAAATATTTGAATGATGCAGTGAGCAAGAGATTCACTGATCGTTATTTAACATGACACCCCTGCCGAGCATATGTGTTTTCAAATGGGGTCTTTGTGAGTAAAACCAGGGAGGGAGGCAGTACAGTGCAATGGCTGAGGGTGGTCTCCAGAATCAGGCAATCCTGGATCTGAGTCCTGGCTCCATCACCCGCTAGCTGTGTTATTTTCGGCAACTTGTGAACTTTCTTTAGTCTCAATTTCCTGGCCTGTAAATGGGGATTATACCAGTTCCTACTTCACAGAGCTGTGGGTAGGATTAAAAGAAGTAAAGTACAGCTGATGGTTCATTTTATATGTCAACCTGGCTAGGCTATAATGTTCATTTGCTTAGTAAACACCAAACTAGATGTCGTTGTGAAGGTATTTTTTAGATGTGATTAACATTTAAATCGGCAGATTACCCTCCAGAATGTGGGTGGGCCTCATCCAATCAGTTGAAAGCCTTCAGTGAAAAGACTGAGGTCCCCCAAAGAGGGAAGAATTGTACCTCCAGACTGTCTTTGGACTCGAGACTGCAACATCAATTCTTCCTTGGGTCTCCAGCCTGCCCCGCTGCCCTGCAGATTTCTGACTTGCCAGACCCCACCGCTGGGTGAGCCAATTCCTTAAAATAAATCTCTCTCTCTAGATGGATGGTTGGATGGATGCATGCATGGATGGCTAGATCTCCTATTGGTTTCTCTGGAGAACCCTGACTAATACAGTAGATACAAAGTACTGAGTACAGGTCCTGGCACAGTGTGTGTTCTGTAAAAGTTTTCTCTTATTATCACTAGTTCTCTAAATAATAAAGTTCTCCACACCTGGACAGAATTCCAGGTGCCCGTGGGAAGGTTATTAGGGGCTAGGAATTAGGGAGAACAGAAGACCTGCTCAGCAGCTCTGAGCATACAGTTTAGGTAGCACTAGTTCTGGGAGTCACCTTGGCCTGACACCTGCTGCCCCTCAGCCCCCCGCCCATCTAGGCCTCGCTCCCCTGCTGTCTTCCCAGCTCCTGGGCCCTCACCAGGGAGGTGATTTGCGATTCAGTCTCCTTGGCAGCTGCGTAGTGAATGCTGGCTTTTTTCTCACACCCCATCCCCGCAGCCCAGCCTCCAGATGTTTCTCCTGACCTTTCTTCTTTTAGACCCTGTTTGGTCAGACCCTGACCCAAACTCCCAGCGAGGTTTTTTGGTAAGCTATGCTTTTCCTCCAGAGTCTCTTTGACTCTGTTTAGATCATCACTAAATCATCTGAATCATCAGCTCAGTATGGAGCCACTGACATAGGACAGAGACCCCCAGCTCACCCTTCTCCCCTCTTCTTCCCTGGGGTGGCTATTATGGGCGGAGAATAGGAGAAAGGGGAATCCTCAGCACTAAAAGGCCCGTTGTTTGCTCCCTGAGCCCAGAGAATCTGCGTCTTCCTGCTTGCCCTTCTTCATCCCCCTGCTTTGGGCTCCCCTTGCCTTTCTGAGAGGAGCCCTTCCCTGTAATTCACCTCCACCCTGGGCGTTCTTCGGGCATTCTTCGTCATGAAGCCCTGTCCCTCTTACCTCGCTCTCTGGCTATGGCTCCAAGGACAGGTCTGTCAACAGGACTGGAAGCCATTCCACTGGGCTCCCTCGTTGCCTCATTCCCATGAGCTGAGGAACATAGGTCTGAGCTTCAGATACTTGATAATTCAGCTGAAGCCTCTAAAGAGTCTGTGGATTTGGGTGACTGTGGCTCCTGCAAGGAAGGCCAAGTGTGTGATGGCTGTGGTACCATCAAAGACCACTTATAGAGAATCATATTTTGATGGGCTCCAGCAGACCACCTAGGCCATGTCCTCCTTTGACAGAGGCAGTAGCTAATGCCCAGAGAAGAGAATAGTCCTAATTAAGGTCATGCAGTTCGCTGGGAGCCAAATTGGAGCATAAAGATGGGTCTCCTGATTCCACCCCAGTGCTCTCCACGGACTGCCTGGTACAGGCCAGGGAGATGATGGTCTCCTTGGCAATGACCTGGATACTGTATCCGAGGGTTGTTGATAGATTGATTCAAATTTTCTTCATTTAGAAAGTAGCAGACAGGACTTCCAGGTAGCTTGTAGAATTTGTATATAGACAGAAAGAGAAAGGAGAGGGAAGACCAGAATAGCCCAAGATCCACCCCTCTATTTGTTGATTCATTCATTGATTCATTCATGTGGTCATTCTTTTATTCCACTATGGATGTATGAGGATGCCCTGGTTTAACTCCCACCAAACAATCTCACGGGTTCTACCTTGGACAATTCCTGGCCATACTCCAGACATAGGAAGTTTGAGTGCTAGCCATAGTGATGGCCCCCCCCCCCCCAACACACACACACATACACACAACTTTGGCCAAACCAAAGCCCACACCATGAAGAAGAGAATGTTGGGGCTGAAGGGCCGGCTGCAGGTGAGGGCCTGCCGATGTGGGCTCCTTACCACAGATCTTGGAGTCACAGACTGCTCTCTCTTTCTCTGCTTTTCAGTGGGACACTAAACCTGGAAATCTGTTGGCTGCAGTGGCTGTGGCTGCAGTGGCCGTGGTTTCGGGGGTCCTGGGTGGACTTTGTGTGTGGTACCAGCCCTCCATGCTTCCTCCTTTCTCAGACCCACTCCTCAGGGCCTGACTGAGTGACCTCTTCCTCCTTCCTGGCCATCTCCCCTCGCCCCCACAGCTGTTAGAGCTCGGCCTGCCAAGTATCTCGGAATCATATGGATCACACCGCCCAGTGTAGGTGGGAAGGACATGGAGATGCAGTCAGCTTGGTGGGAAGGCCACTCCCAGGAGGCGATACTCTGGGGTCCAAGCCAACCCCACCCCTGAGTGATATTTTCAACATTTCCATGAGGAACATTGGGAAGGGCATTTGGCCAAAAGACCACCGCTCATCACAGCTCTGCCACTTAGAAACATGTCAGAGATTCTTTAAAGAGTCCCAGAGGCCAGTGCGCAGGGTGAGGGGAAGGAGAAGCAAGGAGACAACTTCTCTCCAAGGAGAGACTGAGGGCCCCGTGGCCCCTGAGAATCTAGTACTGCTTGTGGTCTGTCCCTGTGCAGTCCATCCAGACAGAGAAAAAAGAGGACAGAGAAGAAGAGTTAGGAGGCTGTGGGTTTTCCTATCAAGAGTGCAGACTTCAGAGTTGGACAGCCTCTAACACTGCCTAGCTCTGCGACCTTGGGCAAGTTACTTAACTTCTCTGAGCCAAATCTCTAAAATGGAGATAATAATGCCTCTCTTGCTGGGTCGGTGTAAGAATTAGAGAAAACATTTGCAAAGCAGCAAGACAGTGCCTAGCAGTACCTTAATAATGAGGAAGACAGTTGAAGTCTGGGAGCTGCTAGCAATAGGTTATTTTATGTTTATTCTTGGTAGAAGAGAATGGACATTACAGGTACAAACACAGACTGGGTCTCTGACTTCACGGCTCAGCTCCTTCCCCAGGAGAATTGAAGTCCTGTCATCTTCTCACAGGGGCAGGTGACTCACAAGACAGGATGCCAGGACATGAGTCACCGGCCCCACTGTCTCACGCACCTAGGTCCCCTTGGGTGGACTCTGCAGCACCCGGAGATCAGACCCAGCCCTGCTCTGCTTCTGCAGCCACAAGGTGGTATGGCCGGCAGCCATGGGAGAATTCTTCTTTTTCCAAAGTATGTTTGCTGTATAAACACGATCGTAAAGTGAAAGCCAAGTGTCGGCCATGGCGGGGTTGGAGCAAGAGCGGGGAGAGGCAGCGTTCCTGCGATGGCCAGCCGCACCCAGCCCGGCCCGGCGGTCAGTGTGGAGGAGGAGAGGTCCTGCATCCCATCATGCTGTCAGGCCGCACAGACCCTACTTTCTTCAAACTTCACTTGGCTAGGGCGATGGAGAGAGGGTCAGGGGAGGAGGCGGCGGCTGGGGGACGGAGGAGGAGGCAGCCAGGGAGTTAGGCTCAACTTCTTCCTCTCCCAGCCTCCAAGGCCTTGATGGACTCAGAAAAATAATCCAGCTTCCACTTGTCATTTGATCCATAAAATTCACCGCTTGGGTACTTAAGATATTCCCCTGGGGCTGCATCTGTGTGATTCAGATTCAAAAGCAGAGTTACTGACCCTGGAGATGGCTCCACCATCAAGTAGCCCGAAGGATGAACGGGGTGCTGAGAGCCCCTCTGGCTGTGTCTCCACGAGTAGAATCAAGCAGAAGATTGGAACAATGATTTTAGGCAGCTCCAGCCTCTGCTCCTTCAAAACACGAAATGCAAAAACTTGTGTAAATCAGGAGGAAGGAGGCACAGGCACTTGAATGATCAAAACAGCTGTCTCAACTCTCAGCATCATTTGGCTACGGAATTCCATCTCTGACGCCCTGCCCCTTGCCCTGTTTCTCATTCCCCCCACCCCCAACCCGACTGCCATGACTTGTGGGCTTTAAGCTCCCCCCCAAAATAATTCCAAATTACCACCAGTTCCAGCCCCCCGCATTCCATCCCTTGCCCCTCTCTGACTTGCTGGGGGAATTTTAGTTCTTCCAGGAGGGTGAGGAGTAGGAGGGGTTGAGGGCTCTGGAAAGGGTATGCTAGGTTTCGAATCGAATTCACATGTACTGTACTCTGTCTGTTCCGAAGGAAGGAAAACTTACGACTCGCAGCTGCGTTGCAACAAGCACGGGGATGAAGCCATCGAGGGCCCCCGCATATTTTCCTTGGCCTCGGCTTATGCTGTTGACATCATTTCAGGCTTCGCCATTCATCCACTGCTGTTTGGAGCTTGTGGCTGCGTGCGGCTGTGTTCCAGAGTCTGGGGAAGGTCTGATTGCAAATTGGGTGGTGGTGGAGATGGAGGTGGTCCCGTTGAGTTTGTCAAAACAAACAGAAATGCACTGAACCTTGCTTTTCCTCCACTGGAATGATGAGTGGAACTAACCCCCACCCCCTCTGCCCGGCCCGCTCCCCCAGTGCAAACAGATCCAGGCCAGGGCTAGCCCAGAGACCCAGAGAAGCCTTTGTTCTGTCCGCACTATTTTGGGGAACGATGACGAATGTCCGCCACAGGTAAGCTAAGCAGGAGTTCCAGTAGCAAATTCTATCACATCCTTCCAGACGTCACTCGGGCCGCGCTGGGCCCATCAGCATTCTCCTGCAAATCCTGGGGAGCAGGAAAACCCTGTTAATGGTTCCCAGAGGTCTCAGAAAAGAAAATGGCAATAGTAGGAAATGTTAATATTAGGAAACAGGGCATGTGCATAGGTGCCTGCTGTGCAGGATTAATAATCATTTTTAGGAGACAGCTCTTCTATACAGGGATGTTGTAAAGGAGAGCCTGTGTGAGCTGAGCTTCCCAACTTCTTGAATCTTCTCAATCCCGGTAGCATGGACTGCAGTTGGGCCAGTGGTCCAGACCGGGGGAATACTTTGAGGCAGGATTAGAGAATGCAGGTGGAGAGTGTCTCTGACCTACCCAAATGTTGCTTGCCATGTTGAGAATGTGAGATGTCATGCTTCCCACCACCAGCAAAGCTCTTGACTTTGTCACTGAGACAAAGCATGGCTTAGCAAAAAGTACCCAGCCTCTAGACACTGTGGAACTGAATTCAAATCCTGGCAGAGGCCACTCTTTGTTCTGTAGCAGCCAGGGCTTGCTCCTCTGCACAGAGGCAGGAATAGAAACACTTCTTTCCTTCCTTTTTTTTTTTTTTTGAGGAAGATTAGCCCTGAGCTAACATCTGCCACCAATCCTCCTCTTTTTGCTGAGAAAGATTGGCCCTGAGCCAATATCTGTGCCCATCCTCCTCAACTTTATTCGTGGGACGCCTGCCACAGCATGGCTCAATAAGCGGTGTGGATGTCTGCCCCTGGGATCCGAACTGGTAAACCCCAGGCCACTGAAGCGAAGTGCGCAAACCCAACTATTTTATGTCCCCAGCCGGGCCCCAGAACCACTTCTTTCTTAAACATCGTTTGACACAAAGGGCTTGTGGAGAGTGCTCAGCCCCAGCGATTTGTATTTAACTCAGGGCTAGAAGGGACCAGCGATGTTCTTGGAAATGTTTAACAACCAGTTGCTGGAGGGAAATAGCCCTGACTTGTAGCATTTGCCATTTTCTGTGGTATAAATACTCCCATTGTGGTCAGTTTCAAGCTACCAACTGTTGGGAGACAATTCATTGGTCTCTTGCATTTCTGCACATTTTGTGAGCAGAGGTACAGTTGTCCCTCAGTATCTGTAAGAGATTGGTTCCAGGATCCCCCACTGACACCAAAGTCCTAGGATAGTTGAGTGCCTTATACCAAATGGCATACTATTTGCATATAACCTACATACATACTCTTGTATACTTCAAATCATCTCTAGATAACTTATAATACCTAAGACAATGCTGGAACCACAGAACTCCAGGTCCCTAGAAGATAGGAGATAGGCACAATAGAGTCCTGATCTCTGAATCGATTCTCATAGATGAGCCTGGCTATGAAAAACATCCACAGTAGACTCTGCATAAGTGAGAACTAAACCTTTCTCATGGTACGGCATTGATAGTTATGGTTATTGGTTATGGTACTAGCACTATTTGCTCTGATTGATACAAGTAGTCATCACTATTATCTCTATTCATTGATGAGGAAACTGAGGCTTGAAGGCTAGTAGGTTGGTCTCATTACTAGTAAATGGCAGAGGCAGGATTCAAACCTAGGCCTGTCTGCCTCCGAAGCTTTTCGCTCTGCTCTGCTGACTCTTCATGACAAAGGCCCACGTGTGGCAAGGGTTCCGAGACCCCCAGATTCGCCCAGAGCAGGAAACAGGTCCCCCTGCAAGAGAAAGCTAGTCATCTTTGGAAATCAGTCCAGCCTCCAGGGAAGTCTGGAAGGAAGTCTGACCATCTGCAGCTTCCAGAAGATTGATTCCTTGTGTCCAAGCCACTGCTGTTCAGAGCAGGCAAGGATCCCCTGAAGAACTCTTAACCTGATGAGTATTGCGCATTCAGGACAGCTGGTGGACTAAATGAGGGCCCCCCATGGCCACCGAGAGACCCCTGTCACCATGGGATCGCAAACATTGCAACAATCCGGTAAGAACGGATGCCATGAAATTGCTGAACACCTGCAGTCTGCAGTCAGATGGGAGCTCCCAGGGTGTCAGAGCCATAATGCCCAGGACCCAGGAAGCAGCTGCCTGGCTTTAATTTCCAGAGTGTCCCACATGACTTAGGTTAGGCACATTTTAAGCACTTATTGAGCACCTGCTGTGTACACTACAACTGCAATTACTACTCCTTGTGAGACTGTTTCACACACTGACAAAGGATTTGTTGTTGTGATTTTTGGATATATTTAAAAGAAAAATCTGACTACAGTACTAAAATAAGGTCACATTTGGTTTGACATTTAATGAATCATCTTTGCTGAAGAGGATGAAAATACATAAATTCAGGACCGTCTTGGAAAATACGCGACACAGAAGTGCTGTGGGGTGATCAGAATGAAACAGAAGAAGTGAGGGGGCCTCATCCGGCTTATCCACTTCTGTGTCCCAGTGCCAACTTAGAGTCAACACTCGGAAAATATCGATGAAATGTTTGGCTTAGTAAACGAGGGTTTTCTGAGCTGTCTTGGTGGTTCTTACATCTTTTCTGGACCCTCAAGAAATCCGAGAGGTTGACCCACGTGCTAACTCAGGGTGGAGTGGAGGCATTTTTACTGTAGTCTTTCCCAGGATATTTGCGAAAACACAGGATGCTCAGCAGCAGGTCTAAGCAGCCAGGCACCTCTGAGCCTGTGCCCTGTGGTTCTACCATCACCACTTCCAGGTTCTTGGTGCCTCTGACGCAAACTGAGGAACACAGCCCGAGGTGTGAAAGTGGGGAGCGTAAAATGATGAGCTGCAAGGCTGGGTGCCTGTCTGCCGAGCTCTGGCAAATGCTCACTTCACAGACCATTACTTTCTCTGGGTCCTTCCCAGCTCCTCCCAAGCCTTGGCCTTCCACAGTTCAAGAGTAGTAATAGGAACTGATAATAGGAATCATTTCCAATCATAACACGTGGCCTGATCTTACTATAGAGTCATAGGGATTAAAATATCCTCTGTATGAAAGAAACTGTTTGTTTCATGATTTGACCTTTGGCAAACACAGCTGCTAGATTTCCAGCCATCTCCCCGGGCAGGCCGTTGCGGCGTGCATGGGGAAATTCCAGTGTGTGCGACACTCACAGGGGCCCATGCCCCATCGCAACTTGTTATCTTACTGCCTTCCCTCCTCCACTCCGCCACCATTTAGATTCCCAGAACTGGTACATGAGCTTGTTTCTCCCCTTCTCAAAGCCTTGGCTGGCTCCCCATTGTTTAGGTAAACTTCTAAACCTAAAATTCCAAACTCTTTTGGCATTAAATACTCCAAACTCTATACCAGTCTTATATGCTACTGGTTTCTACCGCTATTCCCACATCTAGAACCTTATGCTCTAATCAAAATTATCCATTCATTTTCCCTGAACAAATTCTTGTTGTTTAGTTAACATTAGAGTAAAATGTATATACAGTGAAATGCATGGATCTTCAGGGCCTCATCTGATGAGTTTTGATAAATGTATACAGCCATGTAAGCACCTCCTCAATATTTCCATATCTCAGAAAGTTTCTTCACATCTCCTTCCAGTCAATTCTCTCCCCCATAGGCAACCAGTGTCCTGACTGCTGTCACCATAGACCAGTTTGGTTGCCTTGAACATCATGTAAAGGAATCACACAGGATGTAGTCTTTTGTGTCTGGCTGCTTCTGCACAAAATTATGTTTTTGATATTCATACATGTTGTCACAGGAATTGGTAATTCATTCTTTATTTATTAATTATTACTAAACAGTATTCTGTAGTATGCATATGCCACAGTGGTTTTATCCATTCACCTGTCGGTGGATCCTTGGACTGTTGGTAGGTTTTGGCTCTTACGAATAAAGCTGTTATGATCACGCTGGCACAAGTCTTTCTGTGGACATATATCTTCATTAATCTTAGGTAAATACCTAGGAGTGGAATTGCTGGGACATAGGGCAGGTGCATTTTTAAGTTTGTAGAAACTGTCAAGCTATTTTCCAGAGTGGTTGCACCATTTTACACCTCCATCAACAATGTAGGAGATTGAATACACTCTTTGTTTTCTTGCCTCTGTGTCTTTTTCAATGTTTTCTCTACCTGGAGAGCCATAGGCTACAGCCTGACTCTCCTCCCATTAGCCACCTCTATTAAGCTACCTAATGTCTGTAACAAATGGACCCAAATTGTATAACACCTTAAACCCAGTAACGTCTCCTCTTCACTCACCTAGTGTCCAAGGCAGTTCTATGCCAGCAGGGTGTTGGGAGGGGAGTGGGTTTGTTGCACCCAGTCACTTAAATACCAGGCTACTGGCAGCCCTGCCATCCCCAAATAAAGCTTACAAGGTAACCCCGAGCATCAACACTTGGGCAATGGATGGAGAATGAGCGGATGGAGAAAGAACACCTTTTTCTTTACTGACTTGGCTCGGAGGTAACTATCATCATTTTGGCTAATATTTCACTTTGAGAATTAGTCCCAGGCCTCACCTAGATGATGCAAAGAAGGCTGTGGAACAGAGACCCAGCTGGGCAGCTGCTTACCAGCTACAAGTCTGTACCACAGGAGGGGGAACAGAAGTCTTTGGTGTACAGTTAGCCATCTCCACCACACCAGGGATTAAAGTCTGACCCTCCTTTCCAACCTGACCCTGCCTGCTGAACCTGCCCCACAATCCATGGGATTAATCCCTCCTTCCTCTATACTCCCATCATACTCGTGATCCCTCTACTACAGCACTTGTTAAGATCTGCCTTTCTTTACAGTCGTGTGCTGCATAACAATGTTTCAGTCAATGATGGACCACATCTATGACGGTGGTCCCATAAAATTTGTACCATATAGCCCAGGTGTGTAGAACGCTATACTATCTAGGTTTGCGTAAGTGCACTCCATGATCTTTGCACAACAACGAAGTCGCCTGATGACGCGTTTCTGAAAACATATCCCCATCGTTAAACAATGTGTGACTGTAGTTATTTCCATGTTTTGCCCACTAGGTGACATCCTCTTGGAGGGTTCTGTGGTCTGGCCATCCTGGATCCCAGTGTTTGGCACACAGTGGAGTCTCCCTAAGTGTTTGCTGAACTCACTGTGGTAGAGACATATGGCGCCCACCACCTACTCCTCTTGGTCACACTACTTGTCTACACCTCCGCAGTTCCCCAGCATCTAGCTGAGGCCATGTGACTTGTCTCACCAATGCAACATGAGGCACAGTTACATGGCACCCTCCAGGTTGATGCAGTAAGGAGCGGGTGTGCTCCCTGATGTTCTAGATCTCTTTCCCTTCACCTGCCAGCTGGATGTGGAAGCTCCAGTGGAGGACCCTACACCTGAAAGGTAGGGCCTGTGTCCTGAATACTTTGCAGAGCTGAGTCCCTCTGCCGACCTCACTGCTGAGACTGGGCATTGTTTGCTAAATAAGAGCCTACCCTGACTGACACTCCTGTTGTATGAACCGAGCCACTCAACTCAGGGAGGGACAACTGGTTTCCTTGTCTTTCCATTTCCTTTCATTACTTGCCAGGACATGGCAACTGGGTGACATCAGGCCCCATGCTGGTATGTGATGCCTGTGCCTTGGTAAAGAGAGTTTTCAAGGTGTAAGTTTAATTGTGATTTTGTAGCTAAAGCTGCTAATGATCCCTTTAAGTCTTAAATGTTATGCATTTTCTCCGTACCCCATTCAACTATAAGCTCTGAAAAGTCAGGTACTAGTCCTTTCTCTATACCCTAAGTATATAGCTATTCACTCATTTAGTAAATATTTACTGAGTGCTTGCTATATGTCATTCACTATTCTAGACACTGGAGATAGAGCAGTGACTTGAACAGACCAGGTCCCTGTCCTCAGTTGGAGGGACAGATAATAAACAAATAAATGTGATTGTTGAAAAAGCAGGAACAACAGACATTTCCTTGTGTAGCATTATGTCCTTCCTTTCCAGCTCCTAGCACAGGAGCATTTTTACATTTATGTGGGTCAATAACTGGTTAATGTGTGTCTCACCCACAGAGCTGTGAGACATGAGGCTGGGGGACCACTCTACCCCCAGCAGCTAGCACAGGCCGGCACAGAGCAAACACTCCACAAATATTTATTGAATCCAAAAAAATGAATAATTTTGGCAATATCTACTACCTGCTGAGGGTCCATTATTTTCCAGGCACCATGCAAAATGTTTGCACGCATTATCTCATTTAATCCTTACACCATTACATTGCACCATTGGTCAATAATAACCAAAGGAGTTATTATTATCTCTGTTTTACCTGTTAGGGAATTGGGGTTCAGAGAAGTTAAGTGTCTGGCCCAATGTTACATAGCTAGTAGCAAATGACAGACCTGAGGTTAGAATCCACACGCTTTCTTCAGGACCTCACTGCAACACAAAACAACAACGAGTGCTTTTTTATGTCCCACATATTCTTTCTAAACAATGAGGAGCAACAACTACAGGCCACTGTTTCTGTGAGCTGGACAATTCCTCCCCCTCCGCATTTGCCCTGGCCAGCCCAGGCCGCCATCCCCAGCAGATGGAAGATGTGCGCTTGTGGTAATTACAGACCATGTTGTCCTTTTCATTTATGTCTTCACAATCCAGCTTGACACCGTGTCATAAAAGTTTATGTACTGTGTTCTCTCCGCTCCTTACTAATATTCTCTGGCATTCTCCCTGGCCATCCAGAATCAATACCATCGCTCCTCTCTCAATAAAGTAGGGAGCCACGAACAAGGCCCAAATGTGCACAATGACTATTTGCAGCAATTAGACGTCACACTGAAAAATGACCACGCTGAAAGAACGCAGGCAAGATCTAAGGACCGGCACATCACTAATGTCCCTCCCTCACCAGGGACCTTGGAAAGTGGACTGCTTAAAAAAAAATACCCTCTCTCCTCTTACCTCTTCTCTTTCTCACACTCTGTCTCTTGCTTTCTCACAAGAGATAAGGAGAGAGAAGTGCATTCAAATTAGGGACCCCAGCAATCGATTTTTACTTGCAGTCGGTGGATTGTAATCAATGTTAATTAACCAGATTCTTTGTCAGGGAAGGTTGGGACAGGAGAGTAACTGCACAATATTTTTGACCAAGACAACGGATATTAATGGGCTTTGGTACCGTCAGAGAGCAGGAGGGAGAAGGAAGGAGGGTGCTGAGAGGCTCAGTGAAAGGTCACATGTGCACAGGAAGAGAAGAGACTGGAACAATTTTAAAGTGATCCTATCAATGGGCCCTGGTAGCCTTTTTTGGAAGCTGGAGCAGAGAAGCTCAGCTATTGGCACGTCCTTCGCCAAAGAGCAGGTTTTCTGCCCCAGGAAAAGTGGGCTTCATCAGGGGATGATTCCTACATTGTCAGCTAGGTTGGTGGAGGCCATCAAGAGCATGACAGGTGACTCAGGCCAAGCACATTCCCATCATGGTAATCACTCTTGGGCGTTGCTCAGACCTGGACCATATGACACAACGGGAAGAGCAAGGAATTTAGCAACAGAAAGTGGGTTTGAACTTTAGGAGGTGCCTCCCCGCTATGCAACTGTGGGCAAGTTACATAACTTCCGGACCCTCAATTCACTCACCTACAACGGATATGATTATGACAACTGACTTCATGGGCATTGGCACAAGACTCAGATAATGTATGGAGGCACATTGTAACATGCAACAGGAGCGTCAGCAGGTACCTTTGTTGTAAATAACAAGAACAAAACCCTAGGGCCTCTGATCTCCACCAGCCAACATGTGAGATGGGACCTGAGGTTCCTTTCTAATCTCTAATGATGTCGGAAGTGGTCTTGGCAGTTATCCATGCCAATTTTTATTTCAAAAGATTACCTATCTCTAAATGTAAGTGTAACATTGAGGAAAGGACCCCCAAATGTGCCAGTGCTACTTATCAATATCCCAGAGGAAGTGAAAGAAAATTAGAACAGTTGGAAATATGATAGAGCTGCCAAAAATAAAACCAAAAGTTGTATCTGGTTTTGAAACAGTGCATGAATTACAAATTTTTGGTCAATATAGACAAGAAAGAGAAGCCCATGGGCACTATGTCCTGGAGAGATGTAGCATGGCCAGGTTCTCTGGGCTTCCCCAACGCCATCTTGGTCAAATGGTGCCTCCACCTCCAAGAGAAACTCCCCAAGCCTTCAATCAAGAGAAGGACACCAATATTTTTCATGTTCTTCAAGTCTCCTGGGGGTGAGGGAGCACACTGGGGAACATTATAGCCGGTCATGTTGTCATGCAAGAAACAGATTCCTAATTATCCTAGGTGACCCCTTGGCCTCTGGGATGTGGAAGTCCTAACTGAGGTGATATACACTAGCTCTGCCTTTCCCAGGCAAAA
The DNA here is from genome assembly GCF_037783145.1 of Equus przewalskii. Taxonomy (NCBI): domain Eukaryota; kingdom Metazoa; phylum Chordata; class Mammalia; order Perissodactyla; family Equidae; genus Equus; species Equus przewalskii. The sequence goes on along the minus strand of NC_091852.1, from coordinate 34,166,493 downwards.
GGAGGATAGATGAGGAGGAAGAGAGGAGCAGAGCAGTTTGTCCAAGCTTCACTGGTTCCATGAACTGTGCTGAGCATCTGCCATGAGGTAGCCCCCTGGCACAAGCTGGAGAACCAGGGGGAAATATCTTCTCTGCACTCACAGAATCCTGGGGTCAGCTGGAGGGAGGGCAAATTAACAGACAATCACCATGCAGGGCATGAGGGAGCGCAGAGGAGGGGAGCTTTCCCCAGCTGGGGCTGTAGGGGTTAGAGAAAGAAGGAGTCTCTAAAGAAAGGACATAATCAGTACAGAGAAGGACAAAAGAGCAGAAGGGAGAATGAACTGAGGAAACAGGAAGGAGAGAAAATCAGGAGATAGCAGGAAAAAAATTATTACCTCACCCCAGGATTTATATACTAAGTTCATATGCAAATCTTGTCTCATTGATCTGTGATCTCAGTGAATAAAGCTGCCTTTTCTGGAGCTATTGATTGTGAAGCAAGCTGAGAAGGCCAGGTCAGTCCTGAATAGACTTGGGGAGTGAGCTCACAGTGGGTGGGCCTTGCACTTAGAGAAGAGCAATCGCCTACCGTGACCGAAGGTGCATCCTTGAGGGAGGAAGTATCTTTAATAGTACCTCCTTTCCCAATGCAAAGAACATTGTAGTTTGCAAACAGGGCCACATCCACCATCTCAGAGCCCTTCTTGGCCTGGTCTAAGGGTGAGGAGACTCCTTTGGTCACAGGAGTGCTGTGCGGAAGCACATCCCATTTTCCTCAACTGTTCAGAGCCACCCATACTCAAGCCTTGGCCCCTCTGGCATGAGTGTTGAATCCCACTAGTTTCTGGGGAAGAGTCAGGAAGTCAGCCTGACTTAGGGGAAGAGAAAAGTTCAGTTTTGGATACATTCCAGCAAGCACCTAGGAAATACCAGGGGCCAGGAGAGAGTCTGGCCTGGGGCCAGGACCTGGGGGTCTTTCTCTTGCTGGAGCATTAATACTGCTGAAGTAGGCAAGCCCAGAGCCGGAGGATGTGGAAAGAGAGAGGCCAAGGGCTCAGTGCTGAAGCTTGGGAAGTCACCACATCCAAGCGTTCAGAGAAAAAGAGGGACATGGGAGATGCTGACTGGAGGGCAAGAGAAGAGCACAAAAAGGAGATCACGAAGGGACACAGGAAAGGAGAGAAATTCAGCCATATCAGAGCAGGTGAGCTGAGTAAGAACCATGTGGTGTGGATTTGGTGCTTATCCTGATTCAATGGCTCACCAAGCACCTCTTCGTTAGGAGTTGTAGTGGGACCTGTGAATACAACAGGCAGCAGAGCTCACCTGCCCTCGTGACTCTTGCAGTCTCGTGGCAAGACAGAGGACTTGTGGCAGGCAGGGCTTCTCAAACTCTGTGGTGAAGGACCAGTTGTTACTAGTTTATCACCTATCCATTGTGGATTGCTACCTTGTCACATCAATGTCAAGTTGCTATAAAAGTTTCTAAATGCCTACATTTCTGTACTTATCTGCTCACAGACTGACGTGGACTGCCTACCACATCTCGAGTAGCCTAGATGACAGAGATGCTGATCGCCTAACAAACAGCTGCTCTCTCCCACCTTTCCAAGGGCATCCAGTGTTTTTCAGGTGCTAAAAGACTTCATTTACCAGCTGAAGATAGGCAAGCAGATATCTCTTGGTAGAACTTACAGGAAAGTTTCATAAAGGGGGCCGACTCACCTGGGAGACATTCCCTTTAGTTCCTGCCCCTTTCATGGATGTGACAGCTTGCATTCCAACGGCCATCTTGCAAGCATGAGGCAAGACTAAGGACACTGGAGCAGAAAGCTTTAAGGACCTGGGTTCCTGTTGACCAAAAACAAATTTCTTGTTACATGAAAGAAACTTAAACTTTTATCTTGTTTGCACCACTGCAATTCTGGGACAATCACCAAGTGTATTTTTCATTTGTGACACGAGTTAACAGACGCTTACCACGTGAGGTGGTAAGTATTATTATCACAACCATTAGGAAGGACAGAGTACTATGGGGTCCAGAGAAATTGCCTCTAGCATAGGTTTGAAGGAGGGTTGGGGAAACCTATCTGAAAGAAGCAATGGCAGGTTGAAAACCTGAAGGAAGAGGAGGAGTTAACTAGGGAAAGAGATGATTGGAGAAAAGAAGTTTTTTTTCCAAGCCAAAACAATAAACCCAGTTTATGCAAAGACCAGGAGGTGAGAGGGAGTGGGGCCATCAGAAGAACTCAGAGTAGTTTAGTGTGGCTGGGACAAGAGTGTGAGGAAGGAGTGGGAAGGGAGGAAATAGTGGTGGTCTGCCTGAGGACTGTGGCTGCCAGGTGGTGGAAGGTGGTTGTCCACATGAAGGAAATCAGACTCCTGACCTTCTGGAAGCCTCTCTTCCAACCGAACTCAGACAGAAACTTTCACAAGACAGTGTCACCTGCTAGAAAGTCAGCTAGCAGACATTGGTTCTGGTCCTATCTCTTAGGAGGGGAATTGTGTTCAGTTTAGCCAAGTCACTCACCTCTTGGGGGTGACCCTTTCCAAATCTTCAAAACAAGCCTCATAATGCTGCCCTATCAACCTCACAAAGGGTTTGTGAACAGAGTCGTGATATCCTACAAATAAGGAACATAAAGATATCATGTTCAACCCTCTCATTGTACTGATAAGGAACGTGAAGTCCAGAGAAGTCGTCCCAGCTAGATGTTGAGAGCTGAGCCCAGAATTTCACTCTCCCAACTCTCAGGCTGTTATTCTTTTGCTGCAAATAGCTAAATGTTACGCACTTGAAGGGGATGGTTATTGTTCCTGCCAAAGGGAACACAGCAGAGCAAGATGATAGAGTTTCTTATTTCAAGAAACCTAGTACTTGAAGGTGCTTTGAATAACACATACTTTTGAAACTAACTAAATATTTGGAGTGTGTCTTCCCATCCTTCCTTTCTGCACTAAAAGCAAAAACAAGTCTCTGTAAATTGGCGGGGGGATTGAATTAGATAAAAGGGAAAATCTAACTCAGTAACCACAGATGTGAAAGTGCCCCGAAGTCATTAGACAAGATTCACATCTTTGGAGGTAACTCCTAAGTTTCCACTGAATCACTGAGAAAACACAGCCAACCTCCTTCAGTGACTTCACAATTCTCTGAAAAGATCATTGTAATCCACCTTCTTCAATCCAGCCAGTGACTCCTAGAGCCCTGTTGGGATGACCATTCTTTGGGGGAGTACAGGGAAAGTTCGTAACCAAATGAAATGATATTATAGTGGTAAATGTTACTTATTGAAAGTTTGCCAGTTACTTCGCTTGGGGTTCATACTAACCCTGAGCAATAGGAATTACTGTCCCCATTGTCTGGATGAGGAAACTGCCTGTATCCGCCACCGACTTCCTTCACATCCAGACAGTCATTAAGCCCTGTTGAATCATCCCTCCTGATGTCTCTTTCATGTGTCTTAGCTTTCTCAGTGCTTCCTGGAAAGTCTGGTGCCTTCTACTCTCTGGTAGTTCCTATCCACCCAACACCCTCCATTCCCAGATGGATGTGGGATATTTCTTAGGTATCATGGTATCACTACAAACTCAAAATTTCTAAACCACCAGAACTTGTGTTCCCTTGCAAACTCCCCCTTCATCTTTATTGTGAGTCTCTTGCCCAAGATTGAGACCACACAACCTACACTTCACCAAAAAAGGTCTATCCACAGACCCCTGAGTATACCTTGTACTTTCCATCTCTGCTCACGCCATTCTCTGCCCCAGGCTCTACTGAAATCTACCTTTTCTCTGAAATCTTCCCTGATCTTCCCAGAAGAAATTGGTTCAACAAGTATAGAAAAACAAATGAACAAGGATATTCACTACAACACTGTTTCTAGGGGAGTATATAACCTCAGAGAACTGAGTCCAACTGTTGATCAGTAACTGACATTACGGTATACACATACAATGGAATATTACGCAGCCAGTGAAAAAGTAAAACAGAGATAAGATATATCTATATGTCTTGATACAGCTCAGAGAACAGTATGTATAATATGTCCCATTATATAAAAACACATATTTCTAAATGCATAAAAATTCTGAAAGAGTACAACAAAATCCTTAATAGTGCCAATCTCTGGGATTAGAGATGGAGAAGTAGAAATTTTAGTCTCTTTATTCATTTCTATTTTATATTAAGTTTTACAGCAGTGAATTACTTTTATAATTAAAATTTTTTCCTTTTTGAAAAAAAGCAGTTCCCCCCCCCCTTTTGAATTACCTATAGCCCATAGCATACGGGGGGATCTGAATATGTCTGACACATCTTCTGTCCCCTAGGGCATGTAGCACTCTGTCTCACATGTCAAAAGCTGTCTGAAACTGGGATGTCTTCACTGATAGTAGAGCACTGACATAGGAGATTAAATTTAAAAGCCCTGCTTTCTGCATTCCCTTGTATATATTGTGGATGCTCCTGACACATAAACATGCACGTAATTCACCACAACTACCTTCACACACGTGGGTGGAAAGTAAACAAGGCAAAGGATGGATAACCATCTTCAAAGGGAAAACCTGGTCATCAGATTTGGAGAGAAGATACATAAAATATATGTAAAATAAGATACATAAAATAAGGAGGAAAAAATGAGGACGAATTTGTTGACTCTTACTCATTCCCTGTTTTCTCTTGGTTTTAAGGTTTTAAAATATTGTCTCTGGGAGATACTATATGATAACCAGAGTCAAAATCCATCACCAGTTGGGGCTGGCCCAGTGGCGCAGGGGTTACGTTCGCACGTTCCGCTTCTCGGCGGCCTCGGGTTCGTTGGTCCCGATCCCGGGTGCGGACACAGCACCGCTTGGCACGCCATGCTGTGGTAGGCGTCTCACATATAAAGTAGAGGAAGATGGGCACGGATGTTAGCTCAGGGCCAAGCTTCCTCAGCAAAAAAAGAGGAGGAGTGGCAGTAGTTAGCTCAGGGCTCATCTTCCTCAAAAAATAATAATAATAATCCATCACCAAGATAGGAGAAACTCTGTTTAAAATGGCAGAGAAGGGGTGGGGAAATATAGGTCCCTGAATCTACCTCTCCCTGGTTGGTGGGTTGTTGCAAGTCAGTGTAAATAATTTACACTGCTGAGTTATATTCTCGCATATCGGTCATTGTGGCGAAGTGTGAAACACAGACAGCCAGAGCATCTCATCAGAGGACCTTCTCAAGGACAGAAAACAGAGTGCCCAGTGCCCTTTCAGCAAACAGTAGGATTTTTTGGAGACCCAGAGGGGTACACCTAGGAAGTAGAGCTTCTAAGATAGAAATGTCCAGTAGGTTGAGAAAGAAAACTGGGCTCCCTAACTACCCACAGATAACAGCAAAGTGGTCTCAATGTCTGGACAAGGATACCAGTGTGTGGTGTCACTTCCAAAAGCAGCCCCCAACCCAAAAGATATTTTAGAATGTTAGTTCCACCTCCACTACTCTCCAGTCCTTGAGAGGTTTCAGTTCACCAAAATCACTTTGTGGGATTGTGATATGTACGGAGACAATACTTTAATATTCTCATCTGTTAATAACAAAGGCTTTATTGATGCCGGCTCTGTGCCTGTTAGGGTATAGAATAAAGAAGAAGAAGGTGAGAACTTGTGCCATCAAGGAACTGAGACAGACATGCAAGAATGCATAATTACAAACTTTGGTAGGATTTGATGTTGTACAAGGTTACAGAGGATTAGCCCATCAGGAAGTTCTTAGATGCCTCTTATGAGCCCTACCAATGCTGAGAACCGTATGAGCTACCAAAGAAATGGGAGATGAGGCTCAGGTGCTGTTCTTCAGGACCTTAACATCTTCTTAGGAAGAGCGAGTCTTTCAATGGCAAACAATGTGAGAACAAAAGTATAGAATAAAATACTAGAATACATGGTACAAAAATAAGTGACAAATTGAGGGTTAGGAAAAAGGAGAAAAAAGGTAGTTAAAGACTTCGGTTCAATTCCACAAACATTTATAGAGCTCCTTACTATGTAACAGGCATTAGGCAGATAATTGGGAGAGGAGAAAAATAGGACAATTTTGGACAAAATGGATTTCCTCCCCTCAGAGAACCTATAATTTAATAGGGCAGACAAAACATATAAATAAATACAATTAATACCACATGCTGTCAATTGGACTCAGGTGCTGGGCCCTACACAGTCCAACCAAGGACTGGTATGAAGTTCCAAATCAATTAGGAAGATTTCGGCAGCAAAAAAAAAATAAAAGGAAAAGAGGAAGGAGGAGGAGGATGAGCAGAAGGAGGGAAAAGAAAAAGGAGAAGGAGAAGAGGAAAAGAACGGAAAGGAAGGGAAGGGAAGACCTTGACTCAGAATGGCTTAAACCTAAGAAATTTGCTAGTCTCATAACTTCAAGTCCAGAGGCCGGGTGAGCTCAGGCTGATGTTCCTTTCAACTCTCTGCCCTGCGGTCCTTGTTATTGGTTTCTTTCTAAGGCTAGTTCCATCTAGACAGCAAGACGGCTGCAGGGGTTCCAGGCATCACTTCCAGATATGATACCAAAGAGAAAATAAGGGACAGTTGCTTTTAGAACTTTCTCTCTCAGAAGACCCCCAACAGACCTTTCCTCACATCTCCTTGGCCAAAGTCAATGCAGCCATGGAACCAAGACCACTAGAGTCACCTACCACAAGCCGGGCCCTATGCTAGGTGCTATGAATAAGACAAAGTCCTTGTCCTCAAGAATCTCATAGACAAAGTGGAGAAAAAGATAAGTAACACCTAATTACAGTACCATGTGCTATCAGAGTACTCAAGAGTGGCATCTCGGAGGGATGGGAGGGTTGAAGAAGAAAACTCTTGGAACAGTAAAGCTAGCTGGTGGAAGAGGAGGGAGTTACAGACAGAGAGAAGTAAGTTCTAAGGCCAGAGGCAGGTGCCATGAGTCTTGATCAGACCATGTTCTAGGCACCGCTGGGAGTGGCTTATTCCCAGTGCCTGGTGAACCAGCTGGAAAATATTAACCCCTCAATAAATGGCAGTTTGATGTCTGAACAAATGAGTGAACTAATGAGCATGGAGCATGAAACACAGCAGGCAGTCTCACACATCTGGTGGGAATGATAGGGGTCTTCCATGCTGTGCTAAGGAGTTTGAATTTTATTTTGAAGACTATAAGAAGCCATTGAATGTTTTAAGGACAGCAATAGTATAATCAGATTTTTGTTTTTATAAAGGATCATTCTTGCTGCAGTAGGTGAAAGAAAGACTGGGGGCAGTGAGATAGGGCAGCAAGAGTCTGCACAAGAACAAAGGTCAAAGAAGCTTCGAGACTAGTCCCCGCCACCCACCGGTGAGTCTATCACATAGAAAAACCTGGATCTCTCTTCCTGTTTGATCCATTTGGCAGAAAAACCTGGGAATCATCTCTGAGACATCTGACAGGGAATTTTTGCCTTCATTTCCTGAGCTCAACGGACTCCAGTTTGAAAGAATCAGTCCTTCTGCTCCAGCCTTTGTAACTGCTTAGGGGTAGTTGCGATGCTATTGCTATGGGACCTGGAGGCATCCTGTGAGAAGAGAACGCCCTTGCCAGTTAAAACAGACCAAAAACCCTATTAGCGGACCAGCTTCTGGGGCAAGGTGTTAAATACACCAAGACTTTTAAATAGTCCTGATCTCCTTCCTGTGCCTATGGTGAGTGAGCATGGGGTTAGCCAAGAGAATTCCTGCCTCTGTAAAGGACTCGCACCAAGTCAGCTCTTCCCTCCCTGCCTGCTTCCTGTTGCCCCAGCATAGCTCACTCCCAGAGACTGGTTGTTCTGGGCCCTTGTTTCCTCATCTGTTTAAAAGAAAGGCAGATTGGGGGTGAAGGGGCGCAAAACCTGCTTTAGCCTCAGGGAGCTGTTGAGGGTGAAGAACATCCTGTGTGCTGGGCGCTCTGAGCTCTTCAAAAGAGCAAAGGAGAAGGCATATTATTCATGCAAGGCAGTGTTTTCCACTCTCCTCACTGGAGAGTCCCTCACTGGGGAACGGAGAAGATGGAGCGTGGTCCCCCCACACCTTCTCCGCACACTCTCTCCCCGAGCCCGGCCTCGAGGAGGCTCCAGGGGGGAATAAATCGCCTGCAGCACAGCCCTGAGACAGGAGAAGCCGAGCCGCAGGTGTGCAGTAGGCAGTCCTGGAGGGAGCCCCGGCCCACGGCCAGCTGCGGTCTGGGCCAGGCTCAGAGGCTGCCTGCTCCCGGGCCCGGCTCCTCTCCAGGGAAGGGACTCTCCCACGGCCACCCCCACCCTCTTCACATGAGCCCCATCTCCAACCCCAGCTCAGAACTTGAGGCGCATTAATAATGAATCACTGGGACTTGAATTCAATTGGGCCAATGCACATTCATCGGGGGTAATAATCAGGGTTTTTATCCATCCTGCGTGTTAGCCTGTTTTTCCTTTTTGTTACAGTCACCACCTGAATAGGATTAGAGAAAACAAAATATTGCAATTCACCGGAGATCACATTTCCCTTTCCTCAACCTTTGCCTCCACTTGCTGCTGAAAAACAAAGGGAAGCCTGGGGCTGGGGCTCTGGCTGCAGAGGAGCCGCCGAGGCAGTGATGGGCCCCACCAGGCTCAGCTCCACCTGCTCATGTCCTCGCCTTCACTGGCTGGCATCGCTGAGCTCTCTCTGCCACATAAGCCCCAGCACTTAGTCAGTTGTTTACATAGCCAAGTGAGGGCTTTCGGCTTCCAGAAGGCCTGGCAAGGGCCAAACGTTTTTGCCTTGAGGCAAAGACTTCTCGGTGGAAAATATCCTTGGAGAGAAGTTATACAGTGTCTTGTGTTTTCACGTCAGGGGCTGGGGGGGGGTGGGGGGCGGCACAGAGGGCGTAAAACTCCCAACGCCCTCACCTATGCTCATAAATGGACAGCAGTGGGTCTTGAGCACCGTGACAAGCAGCTGTCTCTCATACATGCAGGCACATGCACACCCTACCCCCTGCCTTCCTGATGAGGGAGAGGAATTCGATGATCTGTTTTTGTGAGCACCCCATAGTGGTTTGGGGGCATTTCCCAGTTAGCTTCTTCTCTGGGACCATGGTTAGATCTGCTCGGAAGGGAGCCTTACTGGGATATTCAATATCGTGCATTTGTTGCTTTAAAAATACCAGTGCCCCAGGAAGAGAAGGTCATGTACTTCTTGTTGGCACGTGTCCCTAGACATGGTGTTTTCTTTGTCTTGGAGAACTGCTTAGGTTTAATGGGTGTTGCGTACAAAGTATGATGGGAATTTGGTGATCATTTCAAAAAAATAAAAAAACAAAAACAAGAGAAATCAAACAAAAACAGGCCATCCTCAGGGCTTGTCCAGGAAGATGATGAGAAGCTGCTTGGAGCAGTTCTTAGCCACCCTCAGGAAAAGCCTTTGGTGGCTCAGGGACCCTCTGGATGCATTTCGTGTCACAGAAGCCACTCTCTAGTGCTCAGGTCCTCATTGTCTCTCCATGGACCACTTGAGCAATTCCACTCCACTTCTCCCACATCCTCCTTCTGCTCCACCCTAACCAATACCATTCCTCTGTCCTGTGAGCTCTGGGAAGAAATATGAGTGTATCATTTCCTGGGCAACCGCCACAGAGGTAGGGATCTTATTCCAGGCATTTTCTCCTAAGACGTCCTGACTGAGTCTTACCCCTCAGTCAATCACATTAGATCCAAGAAAACAAGGCAATAATCATTGTCTAAATGGAAGGGTGGGGCGTTCCTAATGATCACTGTTTTCTTCCCTCTCCAGCAACCTGTCTGCGGGTGCTTGCTTTGGGGCCTGTTGATTGCAGTGGGAGGGTTCCATCCCTACCTTTGAGAAGAGACAGAACGTTGATCCATAAAGGGCCCTGGGCCTTCCACTCCTGGCCTGAATTTGCCTGGCCTACACATACTTTAAACAGGAATCTTCTTTTTTCTTTTTAAATCAGAGTTGCTGGCTTTTCAAGGCAATCCTAGAAGCAGATCCCCCAGCAAGGTCTGCTTTATCCTCTCAGCCTGAGCTCCTTAAGGGAAAGGGCGTGGTCATGTTCACCTCTTGTGTTGCCAGCACTTGGCATACAGTAAATGCTAATAATAGCCTAACACTTAGTGAGGATGTTACCATGCACCAGGCGCTTTGTAAATATTATCTCTCGCCCTTAAATATGCTGAATTGACCTTAACTGACCCACAGGTAGGAATGGCATCACTTTAAAGGGACATGGGGTAACCCAGATGTGGAATCAGAGAGGCGTCAGTTCAAAACCCAGCTTTGTCACATATTAGTCATTTGAAATTTGAAACTCTGGGCCTGAGTTTTCTCATCTTTAAATGGAGGCAAATCATGTCTGCCCTGGCTGCTCCACAGAGCTGCTGGGAAGCAAATGTAGAGAAATATTTGAGAGATTTCCTTGTAAGTTCTAAGGTTCCCTACAAATCTCGTGGTTTAACAGATCACACAGTGGGGCCATCATAGTTCGTGAAGAGGTATGATTTGAGGAAAGGTCACATTTCCCGAAATATCTTCCCCATTGATGTACCATGGATTGTTCCCTCTTGTCTGTCTTGTAACTCTCATGGCTGGCATGAGCAACAGCTTGAATAGAAAAAGAGGTTGTTGCTGAGTCACTGTGTCTATTGCTGTGTAACAAATTAGCCAGAACTGAGGCAGCTTTAAACAACAAGAAACATGTCTCATCTCACATAGTTTGTGTGGGTCAGGAATTTGGAACAGCTTTGTTCCGGGTTTCTCCTGGTGTGTGCGGTTAAGATGTTGGCTGCGGCTGCAGACATCCGAAGGCTTTATTGGCACTGAGGATTCACTTCCAATATAGTTCACCCACACGGTGCCGTTTGTTGGTAGGAGGCCTCAGTTCTTCTTCCTCTGAGCTTCTTCATGGGCTGCTTGAATGTTCTCATGACATTGTCCCTCAGAGCGAGCAGCCCAAAAGGGAGAGCAAGGAGGAAGCCAAAATACCTTTATGATCTCGGTTTGGAGGTCACATACTATTACTTCCACCACATTCTATCTGTTAGAAAGGAGGTGATAATTCTGGCCAAGACTCAAGGGAAGAAGAACTGGGCTCTACATTTTGAGTGGAGAACTGTCGAAGAATTTTTGGATATATTTTCAAACCATCACAGTCTCTATGAAAATTCACTGATTATCTTGGCGGCCTCTCCTATTAGTGCTTAACTGGGTCATCCTGGAGGGGGTGCTGAGATGGGGACAAGGTTCAAGATCAGGAGAGTTCACAAGTCAGACACAGAGATGAAGGACTCTAGGCTTTATGACCTTACCAGGTCATAAAGTAGTTTAGGGGGAGACGTTCATGACTGTGGGACATTCCCTGGGAGATCAGCTGCCCTGGTCTGGCCTAAAGGCTGACCACAGGTCTGTATCCTAGAGCAGTTAGTCTTGCTCCCTCCTTGTTGAATGGCTTCTTCTCCCTATTGGCAGGGAGCTCATAGAGTCACTCCTGGAAGGTTTGACTGGTTTGGGGGATGGAAGAGAAATCTTCTCCTTCAAAAGACATTTATTCTCCTGGTGTGAGTCAGTCCTATTTTCTTCTGGGCCTTGGCCCTCACAAGGGTTGAACAAGAGACTAAAGCAGGGGGTCATGAACTCAAGAGCCAAAAGGGGATGGTCAAAGGGAGCAAACAGATCCAAGAAACAATTACAAGTGGTAAGCTTTGAGGCAGACTGGAAAGCAAGTTACAGATAATTTCACACCAGAAAAAGAGAGCTCTCTGGATCTTTTAGGAATTATTGGACATTGATTCTAAACTAATCATTAGGGTTCCAGAAAACCACCATGACCCATAGGTAAAAATGGACGTTTATGGGAGTTCTTTGATAAACAGAATTTGGGGTGACTTCCATCTCTCAGTGGTCCCAGCACATCCATGAACGTATTCTTTTGTTATTTCTATAGTTCCTGAAAATGGAGTTTGAGCAAATACACTCAGCAACTGGCGGAATCACCTCATTGACTCGTTGACTTGTAGAGTGAGGGCTTTAATGATACAATAGGCAACGGAGAGGAACCTGCAGCCCTTCCCTCTACACCAAAATAATGAACCAAGAGCAATATTACATCCCCAGGGAACTAACACGTGTTAGTCCACCAACAAAGACTTTAAAGTTGTAAAGGTGGTGATCTCTACCGCATCTCTATTTAACTGGCCTGTTTGGCCTCTGCAAAAGACACAAAGAAAATGATAGGGTATTATTTTAAGCGTTATTGGATAATAACTACCATTAAAGCTGCTGTTCTAAATGTTGTCTCTTTACTCTGTAGGCCTGCTATATGGCTATTGATCTGGTGAATGAATTTTCTCTATCAGAAGAAGTTTGCTTTTACCTGACAGGAATAACAGCACATACTCACCATCCTGGTCATGGGGCCACAGTAATTTTTTTTGCTTTATGCCATAATTTAGATCAGAGGGAGTTTTGAGCCTCTTATTAACCCACAGAATATTATGCTGGACCACCGTTTAGATGACATCACGCTAATTGACCAGGCCAGTAAGCAAGAGCAGATATCCTAGACACCCTATAAAACCCGTGTGTGTCAGAGTTTGGGAGATACATCCATTGGAAATTCAGAGATCTCAGAGACATTTCTAGAAGTTCATATGTCTGTATAATATCAGAATATTTCCTCCAAAGTGACAGAAAACTTGTTGTCCCGTGGACACCTCAGCTCTAAGAACAAGCAATGCACTTATTGGCCCTCTTTGGATTTCTTTTATTTTTTTTTTTTAAAGATTTTATTTTTTCCTTTTTCTCCCCAAAGCCCCCCCGGTACATAGTTGTGTATTCTTCGTTGTTCTTTGTTGTGGGTTCTTCTAGTTGTGGCATGTGGGACGCTGCCTCAGCGTGGTCTGATGAGCAGTGCCATGTCCGCGCCCAGGATTCGAACTAACGAAACACTGGGCCGCCTGCAGCGGAGCGCGCAAACTTAACCACTCGGCCACGGGGCCAGCCCGGCCCTCCTTTGGATTTTGAAGGCAGCACATACCACACTCCTCTGACCCTGTTGCTGAGTAACACATAAGGTTACTATCTTTGAGTGGAGTTGAAAGCGGGAGAAGCTGATTCAGGCCACAACGCAAGCAATTATGCCAAGAGCTCTTCTGACTAATGAATCTAGTGGTGCTTGAAGTGTCAGTGGCTGTTGAGGATGCTATATGGGGCTTGTGCCAAGCCCTGAGAGAAGAACCATGACGGAGAGCTCTAGAGTTTGAGGGCAAAGATTTATCCTCAACATCACATGAGTATATACTTTTAAAAATCGAATTTACTGAGGTATAATTAACATATAATAAAGCGTACCCACTTTAGTACACCGTTCAATGATATTTTGATAATTTACACACCTGGAAAACCAAAGCACAATCAAGACAAGGAATATTTTCATCAAACCAGAATATTTCCTTGTGCCCTTCACCCCAAGCCCTCCCCCCACCTCCAGAACCTAGCCTCCACTAGGCAACCACTGATTCTGTTATTATAGATGTGATGTTTCTTTCCTGGGTTTTATATAACTAGAATCAGGCAGTATAAATTCTTTTGTGTCTGGATTTCTCCATTCAGTATAATGTTTTTGAGATTCTTCCATTATCTCACACGTATCAGTAGTATCAGGAGTTTGTTTCTTCTTATTAACGAGTACTCCATTGTATGGATATACCACAATTTCTTTATCCATTAATAAACATTTGGGTTTTTTCCAGATTTTGCTTCTCATGGGTAAAGCTGCTATAAATATTCTTATAAAGCCTTTGTGTGGACAAATGTTTTCATTTCTCTTGGGCAAATACCCAGGAGTGGAATTTCTGGGGCATATCGTTAGTGCATATTTAACTTGATAAGAAACCAAGAAAGTGTTTTTCAAAGTGGTTGCACCATCTTACATTCTCATCAGAAATATATGAGAGCTCCAGTTGCTATACATTCTCACCAATATTCCATATTGTCGATGTTTTTAATTTTAGCTATTCTAATGAATGTATAGTGTATTTCATTATGGTTTATATTTTCATTCCCTGATGTTTAATGATGTTGAGCATCTTTTAATGGGCTTATTAGCTATTTTTATATTTTGGGGGGAATGTTCAAATTTTTGCCTCTTTTTAATTTTTTTTTCTTATTATTGGGTTGTCAAAGTCTTCTATATATTCTAGAAACAAGTAATTTGTCAGATACATGTATTATGAATGCTTTCTCCTAATCTGTGACTTACAGTTTCATTTTCTTACTAGAGTTTCTCAAAGAACAGTATTTTTTAACTTTGATGCAGTTCCATTATCACATTTTATTTAATGGTTTGCTTTTGTGTCCTGCCTAAGGAAACTCGTTTTTCAGCAAAAGAAGCAAGGCAACAGACTGTGCTCATGGTATTCACACATATTACTATGTATCCCATCACCCCGAGGCAGCTGATCTTACAGAAGGGTAAAATGGACTCTCAAAAATCCAGTTCCAGCTCTATCTGGGAGATACCATACTCCAAGTTTTGAATGAGACCTGCAGGGGTGCAACATATGCTGTGAACCAGGGATCCATGTATAGTGTCTTTTCTCCTGTAGCCAGAAAATATGGATCCACTAACAAAAGCATAGAAGTAGGAAAGGAAACTCTAGTATTTCACCCAAAGCTCTACTTCAAAAATGTTTACCTCTCATTCCTGGAACTCAGCTGGTTTAGAGGCTGTAGTACTGAAAAAGAATTCTCTCACCGGGGAACACAATCATGTTTCCAGTGAATTGGATGTAAAGATTGTCATCTAGAATTTTAGACTCCTCATTCCACTGGATGCTCTTGTTCACTTCAGGTAAACCTGCCTGCAACCCTGACCCTGGACCTACATAGTTGAGAGATATTCATTCTCCTGTTGATCAATATTTCTTGCAGAATGATTGCTCGTGTCTCCCTCAAAAAGGAAGAGCAATCTGAGTGGGCCTTTGTAACTTATCCTTTTTGATGTAAATATGATTCAATAAAACACCTAAAATTTTGAAGAAAGTTGAGTTTACCACAAGAGAGGGAATTTTTTAGAGCCATATGCATATTTAATTAGTTATGACATATTATATGAAAAGACTAACACATTAGCTATTTTATTCATTGGTATAGATTATTTTTATGATGAACCTATGAACCCATTTGATATGATGAACCTATTTTTATGATGGACCCATCTTGCCCTAGTAGATGAACAGGGCTATGAGGAAGCTGGACACAAGATGGAGATGTTTCAATGGAGAGGGAGGTTTGGAAGAAGTCTAGGGTATGTGGCACCACTGTTCTTAGGAGAGTGAAAAGCTAGTGGTGGGGAAGAAAACGGAGCCAGAGTGTGCCGTAAGGTGGGCCTGTAGGGCCTTGGAGATAAGGTACTCAAAAAGAGACATAAGAAGAGGGTAAAATCAAACTTCGCCTGCCCAAAATACCTGGTCCCACCAAACAGTGTAATCTAATACACTCCACATATATGTGGGTTAGGTATATGTAAACTCCATATATACGTGAGTTAGGAAAAAGTCCTTGTCTGAACTCTGCCATCGCTTCAGGGAGAGCTCACGGTGTTGCCACTGCCTTCAGCTAGACCCTATGGTTCTCATCTGCAAAATGGGGAAATTAAAAATGGGTGAGGACACTATTCTATTTCTTAGTCTCACGGGTTTAACATGATATTTAATTGGGCCCTTTGATCATCTCAAATGATAGTGCATAAAGTATTTAAATTTATTCAGGCTGTTTCTTTCAGAGAAGTGGAAACAAAACATTCTCATCCATTAATCTTGAAGCTTTCCAATAAGGGCATTAAAAAAAAAATTATCCAACTGCCTAAACTAGGAGCCAAAGCTGGAGTTCAATCTTAGCTCTGCTGGTAACTTGTTCTCTGGCCTTAACCAAGTCACTTCCATTCCCAGAGACCTTATTTTGTCTACAGAATTACAGAATGAAATGTCACTCCCTCTATGGTCCCTCTCAGCTCAGATTTCAGTGATGTGGGGCCTTGTGCCATAACTTATTTTGGCCCTCACCGTGATCTGTCCCTGGATGTCTTGTCTCAGAGTTTGGAAGATGTGAATATCTTCTCCTGGCCATTTGTTGTAGAGGAAATGAAAGGCACAAAGTATGGAAATATACATTGAGAACGTTGTGATTTAAACATAATTATTCTTTGATATACTCCCACTCTATACCCATTGAAACTCACAGCTCTCCTCTCAGCTCCCCCGACCCAAACTTTTCCCCTAAGTTCAAAGACTCTCCCATGGGATTTGGGATAACCTGGTGAGGGGGCTGCCTTCAAAGTTTGCTGGAGTGGAAGAGTCTCAAGGACCCAGTGGCATTTGGAAGTCCTTAAGAACGTCAAGAAAATGTTTCAATAGTGGTCAGAATCGCAAATATTAACAATTTTTTTCCATTTATGCTTAAGCCTGTCAAATAGTATTATGTCATTGTTGGTAACATTCAATTCAGCAAAGTTATTTACATAAAGTGAATCAACCTGACACACACATGTTTTACATGTTTTATACATCATTTCCATGTTTCGTGGGATAGGTATTCATACTCAGTGGATTCATACTCACGATGCCAAATTCCTGGAAGAAGTTCTATCTGGGTCATCCTAAGCCTTGGAATTTTGTTCGACATCTGCTCATTCTGGAATCCGTGAAGTGTCTGTCCCCACATGCCTAGGACCATATTAACCAGTAATTTAGGAAGGAGCATAGAGCATAATATGTTGATGCCCATTTTGCAACCATGGAAATCAAGGCAAACATAAGTTAGGTAACTTATTTATTTATTTCTTTAGTACATAGAAAAGAAAAATAAAATTCAAGACCCTCCAATATTCACTTGTCAAACAGCAGGTTGCCAATAAATATTTGTGAGTGAATGCAAGAATACGAGGAAGTGCTTAAGTCACTGGATTAGACTGCCTCCCAAAGAGGAGCATAGCTGTTGAGACTGTGATGGGAAACTCCAGGCTCACCTAACTCAGCATGTCGCCCTTGTTTTATGAAATTGACTCAGGTGAATAGTTTCTTGTTTTGTTACTTACTGCGTTTGAAGCAACTGCCAAAGTCTATAAATTTTCAGCCCAATTTCTTCCAGCTTCTGAAGCTATAAACTATTTTATGATTGAAGTTTATACTGCTGACCCTGAGGTTTCCATTTATTTGTAAATAAAAATGTTTTTGTATTATTATGTATAACATGCTATATTTTATATTATATATTTGACATTAAAATAAACTATTTTATTTTATCATAATATCTGTTATATTATATAGAAATGCATGGCATATGCTATATTCCAAAGAAATGTATTATTTTAGAATAGCTCCTTTGACATGCCAGGCCCTACCTTGGTACTCAGCCTTCAGAAGTGGTTAAGACACAGATTCTTGACCATGAGAAACTCACAACCATGTAGAAGAGATGGAAATGTTAAAAAAAATTTTTTTTGTTAAAATGCAAAGAGAAAGTCTTTGTTTATAAGAAGTGCTTTTATGTGCATATATATACATATATGTGTATATGTATAAATACATATATTTATGTGTGATATATATCTATACATATAGGTAGATAGATATACACTCATACACACACACTTAAAGAGAGAACAAATAAGGCAAATATGGAAGAATATTAGCATTTGGGATATCTGGGTAAAGAATACATAGCATGCATCCTCCACGAGGCAATATTGCACTCAAAGGAATGAAAACTGTTCTGGGGGTAAAAAAAAAATCTTGCTTTTTACATATAAAGCATAGATATACATAGAGTCCATAAGGAGATATATGGTATATCTGTGGTATTAAAATTTCATGACAGAATGCAATTAGGAAAAAAAATGTCTAAAAGAGCTCTTGAGGGAGCAATAAGGAGAAAAAAGTTGAGAAACACCAGTACACAGGAATTCTCTATACTCTTTTTGCAACTTTTCTACAAGTCTGAAATTATTTAGGAACAGAAAGTGTACACGTTGCAACATGCCAGTGCTGGGAGAGTCATGGGAGCACAGATGAGGTGGCCCTAATTCTACGTGGGTGGTAAGGGTGCCTCTGGGTTGCAAAGTCCCCATCAGGAAGGTGACATTTGCCCCAAGTCTTGAAGGAGAATCATGAGTGTGCTGAGTAGATAAGGACATGGGCTAATCCCAACAAGCCTCAGAGGAAGATTAAATTCTGTATCATTTAGTCGTCGTGTTTAGCATATCTTACCATATTCTAATGAGATGCAAATTGATAAGCTATGTCTTTTCTAAAAGATGACTCACAATTAAATAACAATCCTTTATTAGGCAGAAGATCCAACTTCTAACTTTCCAAAGAAACGGGAGTTTGAGGGAAAACGACCTTCTTTCTTCTAGGATTCACTGTTGATCCGAACTCTCAGTCTCCAAGGGAATGCTTCTTGATTCATGATTCACAGGCTTGGGAAAACTTGGGGATTTGGGAGAGGGAGGGTGCCAGCCTGTGAAGTCTGCCTTTCGCTCTGATGTTGGGTTGGGTCAGGAGGCCTGAGAGTCAGAAGTTGGCTTTCACGTTCCAGAGCAGCAAAGCTTGCCTTTCTGTCCGCTGGAAACCCGACACTGAGCTGTGAAAGTGGACAGAGTCAGAAAGCGTGCTGTGAGAAGGGGCACAGACAGGGGCAAACGCTGGAAAAATTCTGCTTTTCTCTCCATGCCAGTTGCCTTTTGTTTGGACAAATAATTTGAGGAGAGAACAAAAAAGCGGCTGTTTGCTTAATGCCAAGCCACAAAAACATGGAGCCTTTCTGGCCCCAGCTAGGAGAAAATTCCTTGTCCCCGGCATTTCTGATGATTTGCTTTCTGATCCTACAGACTGAGGGGACACAGAAAGTACCCACTGTCCCTGGAGCCCACTTCACTGGCAGGGGCCACCTCACTCATTCATAACTCAGCAGGACAGGAGGCCGGGGAGGCCAGACAGCTCAGTGCCAGGCCAGGCCAAGCCAGAGGGTGGCTATGATGGAGTGGGGCGGCCTCACAGCAAATCATTAATGCATATAGATGCCCTACCTGCTAGTGGCCTCTTTTCTTGGCCAGAAGAATCTGCAAAAAAGAGTACAAAACATTGTGTTCAAAAGTTTTGGAGTTTGTAACATATACAGACTCATACACACATGCCCAGAAACACACAAACTGCTTGTGATACATACATTTGGTGCCAACATAAACAGGGCCCTGGCCAAAAACTGTGTTGGTTAGCAACTGGCCAATGAAGTGTTTAAAGTTAGAGGCCAACAGAAAAACCCAAACAGTGGTGTTTTTCCTAAACTTGAAATCACCAGTCAGTATTGCTTTTCCTCTGCAGAATGGTTTTCTAATATCTTCACTCAGGAAAGATCCTGTCTGCAAAGAGGCCCGTGACGGATTTGCTATTAGGTGAGTTCATTACCATAAATCCATCCAAGGCAAGTTCCAATAACAATTACAAGGCCATCAAGCCATGAAACCCAATGGCCGCTTTTAATTTGTGACCAGTGCCAGTGAAAGGGAGGAGGGAGGTGCTGGGTTTCTAGAACTGCCTGGTCTCCAAAGTTTATGGAAGCACTGAGGTCCCAAAGAAGGAAAGAGCAGCTTGTTGGGCCAGCCAACTGACACCTGGGAGCGTGGGCTCTTCCCACAAGCCCTCAGGGTCCACTCGTGGCACCATGCAGAGTGAGCACATCATCCTAGGGACACATCCACAGACCATGGAGGATCCTGTTCCCCACAATCTCCCGCCTTCAGATGTTAAATGCCCCTTCTCCTCTCTAATAAAGCCTGTTCCCAGGAATGAACTATGCCAATTATTTACCACTTAGTCTGAATATTTCTAAGTCACTGTTACCAGGTTAAAGGATGTGGTGCACTTGAAATCCATGGCCTAAGCCTTGACTTCTGCTAGAAAAACTAGAATCCCTGGCCAGCAAATGGAAGAGGATTTGGTAGGGATGAGCAGCGACAGGCTTTCTCCAAAGCTGTTCCCACTGCCTGTCTCTTCTTCCCTCTCAGCCTTCAGAGCTCAGCCTAATTCTCCATTTGTAAGTAGGTCAAATCCTTACAAGATGGTCTCTTGGTTCCACATACTCTCCTTAGCCCTTACGGAAGTCAAGATCCACATCTATACCTGATCATCATTCTCCCTCAAGTGCCTAGCCCAGTGCCTGGCATATAGCACATTCCAGTGAATGTTTGCTGAATGAATAAATCAATGAATGATTAAATGAAGCCTTGGATGGATGGATGGGTGGATGGATAGATGGATAGATGGATGATGGATGGATGATAGGTGCATGGATGAATGATGATTGATAGATTATGGAGTTACAATACAACTCCATTTGGGCCCTGTCCGTCTTCCACGATCCTGCCTCCCTGAGAACTCTCTTGCTTCAGTGCAAACTTAAAGAAGCCCAGTCAATAGGTGATGGTGTTACTGGATGCTCACGATGAATTACTGCAGTAGCAATGGAGAAAGGCCAAGAGAGCAACTGAAGAGAAGGGCTGGGAAGATAAAAGGCAGAGAGGGAGAAATAGAGAGGTTGAGAGGTGTGCGGAGAAACAGACCACGGGCAGCTGGAGGAGAAAGACAGGAGCTTTGGGGACCTAAAGGAAAAACAGAGGGAAGAGGGATGACGTTGCGGCCAGCAGTGGAGAGAGGGAATCATGGAAAAAGAATTTGTATCATCAGGAACACAAAAATGATAGGGGCTTCTCTAATAGGACTATAGGGAGGTGAATGTTGAAAGTAGGAGGCTTGTAAGAGGAAGAGAGAGAAGGGGAAGAATCATAACCAGAAAAGTTTAAGTAGCAGAGAAAGAGAGAAACAAGACGAGAGAAAAAATGCTGGCCCTGGGAGCTACAGAAGGGGTGCCCAGCCGAGAGAGCCAAAGCCACAGCCACTCTGCCAAGGGAGGAAACCTTAGGAGACCCACCCAGCCAGAATCTTGAAGTCTCAGACTTTTTCCACCTTATGAGCTGTAAATTGATCTATTCAGTGAGAGAAACCTGGTTTTTATTGAGTAATTTCCTCTGAACGACCTCCAGTTTTGAAAATGTCCCCAAAGTTCTCCGACCCTCCCCACCCCAGGTCCCTGCGTCAATGCCCGTAAATCACTGGGAGGCAGGCCCCCCTTGCTGTGCGTCAGGTCCCTTGGCTAATCCTGATATGGCACTGCGTCCTGCTTGGTGCAGAGACCTCGGACCTGTTTGTTCTGCCAGCCGGGTCCCAGCATGCACCTCACTGAGCTCCCATCCCGGCCGCTCAGGAGCCCCCAGCCACAGAAGGGATTTCTAACTGGTCTGGAGCCACATTCTCCGCCTGGCCTCGATATCAAGGAAATTTCTCAATTTTTCTTCTTAGCCCTCAAACGGGGCCTCTTGCAGATGCAAACAAGGGGCTCTTTATGGGAAACATTGCTCATCACTTGCTTGTACATTGCGTCTTTTATGCCAGCATCCCTCAAAGCATTTTCACAGACAAGTGTCATTGTCTCCCCCTTACAGATGGCACCAAGAGAAAAGCACAGAAGTTAAGTGGTTCAACAAAGGTCGCTCAAAAAAGTCAGAGCAGAGGTGGGAACAGAACCCAGAGCTCCCTGCTCCCAGGCCTATCCCTGCCCACTCCCAGGCCCAGCTGGCCTGGATCCAGAGCCAGCATCCGTGAGTGCCCTTCCCACACTCCAGCAGCATGCAAACCCCTCACCTTCACTACTTAAAGCTCAGAACTGAAACCCCGTCTTCCTAACCAAGATTGCACAGATCTTTGGATGGAAGGGGCCATCTTGCAAGATCAATTGAAGGCCGACGGACTTGCCAAGTCCCAGTCAGGTGCGGGGGGAGCCTGAGGGCCCCTCAGGAGGTGAGAGGCAGGCGTCAGGCTTGAAAAGCAATTGCATTACCTGTGTGGCTGAGGTTTTACTGCCTGCTCCATCTGAAAGTTAGCAAAGTAGTAATCAATGAAAAGGAAATATAATTGAGAAGATTAAAAGCTGAGGGTGGGTATGGACTGGGGAGGGAAGTGATTGCTGAAGAGGTCCATTTGTATAATTCAAAGGTCGATGCCTCTCATTAAACTCGCATCTCCAGACACTCAGGGGATGAAAGAGAATCTCTCCATGCTGACTGGCTGACACCTTACAGTTTCCTCCGGCCACTTTCAAGGGCAACGTGAGGCCAGAGGGATAGAAGAAGCTGTTGGAAAGAGAATTTAGGGGAATCCATAAACAAAAGAACATTTGGAGAATTGAAACACAAAACCTGGTCTTCCGACCCTTTTAAAAGAGATTTCTAAGTTTCTTTTAGATTACGAGGGCTGTAATGAAAGCTGAAACAATGCCCAGGGAAGTTCTAGATTGCAGAGCCTCGCCTTCTCTGTGTATATTCATACCTACCCCAACACAAACACACACACAAGTTTATCCTTACATGGAACGCTTGTGTTTCTACAGCTTCAGATCAGTAATGGACTCTGATTGACACCACATGTTTACTTGCAGAACTAGCAACCATATCTGCCTCTGAGAGAAGAGATAACCTTGTCCTCCACATTCCTCCCAGGGAAAGAAGGTGTGTAGGAGAGTGCATGCACGTTTGTGTGTGTGTGTGTGTGTGTGTGTGTGTGTATGTACACACGTGCGTGTCTACAGGTCTAAACTGAGACTTTGGGGCTCTGGGGCCCAGGAGGCCAGGTCTCTCCTGTCTGCCAGGACACAGGCACCAGAGCAGGCAATACTCTGGCTAGCCTTCCTTTCCTTGCTCTTTTTCTGTGGAGGTTGCTAACAAGAGGATGTCCAGTGTATCCGGGGCTCCCTTGTCCCTTCATTTCCTCTTCTGTCCTTGCTCCCTACACCAGGAACACCGACAAGTGTGTTTTGGAGATCATAGGATATAGATAGAGCTGCTAGATTTAGCAAATATATTTGTTTACTATTGCCACCTAACGTATTACCACAAACTTAGCAGCTTAAAACAACACAAATCTTTCTCTCACAGTTTCCAGGGGTCAGGAGTCTGGCGTGGTATGGATGGGTTTTCTGCTCAGGGTCTCTCGCACAGCTGAAATCAAGGTCAGCCAGGCCGCCATCTCTCCTGAGGCTCGGGGTCCTTCTCCAAGCTCCTTCAGGATGTTGCCAGAATCCAGTTCATTATGGGATAGGACTGAGGTCTCTGTTTGCTTGCTGGCTGTTAACCCGGGCTGTTATGAACTCCTAGAGGCTGACCGCTGTTCCCGGCTATTCGTGTGGCCTTCTCTGCAACATAGCTGTTTTCTCCTTCAAGGCCAACAGAAGAATTCTCTACTGCTTCGAATCTTGGACTTCTGTCTCTGGCCTTTAGAGCCAGACTTAAAGGGCTCCTGTGGTTAGGTGCAGTCCAGCCAGATAATCTCCTTTTCGATTAACTCAAAATCAACTGATTAATTACCTTAATTACATTTACAAAAGACCCTTTGGCTATGTAATGTAATCTAAGCACAGGAGGGATGTCCCAAATAGTCACAGGTTTCACTCACACTCCAGAGGAGGAGATTATACAAAGGTGAGGGTCACTGGGGGAGCATCTGAGAATTCTGTTTAACACAAAAAATAAAAACACAGGGTGCCCAGTTAAACTTGAATTTCAGATAAGTAATAATTTTTTTAGTATAATTATGCCCCATACAATATTTAGAACATACTTATTCTTAAACATTATTCATTATTTATCTGAAATTCAGTTTAACTGGGCATCCTGTATTTTATCTGGCAATCCTGGATGCACAGCCTCAGGGCCTCTGCTCCACATAAAGGCGGAGATTGGCCTGCAGTAGAAGAAGGCATTTCCTTTGTGAAGCAAACAGCAGTAGAACTTTCTTCAGCTGGGGGCCCTTCGGTGATAAGAGAAGGCCTCTGTGGCCTTATTTCTGCAGCATCGCATTCTCTGCTTCCTTCCCCCAGCTCCCTCAGCCCACGGCTGTCAACACCCTGCGAACACATGGAGAGCAATTGCTGTTCCCAGGCCATGTGCAGAAACGGGTCCCCGAGGTCAGCCACAGAGTCTCACTTGCCTAGAACCACAGCCTGGTGGGTGGGGCAGGGGATCGGGGCGGGGGGAACTTGGGGCGCACGGGGAGGCAGAAACAACCCCAGGCTCTCTCCCCTCCGCCCTGTGGGGAAGATTCCTGGCCCCAGAAGAAGCTCTTGCCCTTGAGATGGGCCATACAGGCTCTTTGGGCCGTGGAACTCTCCCCTGACCAGCAGAGGAGTTTTCCTTGTGAGTGATGCTTGGCTCTCCTCATGGCTGCTCCAAATCCCTGCCAGCAACACTTCAAACTCTGGCCAGCCCAGTGTTACATTTTAACAAGCCAGGCCCTATTAGCCTGATCCTAGGATGGGTTATTCTTTCCAGTTTTCACTAACAAAAATCCCCTTTTATTTGGACACTCAAGTGGCCTCTAGGAACGAGGCTTTCATGAGTTGCCAAAAATGTTCGGATGCGGCAACATTTGTGTGTGTGGCCAATTACATCGGTACCTCTGGGGCTGATCCCACAGGCCTTTCTCAGGCAAAATTCCTATGAACTTCCAACAGACCCGACCCCCCCCCACCCCCCCACTATTTTTCCTGTGCTCTATCTGCAAGAGGAGGTCCTGGGTGGCTGCCTGGGCGGCTGGAGATGGGCTTATGCATGGCGTTCTTACCCTTATGAAATCAATCTGAGTGGGGAGAGTGATTTATATAAGCCCTAGTCAATGCATTATTAGAATTAATATCATTATTTTGCTGCTTCCCTTTTTAGGTTTTTCCTCTCGTAAATCCATTTAGTTTGATAAGATTGGGCTCAGTTTTGGCTGCACACAGACTAGAGTGTTCTGCATGGTGAGAGCAAAGGACTGCTTGGTGAGTTCAGACAATGCCTCCATTGTTTTCTGATTTATTGAAAGCTCAGGTTTTGCTAGTATTACATGTACTCGTTTTGCAAAGCAGGGATTAGTGAGATTTTTTTTTTTGACCTGAAAGCTATCGCTGTACAGTGTTGGTTTCTCAGCGTCTCTAGTTTGTTGTCAGCTGCCTTTTCCACAGCCAAGTAATGGCCACTGAAAGGGTGGGTAGGTGTTTTTATAACCATTCTTTCTTTCCATCTTCCTATTTGGCCAACACACATTGACTTGTCTCATGTCTGCTCTGAGTTTCCTAACTGACTGCAGAAGAGGATCTGTTTGAGGCTTTTTCTTCATCATCACTCTTATTTAATACCTTGGTTGTACGGTCTTTCTTTCTTGTTGATGCTATCCCATTGCCAAACCAGTGCAGGTTATAGCCAACATGGGCATCTGGGCATATTCATGAGGCTTCAGATGCCCTCTTCAATTGGCCTCTGCATGCAGCTCATGCACAGGTTCCCTCTAACACCTGCTTCTCAGAAATTTGTTGCAGAGGAGTCACTAGGGTAACCTACGATATTTTTCTTATGAAAAGGACAATATCAGAAATGCTTAGAAATTAGTCTGCGGCAGGAAATCAGAAACAGCTGATTCATCTTCAAGTCCAATTACGCTCGCTTTGCCCTTCCTCTCTTTCACCCACCACACCTTCACCCCTGCATTTGCCACCCACCTGCTCAGCAGCCTTCCCAAAGCTCCGTGCAATGGCTTCACTACCTGAACCCCTTCCCTTTTCCTCTTTGTTCTGAAAATGAAACTCAGGATAATCAACTTAGCAGAACAGGGCGCATTCCCTGTTTTATTGAAAGCTGGCACATGCAGCTGCTCCTAAGAGGAATTTGGATGTTAACCCCTCTAAGGATGGCCCAAAGCCTGATGGGGCTTTGTTTTATTAAATCTTATAGAAATCGATGTTTAAATAAGTCTTAAAGAGATGGGGTTTGCAAACCCAGGCTCTTACATATAACAGTCACTCACTAAACAGTTGTTGAGTCAACTGGATTTAATGTCAATTAGTTTTCTGTTTTAAGAGAAATTGTTAAAATAAAAACCTTCCCCCAAAGAAAGCCTTTCCAAATAAGGGGTTATCATTATATCTTTAGTGACAATCCCATGTCAGAGCTACAAAATGAGCCCTCCCTGTCCCACTACTGGGAGCTGGGAATTCTCAGAGCAGCCTCAATCTTACGAGAAACACAACATGCCTACACATGAGCACAGCACGTTGCTCCCCCCATCCCAACTCACACACCATCTCTGGCTAATGCATGCAAGGCCATTTCTTCCAAAGGGGACATTACAAAGAAAAAGAATCAAGAAATTGCTTTTGGAAACTGAAAGGGATCTTACAAATGTTGGTTCTGGAATGCACGCCATTGAGACGGCAATCAAAGGTGGGAAAAACTTGACTAGTGGTGTTACAAGTCAGGAGCACTCATACTAACACGTAATTCCTTGTTCTAAGGCACTAGGTTTCATTTCATCTACGTCATTAACACGGTATTCTTGGAGCTGACACATTATTAGCCCCATTTTACATATGCCAAAATTGAGGCTCAGGGAAATTAGGTGGCTTGTCCCAAAACTCAAGGGGATAGACCAAAGCCAACTTTCTTGTTTTCCTCTGAAAAACGCTGTTCAGAATGAACACATTTTTTCTAAATAGCAGCTTTTATTCCCATATCCTTCCAACCAGGCTGTGAAGTCCTTGATGATGATGATGGTGATGATGGCAGTGGTGACCATATATTTTGACCCACTTCATTTCAAGCACTGTATTATGCTTGAATGTAATTTAATCTTCAAAATGACCCTGTAAATTAGGGTAATAATATTAGCCCCATTTTATTAGTTAGGAAAAAAAGGCTCAGAGATATTGATTAACTAGTCCAAAGTCATGTAGCTAAAAGATAGCCAAGCTTTGATTTGGACTGTGCTGTGTGTTCTCAGTAACTGTTGGGTTGCACTGAACAGAATACTTGGTTAGAAAGGCTAGGCTGATTGTTTTCGTGTCTCTTTCCCTTTAAAGCTCAGACTTTCTTTCTCCTCATTTCTTACAGTGGGCATTTCCAACTCCTAGTCCCATATAATACATCTCAGTGTGAAACTGACTGCTGCCAACACAGAGCTGACCATCTGGAGCATAATGCACGGTACAAAGGAGGACAAAATGTGTGCTTCTCTCTCAACACCTATGTTTGAAGCTCGATGTTGTCCTACCTCTGGCTTCTCACCAGTAACATAGATCAGGGCTGCCAAGGGAGATCCACCTATTTACTTCAATGAGCCTCATTGTAAATGATGCACCCTATATTCGATGCAGTCTTAGCAAGGTTTGCTGTGGAAAAACCAGCAGAACATAGAAGTGTATAGTCATGCCTCAACTACTGGAAATGTTTGTGGATCATTCTGGATAAGGATTCATCCTTTTTTGAAATAGTGTGGTTGCTCAGTGAAATAAAAAAGGCTGTGTTGGGCTCCTACCTCTGAAACACACTGGCTATGTAGCTTCAGGCAAGTTACTTAATTTCGCTGAAAATACTTCCTCACCTATAAAATGGGGCTAGTGCTATTCTACTTTCAGCTGCTATGAGGATTAAAATACACCTGTTCTGGCAAGGAGTAGGCCCTCGACAAATAATTGCTTTCCTTTTTGGAATATAGGGAATATAATTTGGCTTTATCTCCAAGATGCTAGTTTATGTAAATGGTACCCATCAAGTCCTAGACTGTGTCTTAACACAGTGAAGTGCTCAGAGGTTACTGACTTAAGTGGGATGCAATTCACCCTTGCACTAAGCACTCCAGCCCACCTGTGTGGACCAGCTTGTGTGGCTCTACCTTGACACTTGGGGGGTTCTCAAGGGCTGCTGAGTCTGTGATGGATGGTTCCAGCCTGCTAGGTTGGTGTTTCATCTCTGCCTCAGGCATCACTCTTCCTCTCTGTGGGTGTTACTCCAGTTTGTATCTTGCCTTCTCTACTCCTCTGTCCTCCAGGGATACTCTCTGTTACCCTCATAGCCTCTCTTCTTCTTTCTGATTTTCTGTTTTCTCCTTTTGCCTCCTTTCCTCCAGTTTTCTCAGTGTCAGTCCCAGTGAGACTCAGCTCATATCACTGCTAACTATTCCAGTCAGGGGCCCAGTGGGAAACGGATGGCACACTCAGATGCGAAGAACTTTTACAACGTGTGGGCAGAATGTACCACACAAGGGATGGTGCTGTACCCTGGGTCTAAAAACAAGGGAGCTGTTACCAACTGTAGGCCCAAAAGGGGAAGGGAGGGAATGGTTTCTAGAACCTGGAAGGAGAGTGTCATAGAGAGAGACCCCACTGGAGAGGGGCATAACCCCAGTTGAGAGAAGCAGGAGGATAAGTCCGCAAACCTTCTCTCCTCCCTCCCTTCCTTATCCTGCAAGGATTTCCCATTGGACAAACCCAACAAACCCAAAGAGCAAGGCTTCCAGACCACACAGTGGGGTGAAGAGGGTAAGAGTGTTTACAAGGGCGCAGGAACCCAAGAGAACTTGCCTTCTTCTGACCATGAACCCAGCAGTCACACATCTTCAATCTTTTACAGCAGCACTTAATTCTCCTTTGGGTTTGGCCTCACCATCATTCTAGATAGCTAGAAGTCTTTGGTGTGGGGGAGGGGGTGTGATAATTGGGGTGTGGCCGTCATTTTATGCGGACTTACAGGTTAAATTGTGTTTTCAATCCTCATTCCATTTTGCTTCCTTTCTTTAATTTACTATGGCCTGCTCTACATTTTATGGAGCTATTTTAAGCATACACAGGAGATCTTCTTGCCATACACAGGGAACAATCAATGTTCTCACTTAATAGTTCATTCTTTCATTAAATGCCCCAAGTAATTAAATAAAACATGAATAAATTCCACACTGATATTTGCTAAAGTTTTGTTTCCAGAGAATTTTACCTGTTGGAAGATATGCTGGGACCATTATTCGTTCTGATGAGCAATAAAACATGGAAACCTTCAAAGTCTATAGTCACATAGTACTACTTTCATTCTCGTATTCAGTAAGTGCCTAATAAGCACTACATATTTTATAGACATCACTTCCAGTATTGAAGTAGCCCTGTGAAGTTTTAAAGAAACTGAGGCTCAGAGAAGGTCAGTGTCTTGCCCACAGTCAGCTCGGGCAGAACTAGACACCTGATTCATCTGGCACCACCTGTTCTTTCTAGTATTCCCCACCACTCCGTCTTTCTAACATTTCTATGGGGAAGTATGTGATACAGAAAAAATATCCTAATAACTCACAGAGTTTTCCAAATTTCAACGCATGCACACATGTGTGTGTGAGAGAGAGAGAGGGAAAGAGAGCCAAGTGTGGATTTCAGAAGCTTGGGAGACCGCCTCTGAGAAAAGTTCTAAAAGAATGAGAGTGAAGAAGGAGAGAGAACTGGCAAAAATTAGAATCTTCTGTTCTTACCTCATTCCCCTGAGCATCCTTCCCAAAAGAAGTTCAGCCAGCCTTTTTCCATGGGCCCGAATATTTACCTAAGTTCTCCAGAGAAGCCGACTCGCACGGAAGGCGCTGTGTCCTGGCCCTGCTATGAGTCTTTGAGAGACACAAATGCTCCTGAAGGGCTTTCCCATCAGTGCTGGGGTCACACTCCTTTCTAATAATTTGTTCCTTTGATGACCTCCCTGTTAGCATGTTCAGATTGTTTCACGTCATCACACAATAAATATACTTCTTTGCTTTCACATTAGTTTTGGAGAAGGTGTGGATTGATACTAAGTCTCCTGAAAGTGCTCTGAATGTTAGGCAGGAAACCCACTTCCATATACATCCCACCACTCCCCCACCCCCATCCCAAAGAGCTCCCCTTCCTACCTGTCCCTTTTGGAATAACGGCTCTATCAGTCCATTTGTGGGCTCAGCAATCCTTGACTCCTGCCCTCCCCTCACATCCACATCAAAGCAGTCATCAAGTCCTGTTGGATCTGTGCCGTGAATCTCTTCCTCCTTCTTTCTTGCAATGGCTGCTGTAGTTTAAGCCCTTATCCTCTGTCTTTTGACACGCAATGAGTACTCCATGAAGATTTTTTGAATGACTGAATGAATGAACCATTTTGAGAATGATTCTCCTAATTATCTCTCCACTTCCTCTCCATGTTCCACTGAGCCACTGGTGTTGACTCTGTAATATTTAGATTTGATCATTTCACTTCCTTCTTTAAGCTATCTCCTAATGTTTGCTGATAGCCTAAGAGAATATTCCAAATACTTGAACACGACACAACAGAGGCCCCACCCTCCTTTCTAGGTTCTTCCTCCAGCCTACCAGGCACCCTTTATTCATTTATGCCTCCCTACCTTGGCTCCTCTCCACCCACAATGCTTATCACCCTACTTCTTACCATACCTCCTTCATTAGCATGAGTCCATGCTCTTAACCACTACACTGTGAAGAAAAAGAACTCATTGGCCCAGACTGGCTCTCCAGTTAGCTTTGGCTAGGGGAACAAAGCCGCTTATTATACACATGGCCAGCGAGTAGCACTCATTTATGGGGGTGGGCGTAGAAGGGTGAACCATTATTAACCAGGCAGTCATGTCAAATTATCTATTTCCTATATTGCTGTAGGACCATAGAGAAGACAGGCTCTATGTCCACGAGCTAGTGTGGCACACAAGACCCAAGCATCCCAGAGACCCATCTGCCAACCAGGAGAGGCTGAGGCAGGGGACTCACTCATTATTTTGTATAGCTAACATGGTTGTCTTGTCATTCACAATATAAAGAGACATAATCCTTTGCTAGTTCTTTCTGGCTCTTGATAACTCAGCCTTAAATTATTATGCACATCCCTAAAGGAAGGAGCAAAGTTTTAAAAAGGGAAATGGTGGACAACATCAGAGAGAGGAAGGGCACAGAAATCAGTGCACTTGCAAACTGGCTATTCTTTTCTTCTCCTTTCTTCACTGGAACCCCACATTGGGATGCATGTGAGATCAGAGTAGATTAGAATATTTCAAATGTCCTTGTCTTCAAAAGAGATGTTAGTGGCACTATATTAATGAATCGGATAGAAATGGAGTTGGTCTGTGCAGGGGGACTGAGAGCACTGCATGGCCTGCCCAAATACCCCTCCATGGTGGCCTGGGAAGCGCCAGGCTGGAGCACAGTTGGAAAGCCCCTGGAAAAGACCAGTCTCAGGCAGGTCTGCCCACCAGAGAGGACTGAATCTCAACCAGGTCAGGCAAAGGACCAGCCAGGGAGGGCACAGGAGGTCTCATTACAAGCTCGGGTTGAGTTTTCTATATTAGCTTTTCATCAAAGAATTCTCACAAAGCTGTTTTTCTTTTACCTTCGCAGGTCCCCTATTTGAGAGGAGAAAATGGCTGTATCATTTGTGGCCTGCGTGTGTTGTGTCTGGTTCCCGTGGTTTGTTTTCCTGCTTTGAAAACGAAACCGTTCATGGCTTTGAGATGGAAAGCAGACCACGTTTTGTCAGCAAGGCCATTCGTCATGTCCCCCAGAGGGGGCTGTGAACTCCCGCAGCCTTGCACTCTGCCAGTATGCGGACCACCCAGGACGTGGAGCTCAGAAGGCCACCAGGCAGCACTGGGCACAAGGCTCTGCTACCCAGCTGGCCTGAGGCCTCAGCCAGCTCCCACCTACCCCTGGGGACGCAGGTCTGAAATAAGCCAGTGTGATGGTCCGCGGAGACTAGATTCACCCTGGCAGTCCAGGGTGTTTCCAAGGTGGGCCCAGGGTAAACTTGCAAAACGGTCCAGAGCGAACAGAGCTTCTCAGATCCGCTTCAGAGCAGAGCCCGGTGAGGAAATCACTTTACTGCTCCGTTAAAAGTTGTTTGGCTATGTTTAAGTTGAACTCTCTTGTTTTTTACTGTTCTGCAGAAAGCTAGTTGTAAAACCCTCTGACATACAGTAAAGAACTTCTGTTAGCAAATGTCTGCTCCTGCTGGGTGGGAGAACCAAAGGAGGCATGCAGAGACATGGTTGCAAGAAGAAGTGCCTGACGCAGCTGTCCCGGGCAGCAACGCTGTCAGCCTCACCCGGGAACTTACGAGAAAGGCAGTGGTCTGCAGTGGCCCCCGCAGACCATGGGGGCTGGCAGCCTGGAATCTGCATTTATAACAAGATTCAGGGCAATTGCTATGCAAACTCATCGGAGAACCGGGGCACTGGGGCAATGTTGATCACAGGACCCCATGACCCGGGAATGTCGCTGTATACAGTCAGCCCAGAAGGGTGCTCTGGTCTCCAGGGAAGCAGAGGCAGCTGGGGCTGGGTCCCAGGGGTGATTAGCAGGGCCAAGGACGAAGATCCTGTTGCTTTGCCAAGTTGTGTCAAGACTGGAGACAATGAGCATAGCGCTCAAGCCTTCTGAATCCCTACAAGACTTAACTACGCCACTTCGACGTGGAACAACAGCCTAAGACGGAGTGGGAAGTGATTGTAATTGGGCTCAGTGAGGAACCAGTTAAGCCCAGATCCTCTATGTAAAACCTTGTTTACTCTTGTGTCTTTGTTGTTCATTTTTATGTGAAGTGATGACTGACTCACATCGTAATTTTAATAAAGACAAAGCTGTAATAGAACCAGCATGGGAGTCTGTGCTTTCTCACTTTCTCTCATTTAACCTGTTGGACATCATGTCTTACTCATCTCAGGCATACGCATCCAAGATACCATACCTTTCTCCCAGGTGGACTCCAGGTGCTCAGGAAGAGCCAACAGCATCAACGGGACTTCCCTTGCAAGCGCAGGGATAGCAAGCCCACAGTTTATCCTGCCCCTGGCATTGATCTGACCTTTCAGGGTTTCCCAGAACGTGTTGAAGCAGTCCCAGCCTCTCAGTCTCCCTCCAGCTGACCCCTGCCCGAGCACGCCCTCAGACCCAGCCTGCGCTCCAGGGATTGGCTGTGTTACCAGTTGCCCCAGAGCATTCAGTGCTTCGTCAGCTCCCGCACTGGATGGCGACTCCTGAGTCAGATTTCCTGGCTTCATGACTTCAGCATGTGTGGCCAAAGGGACTGAGCGGTCATGCTCTCTACAACATCTGGCACGCTGTCTCCTGAGCTTCATCTTGCAAATTTTTCGAAGAAAAAAAGCCCTAATTATCTCATTTCTTTCCCACTGGGTACCATGGTGAGTTTTGGTGGGAGGAGGAGATGCTGAAAAAAAATGGCTCTTCCTTCTTCCTGTGCATCATCTGTCTTTGAAATCCAGTGATGAAGATGTATGTGGGAGGGAGGAGGGCCTTCGAGAGGAGGACACATTCCAAGACCTACTGGCCCGAGCAGTCGGCTAATCATACGTTATCCACAAATGATTTATATTAATACAATCAGGATTCCCAGGGTGGGGGATGACTATCCCTGGCTATGGCCAAGTCTCCTTGGAAAAACAAAGACAAGGAAGAGCAAATGGCACAATTGGTGTGAGGAGGGAAATTGGAATTGGAGAGCAAGTAAACGATGAAAGGGGGATTTAAAAAAGAAACAGCTGGAGGGAAGAACCAGGGCACAATTCTCTGCTGCATGAGAATTGTTTTTTCTATTTCCCCGATCATCCCCCTTTTACTTTTAAAAGGAAAGGTATTTTTCCTCACTGCATGAATACCCTAGAAGTGCTTCACTGCATCAGACATTTTGGGAACTGTTGATTTAGGCATCTCTCTCCTTATTTCAGAATAAACTATTCTCAGCCAATACTTGAAATTCATTCAGGCTTAGTAGAGACTCAGTGAGTAGCTGGAATGAGTAATATTAATTTTTTTAAAAAATTAGCTTCCCTTGTGAGTGAAGTTGTTTGCTTTGGGGACAGAAAGGTTAAAGTGAGGCCATTACTGGTTTCCTTCTCCCTTCATTTTTATTTCCCTACTTTTCTGCTAAGAGAGCAATTTTTTTAATGCTTTTTGGTGAGGAAGATTGGCCCTGAGCTAACATTTGTTGCCTATCTTCCTCTTTTTTTTTTTTTCTCCTCAAAGCCCCAGTACATAGTTGTATATCCTAGTTGTAAGTCATTCTAGTTCTTCTATGGGGGATGCAGCCACGGCATGGCTTGATGAGTGGTGGGTAGGTCCACACCCAGGATCCAAACCAGCGAACCCCAGGGCCACCAAAGTAGAGCACGCAAACTTAACAACTTGGCCAAGGGGCTGGCCCCCTAAAAGAGCAATTTTTAAAGACTATCAAATTTCAATTAGGACTCATCTGCATATTTGTGTTCATCATGGATCCTGGGTCCCAGGTTTTCTTGCACTGTAGCAGTGTTTTGCATGTAGTGAGGACTGAAAAAATGTTTGAAAAATAGATACAGGTGGGGCTGGCCCAGTGGTGTAGCAGTTAAGTTCACAGGCTCCACTTCAGTGGCCCGGGGTTCACTTGTTCGGATCCTAGGCTTGGACATATGCACCGCTTATGAAGCCATACTGTGGCAGGCCTCCCACATATAAAATAGAGGAAGACAGGCATGGTTGTTAGCTCAGGGCCAATCTTCCTCAGCAACAAGAGAAGGATTGGTGGCAGATGTTAGCTCAAGGCTAATCTTCCTCAAAAAAACAAAGTAGAGTCAGGCAATGTCCTTGGTTGTCAGCTGATAATGACATCAAGGCCACTTCCTGCTGCATTGTCCTCTGCATTACAGGGGAGGAGCCTGGAAACACATTTCTCAGGAATCTTCCCCCTGTGGTTGTGGGTTAGAGTCTGCCTCTCAGAAGCCCTGGCCCAAAGTTTGGAAGCCAGAGTTCTCCAGCAAGAGTTCCAGGCAGACACGTGGTCAGTCAGCAGATGTGGGGGTTTCCAGGCTAGCTCCAGCAAATCGCATGCTCCAGAGCCGTAGGCCAGTGGTCCTGGATTCCTGGAGACTTGAAATTCATGGTGACTTCCAGGCAAGCCTGGAGAATTCCCCACTCCAG
Organism: Equus przewalskii; assembly: GCF_037783145.1. Taxonomy (NCBI): domain Eukaryota; kingdom Metazoa; phylum Chordata; class Mammalia; order Perissodactyla; family Equidae; genus Equus; species Equus przewalskii. The sequence goes on along the minus strand of NC_091852.1, from coordinate 34,131,610 downwards.
GGCTGCAGGCAGCTGGGATCAGCAGTGGGAGCTTCCTTGACCTGAGTTCCCCAAGCCTTCCAGCAGTTTTGTGAGCCTCTAATCCTCTGAATTAAAACTATTCGTGTTTCTAATACCTAGAGTGGCTTCTCTTTCCCTGATCAAGCTCTGAGAAAGGCAGGAAGCCATTGGAATGAGACGAGATCATTTAGGAGGGAGTGTAGACGGAGAAGGGGACAAGGAAACACAGGAGCCACTTCCTCCCTTCCCCCGCCTGGCTCTGCCTGACATGCCCTCTGCTGGGGGCAGGTGGGGGGGCCACCACTCCCCGCACCCCAGCCAGGTGGCCAGTAGACCACCTCTGGTGTTCCTCAGAGTTCCACAAAAATGGCACCCAGAACCAAACATGCTCTTTCCCCCATTTAAAGAAACACCCTTTCTTTTAAGCCTTCTGCTTTACAGATTTCAAACGTTAATAGCACAACTTCTGGAATCTATTGATTCAAGTTTAAAAGGAACCACCTGCGTCCGACATTCACTCAATGGAATATTCTGTGAGAGCAGAGGAACTCAAGTAGAAAAACAATGTTTCGGTCTCTTTAGTCTATTACTAATCTCAGCAAAATCGACTGTTTGCTCCCAAAGACAGTCGCTGTAAAAAGGAAATATGGTAAGATCACTAAAGGGAGGGGCTGAGCATGCCCAGCATATATAGACACTCAAAAAATTGTTAACTGAGTTCTTGAAATCACAGAGAGAATTCTCGGAGATATTGTTATCAAGACAAAATCATCTGTCTTAGATGCAGAAAGAGTATTGAAACTTTTTAACCCTCCCATGAGGGAGCTAACAACATCCAAATATCCTTTCAACGCCCATGCTTAAAGAGGCTCCGTCTCCTGAGAATCCGAATTTCTGGGTGTCCAGGAAAGAAAGGAATGTGAAACTCTGTCTTTCTAGAACCACGTCCACCCTTTTCCTAAGAAATATTTAACAATACTAAAATGATTTCACACGCATGCCAGCCAGAAAACCCCAAATAAACAGTTCCATTTTCCAACAAAGGGAGTTATTTAAAATCTCCATGGAATATCTTAAAAAATCAATATGAAGAACAACACAGGCAATATTTTGGCAATTCCCAGAGTACTGTTTCAAACTGTTTCTTCCTGTGATGGAAAGAGAGTGGAACTTAGAAGTGCTGAATTTGTGCCCCAGGACTGGCAACTTTTTAGTCAAGTGGCCTTGGGAAAAATTACTTTGCTTCCTTGAGTTGCTTTTCTTCAGCTATAAAATAGGGATAATGCATGTACCCTCCCGACCCCCCAGGATTATTGAGTATGAAATGTCTTAGAAAATAGGAATATTCTCAGCATAACCCATTACTAAAATCTTGTATTCCTGATTATGGTAACCCTATGCGATTGCTCAGATTTTAAGTCATCACTCTTTTCATAACAAAATAGAAACGCTTGATGACCAATTCCTATGGCATGGGAGTGGATAGTGATTTTATTCCACTGACTTATAAACAATGAATCTACAACCACACAACATTGCCATCACACACACATCCTTACAAATAGGAGAGGTGATCACAAAGTTGGTACGGCAACAGCTGGACTGTGAGTATGAGATTGTAGTGGACCATGTCCTCACTAATAAATGTCAGCTTGATTTGAATTACTTGCTAAAGTACAGCTTAGACAAAGCCAAAAAGGAAAACCAAAGCTTTCTCGATAAAATGGAATCCCAAAGCATAAATAAAAGATTCCACCTGAGAAGAATGATTTATTACTTCTCACTCAATAAAAGGATGCACAGTCCATTCTATGTGACCACATCTCTTAAGTTGTTTGCTACTGGTTTATAAAAAGCTCACGCATGTGTGTACATAGCACACACACACACACACACACACAAACACACCCCACAGACTCATAAGTTCAACTAAAAGGAAGACTAGAAGTTACACATTAGTTACTTGAAATGAAACTAGGAAAGTTTATTCTTTTCAAGAATTGACACTTCTTTGCCCTAAAAAAGCAAATTACCCCCCATCCAGGTCAGAAACACTGATGAAAGTTTATATCAGCCAAAGAGAACTGGGGATTCAGGAAAGCTGAGGTTACCAGTGCTTAGGCGTTAAAGTGAGGCAGTCACAAAAGAGACTTCATGTCTAAAACGTAAAAACCCGTCATTTCTAGCACGAAGATGTGAATGAATTTATTCTGCATCAAACCAATTTGAACCATATATAATTCATCTCCTCATAAGCTATTTGATTAGAAATGCAGAAATAACCATTTTACAGCATAAAATCCTTCATTCTCCAAGTTCTCTAGGCCACTAGAGATACGCTACTAGCAAGAATATTTACGTTTTTGTGAGGAAGACACCAACTACCTTTTCTAAGAGCAACCATCTAGAAACAAAAGGCCACAATATATTTTTTCTTTTGTTTTTAGTCATATGAAAATGAAATGTCTCCCTTTTCCAACATAATTTAGACAGCTTTACAAAACCAACATCAGATTTTTGAGGGTTTTTTAAGGTTCTTATATATCACTTATAAGATGTGCCCAGTTCACTGTGTGATCACCCATACTATATAATTAAAATAGGTGGAATAATTGGGATAAAATACTGGATCAGTGGAGAAGTCATTTGAGAGCTCAGTGAGCATCTCTGATTAGTGTTAAAAAAGCTAATCAATAAGAAGCAAGTACTTCAGTTTCATTAAACAAACACAGCCAACAGTTCACCGCTTAAAACATGGGCTTTCCCTGTGCAAACCCACCTCAGGAGCTCCACCACACCTGGTGAGAAGCCAAGATTCCTATTGTCTTAAGGATCTGTATCAATTAGAATGAGTTTGACTCTAAGAGGGGTAAACAATGAGGAAATGTATTACCTCACCTGGCAGGAATGCCCCAGGCTCTGTTGCTCTGAAATCTCTCAGTTTGGCCCTTCTGCGCATGTTGGCTTTGTCTTCAAGCTGGCTTCCTTCATGATTGCGAATTGGCTATCATCTGCTCTAGGGCTATATTTTTTCCTTGTTCATGTTCAGTGGGCAAGGGACAAAAATTCTCTCCCAACTGTGGATAAAAATCCTTCCCTTTAGTCTTTTTTGGCCAACTTAAGCCCCATGGCCACCCCGAACCAGTAGTTGCCAGAGACCATCAAGTGTGAATTGTCTAAGCCCTGTTGCAGAAGAAATGACCTGCCAGGGAGATGGAGCTGTTTTGAAGAGCTTGGACCAGGCAAGACTTACCCCTGGAGCTAGGGATTGAAGGAACCTCACTTGAGTTAATGGGCTGCATGGGGTGTGGAGGTTGATAATCTGACGGCAATCAGGGTTTTGCCAGGAAGGAAGAAAGTGCTACTAGTGAACAATTGACAGTGTCCATCTTGAACCCGATGGGCTTACCAGAAGAGGTGGTGAGAACAATCTTGCTCTAATGGTGTGTCTGGAATTTACGTGGGAAGTGGTCCACTGTCAGTAGGAAGGGGTGTCTCTGAGTGTAACTCGATATGCTTCCACCTAGCCCCAGGAAAATGGATTCTAAGTTCCTTAAGAGAGAGGGCTACAAATAAATTTAAATAGCCTGAAACTTTAGCAGAGCCTGTTATAAGAGCTATAAAATTAGTAGAAACAAAGACATTTCTCATATCAGCAAAATCAGGAGTAGCAGCTACTGATTGAGGACAGCAAGCAGCAGCGTGGAGACCACAGCAAGGCAGCAGCAGAAGAGCCCAAATGCCCCTAAGAAGACAAAAGTCACTCTGCTATCAAAAAGACGGAGACTTTGGAATTCTGTACTTCTGTTAGGTTAGGGTTCAGAGATGAAGAGGTGAAGATTATTCCAGAGTCCTGGGTTAATTGCTAAGAACACTTGCTTAGCCCCGCTTTCTCTGCCAGGCTGTAGAATAATGTTTCTCATAAAGGAGGATCTTCCAAGAACTCCCAAAAGGTGAGTAGACTGGAATTCTTAACTTGCTGCGTCGCCTTAGGAAGGTCGCAGAGAAGGAGACGTGATGGTGCCCATCTCGGGTCGATCAAGCTTAGAAGAAGGCGTGGCCTTTCGGTCTGAGTATGCTTTGATATTTCTATTTTGGAGCTAGAGAAAAAGAGGTAGGAAACAATTAAGGAGCTTTAAAATTCAAAGAAAACTATGGGCAAAGCAAGTTTTTAAAAATTTTTATATAGAATACACCAACATAAACACGCACGCACACACACAAACTGTTGCCTGAAATTTTCATATCATTGAGACCAAAGTAACTATTTGGCTTAAATCATCCTGAATTAGGTAGAAATGATAGAACTTCCTAGAAGACTAGCTGTCCACAACATACCCCAAAGAAGAAATCCACCATACAATGATAAATGGCCATGGATTATGAAAGCAAGATTCAAATAATTTTGACAGTCTCAAATGTTGAAAAAAAAAAACACAACAAAATGATTAGGGACAAATGCAAAGTCCGTTACTTCAGTTGAAAGAATCTACTATGCAGACAGAGGAATACCTGTTCAACAGCTGTGAGTTTTGATTGGGTCTGTCAGTTGACTACAAGTTTAATATGTGATCATTAGTGTAATGCAACTTCCGAAAAAATTAATGTAATATTTAGATCATGGAAAGCGATAATTTCACCATTTTCCAGAAAAGTGTGGATCAGACCACATCTGGGGTTCTGGATACCTGTGGTAGGGTAAGGGTAGTGTTGACAAAGTAGGGCATGTTCAGAGGAGGATGGCTGAGAGGTCAAAGGCTCAGGAAATCATACCATAAATGTAGCGGAGATGTCATCCTGTAGAGTTGGAAATACAGTCACTCTGTGTTACTCCAGAGAGCAAAGACCAAGGCAGCAGATTTGACTTCTCTATAAGAATCAGCGGACACCATTAAGTGCCCTATATCACACGCATGGAAGGCAAGAGGACAGACCCTGAAGCCAGTCTGCCTGGGTTCATGTCCTGGCTCTGCCACATACTGACTCTGTAACCTTCAGCAGGTTGATGAAACCCTCTGTGCCTCAGTTTCCTCATCTGCAAAATAAGGATACTGTGAGCCCCTTCGTCATAGTACTCTTATGAGGAATACATGAGTTATAAGTGAAATGCTCAGAACTATGTGTGGCAAGTCATAAGCACTGTATAAGTCTTTGCTATTGTTGCAGAGAACTGACTTTTTCATAAACAGAGATTCCATGTGTATTGGTTGGCTAAGGCTCCTATGAGAAAACTGGGTGGCTTAAGCAACAGAAATTCGTGGTGTCGCAGTTCTGGAGGCTAGAAGTTTGATTGTCACAGGGTTGATTCCTTCCCAGAACCTGTTGATTCTGTGAGAACCTGCTCCATGCCTCTCTCCGAGCTTCTCCTGCTTTGATGGCAATCTTTGGTGTTCCTTGGCCCATGGAAGCATCACCCTGATGTCTGCCTTCATCTTCACGGGGAGCTCTCCTTGTAGGAATGTCTGTCTCCATATTTTTCCATTTTATAAAGACACCCATCATAGCAGATTGGGACCCACACTCATTTTAACTTGATTGTCTCTGTCAAGACCCTATCTCCAAATAAGGTCACGTTGTGAGGTCCTAGGGGTTAGGACTTCAGCATAGGAATTTGGAGGGACACAATTCAAGCCATAACACCGTGTCACTGGGGATCTTTAAAAAGAAGCCAAATGGCCTATGATCAAGAGATGTTCCTAGTTTAATCCTGCAATGCAGCCGATCGAGGACAAGCTTTTACAAAACAATTATAGGTCAAACCAGGACTCCCAGCATGCACTTTGAGGTGCAATAAAAAGCTTGATTTCTTAACCCAGAGACCTGACTTGGCCTCGCAAATTACAGTGGTGAGAGGACAGAGCAATATTGCTTGGTCCTTTTTCCTGTAGAGACCACAAGGGAAAATATCTCTTTCTGACCCCTTCAAGGCTACATTCTTGCTTTAGCATTCTTTTTGCTCCTCAAGTACCAAACACGCAATACAGCAGTACCTATGGGGAAATAATATTCCATCACTTCTGGAGCACTGCAGACTTTTTCCATCCTCATCTCTTTTTATCCTCCAACAATTAGGGGGACCACGGACATCAAGTAGTTTCATGCTCATTTCAACGAGGGAACTGAGAGGTTAAGCTTTTAGTCTGGGGTCACATAATTAATGGCAGTTCTGTGATTAGGTTTAAAAGTTTCCTGATAATCTATCAATTATCAGTCGATTTATTGAACATCTTCTATTTGTTTAGTACTGTGCTAAGTATTGAAGATTGAGACCTGGTATCAGTCAAATCAAAGTCACTGGAACTTCCAGCATTGAATTAGAAGCCACATCAGCCGAGGCAAAGCAGATTCCTGCTCGCTCTTAACTAAGCCATGATCATAAAAGGTCTTGGGAGATTTTTCTCTATCTTGGAACAGTTACATGCAGATCACCCAACGGCCTTCACTTCAGCATCCCAGGGTAAGCCACATTTGGAAATGCTGTTTCCCTGCTCCTTGCTAGAACTGATCCCTTGGTTCTCCTTGCTGCACCTCAGCAAGTGCTGGAGACTGTGTCTCCGCTTGTTCCTCCAGACCCATACCTTGAAGAGGAGGGCGCTGCCATTTGGATTGGTCATCTTGCCACAGAAAGCAATGGCTTAGACTTTTCCTGGGCTTTGAAACCACCTCCACTTCTTAAACTCAGGTAGCAATTCAGAAAAGTGCAGGGGGTGCCTGTCCCATTTCTCCAGCGGCAGCCCATTAAATGAGTGCATCAGTCAGGTTTGCTGCATAACAAACAACTACAAAAAGATCTCAGTGGAAATCAACAAAAAGCTTTTTTTTCCCCACTCACACATCTATGAGTTGACAGGGGTTTAGCTGTGAGCTTCGCTCCAATCTGTGGGTTGCCATTAGATCTCCTCCACATGTCTCTGATCTTCCCTGGACCAGCACTTACCTGAGGCATGTTCTTTCCATGGCAAAAAGTGGGAGCACAAGAGGGCGAGCCCAACCTCACAAGTGTATTTCAAGCCTGTGCTCACATCCAAACCATGAACTCCCTATAGGCCAAAGTAAATCACTTAGTCAAGCCTGAAGTCAAGGGATGGGCAAGTACCTCCCCACCACCACCACGTAAAAGGTGTGCAGGGATAACACTGCTACAAGGGAGTGATGGATCAGACCAATAATTTGATCTGCCCTGGTAAGGCAGAAGCCCAGTTCTGCAGGTCACCCATGATGGCTTGCCCACTCGATACCTGCCCTTCCCACAGCACTGTCTTTTGACTATTGAGCTATCCCGCCTTCCCCTTTCCTCCCCAAATTCTATGACATCCCCTTTGCAAAAGCAGCTCCTCCCTTGTCCTGCTATTTTATTAAAAGCTTTCTGCAAGGCTGGGACGTTGAACAATCCCACCTGCATCTAATATAGGCTCATTCACTAACGCAACCCAGCGCTGTTTGCTTTTTTCCTCAGTCTGTTGCTTGCCCGTTGCATTGTTGTTGGCCGAGTTCCAAAAATCATAATAGGAAAGGGAAAAAAGAAACTATTTAGAAGATGATTATCCAAATATCCAGGCCATTCTCCAGGTAATGAATCCATATTGAGTGAGACTAGTGTTTGGAACAATAACGTAAGGGGAAAAGAAAATGAAAAATTCCTGTTAAAGTAAACAGGTCCTCCAAATCTACCTTCGCAGGCCCACAATATGGAGCCTCGTAGATTTAGTTGTTCTCACCTCTCCCATATTTTCAGAGCCATTAACCAGGGTGGACTTGTCAGGGTTTCAACAATGTAATTGTTTAGCTATAAATTTCCCTGCTGGCTACAGCCTGAGGTTTCCAATAATCACGGGCAAAGGCAGAAGTAAAAATAGATAGTGCACGGGGGGAGGAGGAGAACTCAGCATGAGGATTTACTGAGTGGGAGCGTGTGGGGTGGTGTGCAGAGAGGGTGAAGGCTGCCAGAGGAATAGGATGCTGAAGAGCCGGACACAGGCCCATGGTGGCTCTAGGTTAGATTGCGAATGAGTTTTCTGCTTCCTGACAGGATGAAAACAAGACTCAGCTGTTGCCTCTCTCCCATACGGTCAATCTAGAAGAACTATAGAAATAAAAAGCAAGAGTGGATTTTGGGGACTAACATAAAAACTGTGGGGAACCCCTTGGTAGGCTGAATACTCAGTGGGGACCAACCTGGGCTGAGGGTATCAGGTGAAGCGATGGAGAACAGGTTGAGGGACAGCTCTCAAGTTCTGCTCTTGCCCACATTGCCTTTGGAAGATAGTCACCTGCCCCACAGTGTAAAAGAAGCCAGTAGCATCAGCCAGGTGGGAGGCAGGAGTGGGTAAACCCAGGTCAGTGCCAACACCCTGTGGGGTGAGGCACTGATGAAAAGAAGCAGACTGGCCAGCTGGCCTTGAGCACTCACTCCTCTACCTCCTCCATGCCCCCTCGCTTCGGGTTTGGTGGATCATAATCAAAAGCTTGTTCTTCAAATTAATTTTGACTTACACCCTCAACAAGCAAATACAGTTACGTGGTGACTCAGTACATATACGGCCTGGACAAATGAAGGAAAATTTCGCAAAACAATGTGCTTATTGTTGGGATGCCTCTATATTTTTCAACCTATTTTGTTCTGTTCTATTTCTTTCTCTCTCTCTCTCTCTCTCTCTCTCTCTCTCTCTCCCATTCCCTTACTGGCTGACTCACTAAGTTGATTTCATGATCCGTTAATGGATTGCCACCCAGAGTTTGAAAAACTTATCCACAGGGATTGTTTCCTTCCCAAGTTGCTTTTTCAGAGCATTTAAGGGAGGATTCTGACCAAAAGTGTGGCCTAATGGAGAGTCAAAAAAGTTGGAGCTGTGGGCTACGGTTTTGTGTTTGGAGCATTCTGCCCTGGAGCTCGCCCCTGCCCCTCTTCAGGGAGCTGGGTTCAATCCCCTCCATCAATATAGATAACCAGACACGGAAACTGTTACTCCTAAAGGAAAAAACAATTCTAATATAGAATCCTATATTCAGCCAAATTATGGTTTAAATATGGGGGCTCAGTAGATATAATCTCAAGCACACAGAGCTTTAGCAGTTTGCCACACAAAGAACTATTTAGAAAACTCGGGTAAGAACTAAATCCAGGAGATTACTAAAGGAAATATGGGAAATAAAAGGATTCAAATAATTTAGTAGAATTTATTGCTGTCTAAAAGTTCAGGAAGCAAAAAAAGAAAGCGTGTATCCATAATGAGCCAGAACAAAAGTTTTAAATAATATCAACAAGGACATGGGTACCAAATAGACATGAGAATGTGCTAACATGTCCTTTCAGGGGAAGATTACAGATGGATGACAAACGATAAATAACAGATAGACGATGGATGGATGGATAGATGATAGATAGATCTGAGGTAGCTACAGGGATAAATAAATATAAGCATAGGAGAGAGAGAGACTCTCAGATTAGCTAAAAATTGTTTAGCATAAGTATCCACAATATGTGAGAGAAATTAAAAGAAAACGTAAAGGTGAAAGGATGAAAAAAATATTCAGGACAAATACGAGTCAAAGCCCAGAGTCTCAGTTTCAATATCTGACAATGGTATTCAAGACAAAAAAAAAATATCCAGATCAATAAAGCAAGAACCATATAACCATCATTGGCATATATGAACCTCACAATATAGATTCAACATATATAGAGTAACAATGATAAAACTGGGACAAATAGAAAACAAAGCAATATTCCCCACCCTCAAATAAAAGCACAAATGTAGTCACGATTGTACTTGCAGCATCGGGTAACTTCTCACTGCCCTCAGAACAAAGTCCAATATCAGGGCTCGTGAAGCCCCATCTGATCTGGTCCCTCTCACCTCTCCAGCCCCAAATTTCATAGCTCGCTCTCTTCAACACTTTCTGTAGCATTTTTAAATTGATTTTATTTTTCATATATGCCTCTCTCCCCCTTTCTTCCAAACCTTGTTGGTTGTTCTTCTATCTGGAACATCTTTCCTGCCTCTTTACCTAGCTAACTCCTATTTATCTAAACCATCTTAGATTAGATATTCCTTCTTCCACAAAGCCTTGAATGAACTTGTCCTTTCATAGCACCCCTCTCGCTTGTAACTTTCCTGTTTGACTGTCTATCTCCCTAACTAGGCTGTAAGGACTGTGAAGAAAAGACAGTGTCTGTGGTGATCCTCAGTGTACTTCTAGTGCCCAGGATACTGACCAGCATAGGAAAACTTTGTGGAGAGTCTTTATATAGTAACTGAATCCCAAAAAGTATTTGTATAGTAATAATGAAATTTTTTTAAAAAGAAAATCAGCCCAACTTCTGGTTCAATGTGGCAGAATTAGCATGTGCATTTGTCTCTGTTTCTTCAATAAAATACTTCACTAAAACACCAGTAAAATGATTTTTTAAAAATACATAAAATTGGGCTGGCCTGGTGGCATAGTGTTAAGTTCACACACTCTGTTTCAGTGGCCTGGGGTTCACAGGTTTGGATCCCAGGTGCAGACCTACACACCGCTCATCAAGCCATGCTGTGGTGGCGTCCCACATTCAAAATAGAGGAAGATGGGCACAGATGTTAGCTCAGTGACAATCTTCCTCACAAAAAAAAAAAAGCAAGCATTCCTCTAGAACAAAGAGAAAGCTATTGGAGATAGCTTGTCAAAGTCAGTAAAGATGAAGCCTAGATGGGGTGGGTGGGCATGAAAACTAAGAAGCAAGAAGCAAGATCAAAGCACAAACCACTGGAAAGTCTCAGTAACTGAAGGCGCTGGGTGTTTCCGAATTTAAGGGTAGACTAGATGGCTGAAAATAGCTTGATTGAACGTCTTTATGGAAAATGTAGACACACACCCCCATCCTCTCATCTAGCCCAATGATGCCGACAAACTACCCAACATCCAAGCAAAAGAAAAGAGGTTTACACTGTGGTTAGATCATTCCAGAAGGGCTCTGGACTTAGAGACAGGTAAAGCAGAGAGTAGAAGTGAGATGCCGTACTGACAACAAGATTAAGAAGGGTTTGACACCCCTCTTCCCAGTCCATCACCTACTTTGTCTGCCACACCTCAGAGAGGTGACAGGAAGGGACAGGAGATTGCAGACACTGACAGGTCCAGTAGAAAAGACCCACCCTGTTGACATCAAATGCACAGCCAGATTTGGTGAGGTCCACCACTCAATACTCCCACCTATGTGTGGGTTTTTCCACTAGCTTCTGGTCCCTCATTCTTAAATATGTATAAATATAAAGAATTTCTACTCTTAGGCACTTGAGGAAAACACTAACCTAAAAGGAAGAGACAAAAAGGGAATTCACAGGAAATAGAAACAAGGCAGAGAACAGAACAAATATTTTTTTTAAACAATCAACATAATTAAGATTCTAAGAGAGAGAAGAGAAATTTCTACATCTATAAAACAAGAACAGAGTGCTTATAAAAAGGATTTTCAGGGGCCAGCCCCATGGCCAAGTGGTTAAGTTCGCACGCTCAGCTTCGGCAGCCCAGGGTTTCACTGATTTGGATCCTGGGGGTGGACATGGCACCGCTCTTCAGGCCACGCTGAGGCAGCATCCCACATGCCACAACTAGAAGGACCCACAACTAAGATATGCAACTATGTACTGGGGGAATTTGGGGAGAAAAAGTAGGGAAAAAAAGGATTTTCAGCAAATAAGTAAGAGCTCTTGGAATCTAAAAATATAATTGACAGCTTTCTTGTGGGCTAGGACAGAATAATCTGTATAAAATGTGCTGTATCTCACCCAAAACTGTATCTCTGCTGACCTTTACCCAGAGCTCCTAAACCAACCCTGAGTATGTGGATGTTTTTCTATGCAAGGTGTGCCATCTTGGAGAGAAGGAGGCAAGCTTGGTCCTGCTCATCTGCTGATCCCCACTTCTTCATTTGTGTCTTAGTCCCAGGTCCAGTTTTCAGCTCCAATCTGTATAATTATTGATACTGCCAGGGACCCTCAGGTAAATAGAGATCAAAAGATTTGTGTGTATGAAACAGACTTGACTATAAAATGATACACAAGCTTAGAAAGGCCCAAGATCACATGGATAATGGAAAGAAAGTAAATCCTAAGTTTCCTGATACATCCTGTTTGTTCATTAATTAATTCATTTAAGAAATATTACAGCAGGGATAACAAAGATGGCTTATTTCTGCAGTAAGGAGCTCCCCATCTGGCCAGCAGAGAGGGAGGTAAGAAAGGCTGCTCCAAATGATGCTGAGATGGAGATCTGCTCAGGGGGCTATGATAGCTTTGGAGCGATGGCCAAGAAGGACATTATGACTGAGCTGAGTCCTAATGGGTAAAGCCAAGAGAAAGAGAAGGAGATGAAGAGGATAAAGATAAGGTGAAAGTGACCACTGTGCTTTGGGGACACTACAGCGGTTCGTGAAGTCTGAACAGCAAAGATCAAGGGTAGTCACAAGGCCAGTTGAGACTGAAGTATCAGGCAGAGTCCAGATCAGCCAAGAGCCAGTGTGTCATACAAAGGAGTCTAGACTTCATTCCACAGCCAGAACATAAGGAGGCTTTTAAGGGTTTTGAGCAGATGAGTGACTCTTGTCCAGCATATAATTCATTTATTGATATGAATTCCAGAAGGGAGAGACCATTGTGAGCTGGTGATTAAGCCTGAAAGAGATAGACGATTTAGGCTGATAAAAAGAGAAAGGAGATCACTTGGAAAAGGATATGGTGGCATGAAACAGGGTTGGGAATGAGAGTGTTGAGTTCAAAGAACAACCAGAAGAGCCCTCTACCTCAAGGAAATAGTGAGAGAAAAGGAGGAGGGTATGAAAGATAGGGCCAGGTGAGAGAAACACCAGATCGAGGAGGTTAGAAATGACTCAACATGTTGATGCTTTTTCAAACTTTCTACCCAACGGCAGAGGGAAAAGAATCCCAGAACTCTTGGGTGGTGGCTGAAAGTAGACTTTTACAGTCTCAGAACTTCTTTGAAATCTATGTTTAATCTTTAAAATTCACGTGAGTATTGCATTCTACTTTACATAAGATTGATCTGTTTTAATATAAAAATGTTTTTAATTTCTTTCTAGTTAAAGCACTTAACTTCCCACATCCCAAGAAACCTTGCAGTCAAATTAGTATTCCAGAAGGGTGCTCCTGTGGCTTCTCATGCTTCATGAATGCCAGCATCTGAGGGACCCGGAGATGCGCAACAGTGAGAAATCTGGTTTCTTCAGGCAAGCTGTGAGGTGAAAGGTATTTGAGGAAGTTAAACAAGCAGGAGTGTGCTGGATGGGTGGGACAGTTTGAAATGAGTATTTGAAAGGCAGGTAAGAGGGTTTTGAGATGATCATGATGAGATTTTAGACCAGAGGATGGTGGTAGATAGAGAAAAAAATGACATCCACAAGAGAAATTTTGGAAGACTTGATGGATGATTCAATATAGGGGGACAGGAAGGAAGAGAAGAAGGAATCAAAGATAATTCTGGCTTTGAACCAGGGGGATCAGATGCCAGGGTTGAAGAGGAGGTGGTTGAAAAGGGGGGCCCTCTCCTTCCCAAGGATCAGGAGTCACATTAACTTCAGGCAGCTGTGCATGTCCACGTGCATGAGGCACATGCAGAACTGTCTTATAGATGGCTGGACACGAGAACAAGATCTAAGCTAGATGCCCAAATGTGGGAGTGGGGCACGAGAATCTCACAGGGGTCATAGTTGACACCACAAGAGTGGATGGAAAGCCTGAGTGAGTAAGGGGAACAAAGAAGACACAGAAAGTTGAGGACTCACAGAAAGGGAGAGAGGGAACTCCATGCAGAAAAGACAGAAGCGGGTATCGACCCAACATATAAATACAATACTTTCAATTACAAGTAACAGGAAAAAATCCAACTGGATAAAGAAGAAAAGGGAGAAATTTCTTAGTTAGTATAACTGAGGAGTCCAGGATTAGATCCTGACCTCAGGTATGATTAGATCCTGGTGCTCAAATCATGCCTTCAGAAATCCATCTCTATCCATCTCTTTGTTCTTCCTTTTCCAGTGGCATCATTTTCAGACAGATGTTCTCATCACCGTGGCCCCTGGAAGCTCCAGGCTTTCATCCTCTCATCCCATCAACCCCAGATGAAAGAGAACTTCTCTATCCCAAAAGTTCCAACAAAAGTTTCCAACAGAAGTTCCAGGTTTGGCTCTGATTGGACCCTCTTGGCTCCACAGCCCCATCCTTAAACCAAACATGCTGGCCAGTCCTGAGTCACATGCCCCAAAGTCTCCCCGCTCAAACCGACATGAACTAAGCATTGGGAAAGGGGGCGTTGTGAAGTGAGAGATCATTATGCAACTTCCATGCAAAGAGGGAGTGAAGGCTGTCGGAGAAGCAGAGAGAGGGTACAGTGAGAGACGGGAAAGTTTTAAGGAGTCGGGAGATGGAAATAGTGGCCAGACATGTGAAATGTCATAGAAAGGGAGAGAGGGAACTCCATGCATAGAAAGTCCTAAGTGGAGGCAATAGAGGGCCCCGTCCCCTGGCTAGAGGGGAAACAGGGCAGCCTCTCTCTCCTCTTCACCTCCCTCCCGCCTTAAGAGAGTGAGTCTGAGGACAGTGAAGCCTCGTCCCCAGCTCTCCTCTCTCCCCGTTCCCAGCCTGGCATCCAGAGCCCCAGCGTGCAGCGCCCCTAACACCACACCCTTCAGAGCCACGCACAGCCACTTTGGCTGGGGCCCGCAGGCCTCTGGGGGGAATAAAAAGTCCCTCTGACTTCAGAAAGCAGCCTTGTAATGTGAGAGCCAGGTCCTTCCTGGCTGGTTTTCCCCACCACACACATCATATGATTCCTCCTTTCCCAGCAGGTAATTTTTCCAGTGAAAAAAGCACCCCTCCACTGTTCTTTGCCTGTGACCCACCAACTGTTTGCTGAGGCAGGACCAGTAACGCTCCTTGGCTGGACTTCAGAGTTCCAGTTCAGCCGGGGGTGCTAGGCTAGGATTTAATCAAGGACTCCGAGGAGCTCATGTTATATGAATCATGATGTCCCAGTGCGCCGAGACATCAAACCACACTTCACCCCTCACTCTTTCTTTCCCGGCCGCTTCAGCTCCTTGGTGTTTAAAGCAACATTGCTGCCAGCAGCTCATCTGGAACATTCTGGCACGCTCCCCTTTTCAGGATAGCGAGCACCCTTTACCTCAGAGAGCGAGGAAGAGAGAGTCAGACAGACAGACAGATGGACAGCGAGAGGGGAGTCCTGCAGACATCGTGGATGAATATGGATTTCGAGCTCCTGCAGCGGGAGGGGGAGCCATGGCAATCACATCCAATGTTGCACTCCGGCTCAGGATGGACCGACAGCAACTCCCCTTAGGAATCTGAGTGGGTTCTTTCTTGTGTGATGTTTTGAAGCATGTCAGCATTCCTGGGCACTGTCAGCCTCCTCCGAATGACCTGAGTGGGGGTGTGAATACCAAGCTCTCACCGCCTTGGGCTGTGCAGAGGGAAAGGCTGGGAATACTGTTTCAGACGTTTCCTCTCACTGCGAAAATCAAGGCAGAAATGGCTCATCCTCAGCTCCCCAAATACCCTTGAAGATCAAGGGGCAGATAAGCTAATCTATTATAAATTCTAATGCAGCACAGTTCCCTGACCAGAGCCTCTTCTCCTTCGGTGCCCCGAGCGTTAGCCAATATTTCATCAAAACCAGCTCCCTTGCTCAGACCCACATCTGCTCCTCCCACTCACCCCAGGAGGCTCGCTTGCTGGCGCCTTCTCTGTGCGCACACACACAGGTACACACACGCAATGTGCATGTATACACATACACACATGCACACACGTACATGCACACACATGTGCGTGTACTCACACATATACACGTACGTACACACACAAAGACAGAATCTGATCTTCCTTCCTGATTTATGACCCTACCTTACCCAATCTGGCTTAAAATGATCATTTTTCACTCTCAGAATGTTTGAATCCCACAAAAGGATGCTTAAAAACACCAAAATGGTAATACACACACACATGCATGCACACACACAAACCCACATCAAGGAGACTCTCAGAGCTTTTCCGTGAGAGACCAGTCTCTGAGAACTTGTCTCCTGGTGTCAGCCTCACCCCTTGCTCAGTGCAGGCCTAAATCTCCGGTGTGATAAAGGCAACACCCCAGCCCAACAGCAGCCCACGCTCTTCCACGGGCCGCGCTGTTCATTTCTCGCCGGCCAGGGAGTCCACCTCATCTGCTTGGAGATCTCGTACAGCCGCGTCAGTCCCTGCTCAGTCTTCATTCTCACTCCTGTAAAATGGATGTGATAAACGCCACCAGGAGTCAGGCTATGGGAATCTGTGTGTTAACACTGTCAGATCCTTTCGAAGATGAACACATAATTATCATCATTCAGCCCTGGCGTGCTGAGCCAGGAGGCAGGCAGCCTCAGCCTGACCTTGCGACCTTGTCTGGGGGAGCAGTTTAAGAAAGCCTTATATTCTAGTCGCTGGGCACAAGCAGAGAAGAAACGGACCCCATACAAACTGCACTTCCTACAGAATATACCGTATGATCTCAGGTTTCTATTGTACATAAGTACATAATAATAATCGTAAAGGAAAACCCCTCTGCAGTCTTTACTGCTTGCCAGGCGCTGTGTTCTACATGAATTAGCTTATTTGCTGCTCTTAACCACCCTCTGAGGAAGGCACTCTCGTGAAGCCCTAGTTTACAGATGAGGAAACAATAGCAGGAAAGTTAAATAACTTGCCCAAGTGGTGGAGCCAGACTGCGCTTTTAACTGCTACGATACGCTGAAGCGAGCAAGGGCGTGAACAAGCGAGCATGTGTGTATGCACAGAAAAGAGCCTGGAAGAAAACACAGCACAGTATCTTACGGTGACAGGTGGTATGATGACAGGTGTTTTTTGTTCCTTTCACTATAGTAGCTGTATTCTATCTAGATTTTCTCATTTGTACAGTGGACATGTATTGCTTTTATAAGAATAATTTTTTTTTTTTTGGTGAGAAAGATTGTCCCTGAGCTAACATCTGTTGCCAATCTTCCTCTTTTTGCTTGAGGAAGATTGTCTCTGAGCTAACGTCTGTGATCATCTTCCTCTATTTTGTACGTGGGATGCTGCCACAACATGGCTTGATGAGTGGTATGTAGGTCCGCTCCCAGGATCCAAGACTGCGAACCCTGGGCCGCCACAGCAGAATGCATGAACTAAACTACTACGCTGCTGGGCCAGCCCCAGGAATAATTTGTAAATGTGATTTTGAAAAAGAACCTCCCATTTCTATTTCTCAGACCACCGTTCTTTTCACCCAAAGCAGCAGAAACAAGAGGGCCAGTACTCACACTGTTAGGCAGGCTCAAGCTGTTCCTTAGACACAGCCATCAAAACAAGGCAGAATGACCGAGAAAAGATTCATCTACTGTTAAGAAATGTCATCATCAAGGAAGTGGAAAGTGGCCTCGTGCTCCCCAAATCCACCCACGCTCCCAATGTCCATGGACAGCGTCGGGGAGACAGTGGGAGGGATGGAAAGAGACCTAGTTGGGGGTCAGGAGACCAGGTTTCTAGACTTTTCTCTCTTTCTTTCTCATCTTGTGGGATCCAGACAATTTCTTCACTCTCTGAACCAGCTTGCTCACCTTGTGACCTCTGAGGGCCTCCTGGATTCTAAGATAAGGATATCTTAACATAACACGCTGTCCATGTGCCAATCACTCTCCAGGCTCTTCGCATGTGTTGTCTCCCTTAATCACCATAAAAAGCCCGTGAGGTAAATGTTGATATTCCCATTTCACAGATGGGAACCCTGAAGCTCCAAGACTAAATAACCTGATGAAGGGCATGAAGCAGGTGAGCTGTTGAGCTCGGCTGCAGACCCAGGTACATCTGACCCTGGATTTTGGAGTTCTTTTTGAGTTAATTATGTTGCTAGATTTCTAACGCCAATATTCCAGAGTCAAATGCCTGGCCTAATCCTCTAACACAAGCTATGTGTCAGACTGCTGTTGACATCATCATCGCTGCTTCTGGGGTTGAGTTTTAAGTAAAGTGCTCTGTAACTCTTACTCTATTTCGGCCTGCCGTTCGCTTCTGCCTTTCTAATCATGCTCCAAAAGTCCTGCAGGGCCTCCCAAGCTTCCCAAGGTGAAGGGGAGCCAGTTCATCAGGAAGAGAGCTCGGCTCCTTGGCACCCAGAGAGAGACGAATGCACATTAGCCCCTAGGTGCTGGCCCATAAGCTTTTCCCAGAATGGACCAGAAGCGGGAGGGAGGGAGCGAGTTGCACTGCACCCAGCCAGTTAGCTCTTGGGGCAGGCAGCAATAATGGAGAGCGTGATAAGCTGTCACTAGAAGCCAGCTCAGTTCTCCGAGGCTTAATGGTAGAATAACACAATAGGGTCAGACTAAAAAGGTTCCCTTATGAAAATTTTATCAGCAACTTTGGTAAATGGCTATGGGAAAGGTGCTTTGCTCCCAGGCAGACCTGGGACCCGATTTTACAAGGTACAGGCGGCCTGCATTGCATCACCCCCACAAGATATTAAGGGCACTCAAATTGAATTAACACCAAATCAAGCCGGTGCACTTAACAATACAAATGCACTTAAGGGATGCCTCAGGATGATTTGTGACTAAAGAAAGCAAAGAAGAAAACGGCCTGCAAGCCACAAGGGTGGTGTTGTGTGTCATATACAGGAAAGGCCATAAGTAGAACTTAGAATACCGGAAAACCATGAACTTCGGGAGCTCTCAAATACCTTAGACCCAGCCATAAAGTAGAAGGCCGCTTTTGTGGTATGCAGGAACAATTGATAAATAAATTACAGCCAATTTTCTTAGTGGCATGGTCTCCATTACCTCTGACAGCGGCGTAACTACTCTGCTAAGATGATAAGAGGCGAATAATGGTGTATCGGGTAGCGCCCCAGGAAATTCTTTGCCAGTTGCCAGGTCTCTTCATGACAGTGATGACACAAAGATCCTCAGTGAGAGCCCAGTGATGAGAAGTGACGGCTCGCCAGGCAGACTGTGACAGGTCCTGAAAAGAATGAGCTGAAAATGTCCCTGGCAGAGGGGACCCCAGAGTCGGGGCTGGCCCTTTGGTTTCTTTCGTCTTCCGTCAGCATTTGTCGGCGACACATTTTCTCCTTTGCTATCAAGCTCCCTCACCCTCTTCCCACACCCCTATTCTCACCCCCTCACCTTGTCTCTCAAACACACCCTGTCTACTGAGCTGGAAGACAATTTGGCCATCTTCGTAGACGAATGGCTCTTCTGAGATTATCTTGGAAACTTGGATACATTCTGGACTTGGGAGAAATCAGGGGGAAAAAATGGCCTCGCTGGGGATTCCTTTCCATCAAGTGAAATACACACAAAAGCATGCTTTTGTTATCCTTCCAGGAAAGAGCTGTCTCCACGCAGGGTCTTACTCTGAAAATGGGCTCCATTTAGGTCGGAGGTGGCCTAATTTTGTCAGAGCTAAAGCAATTGCTCTTCGAGTCGTGAGGTGGTTGGGAAAATGGGGCAGGCCGGTTCAGTTTTTCACCACAGAGGAAGAAGTTCTCAAATAGTCAGGACTGTTTCTAGATGCCGTTGTGTCTCAGCCAGGACTTGCTCGCTCCAGGAGGTGACATTATTATAAGAGAAACTAGGAGAATACGAAGGTCTTCACCTCTAGCATGAGCCACCTGGGGCCCTTGCTCTGCTCGAATTCAGCTGTGTGACTTTGGCTGAGTCACTTGACTTCTCTGAGTCGCACTTTCTCCTTTGTAACATGGAGATGTCTGCATCTTCTCTATCGTCCTCATGGCCTTGTTTGGGGGATGCCGCAAAAGTCATCAGGAAAAGATCTTTGGAAACTAGGAACCATCTACAAATATAAGGCACTGTTACAATGAAAATAATCCACAAAATACACATGCAGGCCCACTTCTTACAAAAACAGTTCTGGCTCCCAAGAAAGAATATTCTAACAGCCCTTGGTTTTCCATAACAGCAGCCTCCTCTCAGGTAATCAGAGGAAGACAAGAACAAACAAATGTGAATGAATCCACTGAAATCCCCAAATTTCACTGCATCAATTACTTTTTAGCTTCTCCCATGCTGAACTTTGAAGCCAAAGCAATGATTGGTGTAATTCCTGCCATTCGCAAGCACATCAAACACCCTGCAGGCTTGTGACAAGACGTGGTGGCATTCCAGACACACACTCTTCTGCAGACTTGACCCCCACTCAGGGCACCCAGAGTCCCTGCCCGTGCTCTGCCCTCTGTTCACTCCATTCCGCCACATGGCCCCTTCCATGCTAAGGGGTCAAGACTTACACTGCTTACTTCTTACCTATCACTAGTCCCCTTTCCTCAAACAACCTTCCTTGAAGCTCACAAATCATTATTCACCAGCGATTCATCCAGTCAACAAATATTTATTGAGTGCAGACTATGTGCCCAGTACGACGCTAGGTGTCAGGAATATCGGGCTAAATCAGAAACATCCCTAACTCAGGGAGCTTACTTTCTGCATCCTTGTCCCTTTCTTGACCCCATCTTTGGATTCTCTGTTTAGTTCTGAACTGCAAAGAGTCAAGCTGAGCACACCTCTCTAGTGAGGAAGCCCCTCCATCAATTGGAAAGGAAGCAAAATTTGTGTTGCCTGGAAGCCTGCATGTACACGTGGCTAACTCCATCCTCCAGACCCGTGGGGCAGATTCATTCCTGCTTCATCTGAGCTCCCATACACTCATACACGCTTCCATTACCTAATGTGTTCAATTATTTGTTTCCATGTCTCTCTCTCCCCAACACACTCTGGGCTCTTCAGGCTTGGGCACCCTGCTCATCTTACTCATGCCTGAATCCCAAGGGTGTATCACAAGGTTTGGGACTTAGCTGGTACTCAATAAGCCTTTGTGAAGGGAACGAACGAATGAATGAATGAATGAACGTGTCCTCTCACGGCTGTGTCTCTGTCCATGGCTATGTCCCCTTTCTTGTTTCTTTTCTACCATTCCCCAGGCCCAGCCTATGATCCAGGCATGCATGGGTGCTCAGTGGTGATCAACACAGGCTCTCTCTGGAGCATGTTGCGGTTGGTGCCTACTGGCTTGCAAGAGCAGATTGTTAAATATTCAGAAACTTTTGGAGCTGATTTTAAACTGTTGGTAACTTGAAATTGGCCCTGGTGGGAGTATTTACACGGTGGAAATCAGTGAACGCCACACATCAGGGATTTAGGGGGTCGTTTTTGCTTTCGTTTTTTGAGAGCCTGTCAGCACACAACTGCTCTGATTTAGCCAGACCTGGATTTGTGGCTCAGCTCCACCACTCACTAATTGGGTGACCTTGGACAACTTGCTTGATATCTCTAAGACTCAGTTTCCTTGTCTATAAAGTGGGGATGATAATTATGGCTTCATGTGGCTATTGTGAGAATTAAGTGACCTAATGTTTATAAAGGGTTTAGCACAGTTCCTCATACATAGTAAATATCCAATAAAAGCAATTTATTAGTATTAGCATTGATAACATTCCTTGGCTTTCAGTCAATGCATTCTTTCATACAATTTGTTATACTTTTGTCTTATTCACCAAAGGATTTGTGACAACTTAAAAAGGCAAAAGCCATAAAATAGAAAATATAAATTAAAAATCAGGATAAGGGAAAGTAAAAATTAAAACACAAAGTCAAAATCCCAATGCTGTCATGAGTGGATGGAATCTTGTAGAATAAGGCTCACTGGAGTGTTAGCTGGAAATTTCTTAAGGTGTTGCCAACAGAGTCACAAAGTGTCAGAATGGAAGGGGCCTCGGAGGTGTGCTGGTTCCATCCTTCACTTTACAGGCTGAAACCTGAGGGCAGGCAGGAGGGAAGCATTTCCTGAGCACTTACAAGCATGATGGCAGGTACTTACACTTTCATCATCTCCATGTCACTCCATTGGACAGATGAAGCCATGGAGGCAAGGGAAGGAACAGGCCTTTCCTAAAGCCACAGGCAGGTGGTGGGAGAACTGACATTGGGACCCAGATTCCCATTCCGCAGTCCACTGCCTTCGTCTCCCGGTGTACCACGCTGTCTCCTCACTCCAGGAAGATCCATTTTGTGATAACAGCTTCCTGAAGATCAAAAGATCTCTCAAGATCCAACAGCATTATACTCCAAGGGAGAAACTGCAGGCACTGGGAGGGAGGGGACTTCCCAGGGAATTTCCTAGGTCTGACCGTGACATATGAAAGAATGTCGAGCATAAGCCCAGGGTAACAACAGCTGCTCTTGCATAAACACATCCTCATTTTGCATTGGCTTTTGAAAAGAGAGCTGTGTTCTTAATTCCTATTGGTTTGTGGTCCACTCTGAAGTTCAGGTCTTTTTCTGCTGTTCTTGTAACTAGACTGTTTTTTCTAACTTCTACCAAGAGCTTCAACGTCATTCTTCACAAAACCTTCTGTCAGAGTGGTTAATAGGCACAGAAATCAAAACTCTTTTCCCTTTCTCTTCGCCTGAAGGAAGCAGCACAAAGCAAGAAATGGGTTAAAAAAGTAATCAACAGCATGGACATGGGAAGGCAAGGAAGAGGCTGCATGATCCACAGAGTGAATGAACCCACCATTGATGGAGAGTTGACAGCAGTGTCTCATTCATTAGGCCACCACCCTTGTTTGGCAGCAAGCAGGCGGGTGGCCCAGGCTGGGGGATCTATTTTATGAGGATCATGTTATTGCTTTCAGAGCTATTGCTGACCTCACACCAAATAAACACGTCAGCCACTTCGCAAGTCACGGTTCCCAGGTGTGGCATGGAGGCACCACGCAAGGACCCTTGTGGCATCGCTCCCTTTTTTCCCCGCCTCCACCCAGAAATGGCTCTCAAACTCCCGGTGTTCATACTAACGAATCTCTCTCTCCCTATTCCCTTCCCCAGATCATCTGTCACATCTGTCCAAGAGCTCATGACCTGGATCTGCACTGACATCTGAGTGTAGGGCGAGCCCCTAACCTCCAGAGAAACTTCTGGAGATTCTATATATATATAATTACTGTATATTGTATATATTATATTGTACATAATATATAGTACATTATAGTATATTATATGCAATGTATAAATATTGTATATTACTATCTAATATTATACATATCATGTGATATATATATATATATATATCCCTCAAAAGTTAGGTCGGGCACTTGTTTTTCATTTCTCTTTCCAGTTTTGTTAAAAAATGTGTTCTTTATTATTTGTTTTTCACACAGCAGAATTAACTGCTCCAGACTTAATCCCAGGTTGGCTTAACCACAAGCATAATTCTGAGGCCCATCACTCTGCCACCTGTTGGGTGAGCCTGGGTAACACTGACTCACTCTGAAGTTTTCAAGCGAGGCAAGCATGATAAACAGAAGATGTGCTACCAAAAATCAAAGAAAACCCCCATAATCCACTGGAAAGCCAACTCTAACGCTATTTGCGTTACCCACCATGTGGAAGGCCTCTCCAGATTTTTCCTCTCCAGGCACTGGTGTGCTCATCTGGGCATGTCTGTAGTTGGGCCGGGGTTCCTATAGAAGATTCATGTGGATTCCAACTCCACCACTCACCACCTCTGTGACCTTAGGCAAGTCACGTCGACCTTAGTCCTTTAAGTATAAAATGGGAATATTAATACCTGCCTTACGCACTTCACATAGCAAATACGAATGTGCTGTGGAAACAATGATGTGGGAGAAAAATGGCAGCTGTTGTTATTGTGAGAAGATCAAATGGGAGTCAAGCATGTGTTTCATCAGATGAACTCCGGGGCATTTGGGTCTCGAAGCATTTCTTTTGGAGCTATCAGGGGAACTATCACTGTGGAGGCCGGAGCAGACTGGCCTGCCTCCATGTTTGCGGGAGAAGGCTCCATCTTGGGTTGGAGGAGAGTGATGCATCATGGAGAAGCCCACAGCTTGCCCGTTGTCCAGAGAGCCAACTTGAAACCACATTCTTTAGAAAATACCATGTGTATACCCTGAACAAAAAGAATTCAAACACTTGGGCTCACTCTGGGACTGTTTTCCCGGGGCCAATCCTTCCTTGGAACGTTGCTGAGGAATGCGCCTTCCTCCTTACCTGAGGGAAACAGGAAGCGCAGCGGAGACAATTATAACTCTATTCTGGAGGTGAGCAACCGCCCCGGGTTGGCCTGTGTTTATTTCCCACCCCCTTCAGGCTTTCCCTGAAGCCTCCCAAGGGAAACAGGGTGGGGCTTGGTATCTTTGCAGGTCTCTGACAAGGTCTCCTTGTGTTCTGCTTCTCAAGTTTCTGAGTCAGTAACTGGTGAAATACAACTTGCAAAGCGCCTCTTTAGGCAGAAGGACCATTGAAATTCATGGCCTCCTCCTCCTCAGGGAGAAGGGCGGGCACTCATGTGGGGAAGGCCCCACGCTTAAACCCGTCTGGACGGGGCGAGGGTGACTCGGGCAGGCCAGCAAGCCACCCCGACATGCCCGGCTGTGGCTGCAGGGAACAGAGAAGGGCCTGAAAGATGGAGGAGGAAAGAGGCAGGCGAGTGTTCTCACGGTGCACGGTGAGGGGAGAGTGGAAGGATGTGGTCATGGGGAGAGAGGAAAGAAAGATGAATGGGGCCTGAGTCAGTCATAGGCTAAAGCAAACAGGAAGGTTTTAAAGTGAGATTTGAGGAGAGGAAGTGGTTCTGAGCACGGGAGGGAGAGAGTTCCAGAGATCTGTCTTGGAAAAGAGCTACTCTTCATTTTTTTGGATACTCCTCCTCATGTGAATATTTCTTGGCGGTACTGACAGACGGGTGAACCAATTTTTTATGATTTTTTTTTTTAAATCATAACTGGCTCCAACATTTTCCTAGAACTTGATGCGAAAAGGATCGAGCCTTTAGGTTTGAAAACATTCAGTGGATTCATTTGTGTTCAATTGCCTGCTGCCTGCTGCTCTTAGCAAACCCTCGGGGCCACCCAGACGAGGAGAGCCCAGGGTGGGGGTGGCCTGTTCGGCTGAAGTCATCTCTCTAATGCCACGTCCCCTGCACCTCAGTGGTCCAGGGAACGTGATCCCAGGAGAGCTCGGCATCTTTCTAAATCTTTCTAAATTGCCAGATGTGGAACTACGATTGGCTAAGTCCCCACATGGCAAGAGGTTCTGTGAGTGGTGGAGGGAGGGCAGAGGATGGAGGTGAGGGGTCTAGAATAAGGTGACACGAAAAGACAAGTGTTTTTTTGCTTGGCATTTCCATGGAAAGCGTAAAGACACAGATCCAACCAAATAAAGGGCAACCTTTGCTAGGTGCACAGTGCCCTGCCTTCTGTGAACTAATCTCAGGACGGTTCTAAAACTTCATTTAAAGGACTTAAAAGCAGCAAATCTTCCCAGTTCCTTGGGGGAAGTCCCCTTCCCAAGACAGTTTTTCAGAAATTGATCTGCTCATATTGTGAAAGATAATAAAATCCGCTGGGCTTCAAGAAATAAGAGGCTTTGCCTTTGTTTCTCGTTTCATGACTTTGGGAACCGAACCTTCATCGGCCTTATCTTCTCATCTAAAAAGTGGGGCTAACAAGCTTTGCTCTCACCTCAAAAGATACCACTCACATGCTTGGAACCCGCATGAAGACCTAGACGGGTATACAAAAGAATATTATTCCTAAGAGCAGAAGTTGTTGCTGAAGAATGACGAAGACCATCCGGGTTATTGTTTGTTTCTTTCCAGCATAAAACAGAACTTGGCCAAGAACAGGCTTAATGCTGGATCACCTTTTATTGAGCTAGAAAATAAACTATTTAAATAAAAACTCTGATGTTTTTCTGTGCTGTGTCCATATTCCCTATTATGAAGTCCAAACTCACTCCCACATTGCAATAAAATGTCAAGGCTTGATATGGTGAACACATTTAAAATGCCTACGTTATTTTTCACAACTTTATTGAGATATAATACACGTTTCCTTATATTATTTTTTGCACTTTAAACCTGCACTGCCAAAATACAGTAGTCAGTAGCCCCGTATGGCTACTAATATTTAAATTTAACTTAGTAATAATTTAGCACAATTAAAAATCCAGCTCATCCGTCACACTAACCATATTTCAAGTGCTCAAGAGCCAAATGTCGCTGGTGGCTATGGATTAGACAGTACAAATCCAGACTATTTCCATCATTGTAGAAAATTCTATCGGGCAACACTGCTCTAAAATGATATATACTCATTATAAAAATTTGGAAAATACATAAAATCAGGAAAAAGGTAAATATATTTCTGATTTTCCCACCACCCAGTGAAAACCACCATCAATATTTTGGCAGAGTCTTTACAATGTTTTCTTTTCCTGCACATCTGTTTTGTTTTGGTTTGTTTACATTACATGGCTGTGATCTATTGAATATGCAATGTTACAGTCGGCCTTTTTAACTTCAAAATCTAAGCATTTTTCCATGCTATTGCCTACTTCTCATAGACGTTTTTAATGGCTGCAGAATATTTCATCAAGTAGAGGTGCGATTACCCTCCGGCTAGGCCTGGAGAGGGCAGGCATTTGAATTTTTCTTGAACAAAATGAGGTAAAATTTCAAATTTGCTAGCTTTAAAAAGGGCCAGAGAAATCGCTTCGTTCTATGGTAGTGTCTGACTGATTGTATTTTACTAAGAACAGAGGCAAAATCCAGGAACAGCTGACTGAGGTCCAGGAATGACCCACTGGAAGCAGTGGCAGCTTCTTCTCCCTTCCTGAGCCTCTAAAGATGGCGGAGGCCACACGAGTGTCATCATGCGTGGGAACACCCATCTCCCGCCACTTTAGGGCTGTGCTCAGCAGATGCTAAGTAGGGGCAACATGCTGCAGAACGAGGGTAATCATCATGAAATTACACGTTTCATTTGCCAAAAGCTAAAGTAGAAGGCTTATGCTCTCTCAGAGCATTCCTTCTGTGTATACCATGAGCCTCACGGGTGATGTGAGTAGCTGATGAGGTGATTTACCTGCAAGGGCCCCACGCAGCGCCTGGCACACACTCTCCAGTGAGCTTCCAGAACCCCCATTCTGCTGGTCCTCCTCCTCCTGCGCTGGCTGCTCCTTCTCCATCCCCTTTGCTGGATCCTCTCTGCGTCCTGATCTCTGAGTGTCCAGGGCCCAAGGCTCTTCCTTTGGAACTCATTCTACTTACCGCATCTCCCCAGGAGATCTCAGCCAGCCTCGTGATTTAACCACCATGACGGCCCAGGAGGACCCCTGAATTTCTCTCTGCCTCCTGACCTCTCTCTGAACTCCAGATTCATATTCCCACCTGAACATCCCCTCTAAGCATCTCACAATTAAAATGTGATTTTACCCCTTTCTCCTCATCAAACAAACAAACCTGGGGATGCACTAATTTTCATAAACCCGGGTTCCTCCTTGTTCTCATCTTTCTCTAATACCTAGTTCATCATTAAATCCCCTAAATTCTTCCTTTCTCCCCTTCACTGCCTCAGCCGTGCCACTGTCCTCCTAACTGGTCTTTCTGCTTCCACGTGTGCCCCTCAGCGCCTCCCCACCAGGGTGGTTCCACCTGCCCACCCTCCCCCGCAGGTTTGGAAGTATGCGGGAGCAGTTGGAGTTGACACAAAAATGCTGTTTCCTTTAGTGCCTGGGGGACCAGTATCCTAAATGCCAGGATGGTCTTTCACAGCTAAGGATTATCCTCCCCAAAATGCCAATCACCCCCAACTGAGAAGCTCTGAACTGGAGTGATCTTTCTTCTTCTTCTTCTTCTTCTTCTTCTTCTTCTTCTTCTTCTTTTTGGTGAGGAAGATTGGCCCCTGAGCTAACATCTGTTGCCAATCTTCCTGTTTTTGTGGGGAGGTAGATTGCTGCTGAGCTAACAACTGTGCCCATCTTCCTCTATTTTGTGTGTAGGACGCAGCCACAGCACAGCTTGATGAGCCGTGTGTATGTCTATGCCCAGGATTCAAACCCTCCCCTGGCTCCCCATCCCACTCAGAATGAAATCCCAATTTCTTACATGACCAGGAGGCCCCCCGCACTACCCTCACCTCCCAGCCCCACATTGCCCACCTGCTCCCGCCCCCCACATGACCTCTTGCTCTCCCTGATCTGGACCTTCCGGCTGGCTGCTCCATCAGCCTGGGGAGCTCCACTGGCCCTCCCTCCTGCACTCAGGCTTCTGCCACAATGTGGCCTCCTCTGCAGAAGGCCTGTCCTGCCCTCACCATCTGCAACAGACCCCAGCCCCAGGAGCCAGTCAGTAACAGTCCCCTTTGCTGGCTTTCTCTTCGTTAACATGTGTTTACTTCTTTCTTTGTAATCTGTCCCCTCCATGTGAAGGTAAACTCCACGATGTCAGGAACCTTGTGCAGGTGGTGTTTTTTTCACTGCCACCTCCCCCAACTCTAACCTAGAAGCTGTTGGAGAGAAATCGCAACAATAATAAGCAACTCTCAGGAGCTCTTCCCACCTGCCAGGCTCTGTTCTGAGCCCTCTACCTGTGTTAACTGTACCAGCTTCCTACTCCCGCTGTAATAAATTACTACAAACTTAGCGGCTTAAAGCAACGCAGATTTATTACCCTGCAGTTCTGGTGGTCAAAAGTTCAAAATGGGTCTCACTGGACTAAAATCAAGGCATCAGGAGGGCTATGTTCCTGCTCGAGGCTCTAGGAGTGAATCTCTTCCTTGCCTTTTCTGGCTTCTAGAAGCTGCCTGCCTTCCTTGGCTGTGGCTCCTTTCTCCATCTTCTGGCTCTCCTGCCTCCCTCTTATACGTAAGGACACTTGTAATTTCATTGGACCCACTGGGATAAGCCAGGGTAATTTTCTCATCCCAACATCCTTAACTTAGTCACATCTGCAAAGTCTCTTGCCATGTTAGGTGACATACTCACAGGTTTCAGGGATTGGGAAGTGGGCATTACATGGGTCCATTATCCCGTCTGTCACATTAACCCCCTCTGGGCCATTTTTACTCACAACATTACTGTGTATTTTCCACACTAACAACCAGTTCTCCAATTCTCTGGACACCACCTGGGTGTCCTACACTAGCTACCTAATAGCATCAAGTCTCACAGGGTAAGGGATCAGTCCCCAAAGTTGTCCCCATTTCAGATGCCAGTTGCGAGTCCCAGGTTGTCACCAGTACTCCTGACTGACCGGCCATAAATTCAAGGGGTTCCCACAACCCCGTCCTCAGGATTGAGAATTCGCTAGAACAACTTACAGATCTCAGAAAAGCACTTTACTTATATTACCAGTTTATTATAAAGGATGCAACTCAGGACCAACCAAATGGAGGAGATGCACTGGGCAGGGTGTCGGGGAATGGACACAGAGCCCCCATGCCCTCTCTGGGTGTGCCACCCTCCCAGCAACTGGATGTGTTCACCAACTCAGAAGATCTCCAAACCCCATAGTCTAAGGATTTTTATGGCAGTTTCATCATGCAGGTGTAACCAATCGAATCACTGGCCATTGGCGATCCACTCAATCTCCAGCCCCTTTCCCCTCCTTGAGGTCAGAGTGTGGGGCTGAAAGTTCCAGGCTTCTAATCAAGGCTTGGTCTTTCTGGTGACCAGCCCCCATCCAGACACTATCTAGAGGCCCACCAAGAGTCATGTCATTAGAACAAAAGATGCTCCTATCACCTGGGAAATTCCAAGGCATTTGGGAGCTCTGTGTCAGGAACCGGAACAAAGACCAAACATATATTTCTTACTATGACACACTCACTACTCCTCCCAGCAACTCTATGAGGTAGGTACCAATACTGCCCTTGATTTACAGATGAGAAACCTGAGGCAGAGTGGGGTAAATCATTGTTCAAGGTCACAGGAGTAGTAGGCGGCACAGTCTGCCTTCCTAACCACCAGGCTGTAGGGCCAGCACTCAATGCATAGTATTGAAACTGGTTCTTCTTTATTTTTCTTACTTTTTTTCTTATGAATGAATCTCATCCCCAGACCCAGCTTGGAAAGACTCTCCCCATCAGATGGCAACCTGGAAGAGATTTTTAAACGGCTAGTTTGAATGGGGGTTTTTGGAAGATGGAAGCCAGCTGTTTCTGTATTTATCCCTCCCTACTTTCTTCTTCTGCCTGCGCTATTGGAAACACCCTGGAGGCCTGTCACAGTCAGCCTCCACTAATCAAGGAATCTCCAGCGTGGTCGAGGGAGAAGGAGAGGAGAGGAGAGGATCCTTGGAGAGTGCAAAGGATTCACTATAGCTAGATTGTCCGTTCCCGTCTAGCTGGGTCACTCTTGCTAATCGTTGAGAATTCACTCTAGATGTCACCTCCTCTGGGAGCCCTTGCTGACCTCTCCATGCAGATACAGCCTCCTTTCTCCTACATGCCAGCACTGGGCTTAGTGCACACCTGCTTGATAGCATCCATCACAATGTATCAATTACGTATTACGTATCTTTCCCCTACTAGCTAGAGAGTTCCTTGAGGGAAGGGACAATCTCAGGGTGGCAGGACAATGAGTTACCAGGGTATGGCTCTAACAGCCATGAGCAGGCCTCTCCCTTCACCCTCTCTGGCCACAGTCTGGCTGCTGTCTATGGAGCCAGTATCAGGACCAACCTCTGCTACTCAGGCTGGACCCCGGGCTCAGCGTGTGGACCCTGGGAAGGACCACATCCCTCCATGCACTCAAAGATGGGAAGGCCTCATGAGCACTCTTTGAAAAACAGCACTGAGCCCTGTAGAAAAAGGAGGGTGTGTTGCAGGAGGCAAAAAGGGCATCCTCAGGCCAGGCTACAGGTGCTAGGAACAAACACCAACCCCTCTCCCCCTTGACAAAAGCCAGCTCAGTCCTGGGACTAAAATAAGAGTGTTAATAGGGGGCAAGAAATTGAGTGCACCAATTACAGGAGAAGCAGCTTGCCTAGGGGAAGGGATGTCCAGATTTATACTCAGCGGTGGACTCCAAAATCTCCTGTTGGGATACTTTTGAAACTGTGCCCTAATACTCATCACTCCAAGAAGCTTGCGAAATGAAGAAGTGCAGCCACAATGAGGGAGCCAGCATCCTGAAGGCCTCAGCAGGTGTCAGAGTCATGCGAGGAGCTCTCTCTGGCCCAAGAGAGTGCAGCATTTGGGGATCCAGCCCTCATGACAAATAGCAACTTCTTTCACCATTGATAGTGAGGGACCACACTCAGGAGGCAAGGCTGACCCAAGCATTGCTTTTTGGAGAGGCAAAGGAGCATGAGGGAGAGAGAAGAGAGACAATCACTTCTCCGCCTACATCTGTGGCAAACACCCTGCTAAGCTGTTTGCATCATGACATCCTCAAAAGAAGCCTACGGCAAGGAAACTGAGGCTCACACGGGTACAGTAACTTGCCCAAGGGCACAGAGTAAGTGGCACAGCTGAGATGGGAGCCCTGACCTCTCCCTCCATCCCCCCAGATCTCTCCTTGTTCCTGACACTCTCCCACCCTAACAGCTCTCAGGCAGCGCTACCATGAGGTGGGAGGTGGAAGAAGATGCGAGATGGTCAGAAAGCTGCTGGGCGCTGCCTGAGGCTCAGCGGGCCTGGGTTCTGGTCCAGGCTCAGTTGCTGGGTGACTTTGAGCAGGTCCGCTGAGCTCTACAGCTTCAGGTTCCTCCCCTGTCTAGAGAAGAGCTGCCTGGACTCTCCAAGAGGCCTCCCAGCTCTAAAATGCTGTGGTCTTCAGACCTTACGCCCGTCGGTGAAGAGTTATCCAGCTACACCTCTGGGAGAAATTATTCCCGAGGATATGAGACTCAGAATGTTAAGACTTTGCAAACGTTACCATTCCAGCAACAAGGCGTGCATAGAATATTCTTGGCTGGGCAGGGCGATATTCGGCAGGAGCGGAAGTCCGTCTGTCAGCAGTGGGCTTAAACGGGGCTGGATGGCGAGTGGGGCGAGGGGAGGAGGGAAGCTGGAAAAGCTCACGGTCTGCTTGAAAAGAAAAAGAGTTTTACTGGGACCTGCTCACTCACTCTGGCTTTTAACGACCTCTCAAAATGTAACTCGGCGGGGAGGAGAGTAGGGAAGAGGACTTGTGGGGCGAACAGAGAGAAAGAAAGAGAAAGTGATAAAACTGGACAAATTCAGCACCAGGGGTCGTTGAGCACGTCAACCAGAGGACAGAGGCTACCACTGAGCTGGGCCCTGGGTAGGCAGGCCTGTAGTTGGCTCTTAAGAACATTTTAACACCAGAAATTAGGTTTGGGAAGCAAACATTTCATTTTAAAAATTGAAAAGCTCCAATATATATAATGCAGGGCTGTTAGTAAACCTCTCTGAGCCTCAGTTTCCTCATTTCTGGGGTGAAGAAAAGTTCATACCTCATAAGGATTTCTTGGGAATAAAATGACACAGCACATGTGTAACCCAGCAGTCTCTTCCCCCTGAAAGTGCAGTCACTCATTCGGGGGCAGGAAACAGCCCCAATGAGCAAGAGCCACATGCAGCAGCAGACAAGGACGGTCGGACTGTGCAGGGCCGGCTTTCCCCGGGGACAGCCCGGGGCGACATGCTAGAGAACCAGTAGCAGGGCATCAGGACCCGGACCGGGGAGGTCTCCTCAGAGCCTCTCTTCCTCCCTCCACAGGGCCCCGTGGGCTGAGCTGGGCAATTCAGAGGGAGTGAGAGTTTCCATCAGAACATGGGCTTCCCACTAGCCCATGACGGAGGGGGCTCAAGTCAGTTTTAGTTAGAAGAGGAAAGAGATGTGACATCACTGGATCCCAAGACGATGAGGATGCCGTAGTGGTTGCACACTCTGGATCGAATTGCTGGGGTTGCATTTCAGATCCGTCATGGCACGCTCAAGCTGGGTAACAAGGAGAGGTTAATACAGAGATTTTTTTAACCAGAGAGTGGGTTGGGTTTAGGAAAAAAAACAAAGGATGGGGTGGTCCCTGAGAGCTGGTCACAGTGGAGAGCTGTTGCCACAACAGGGTCCCAAAGGTCAAGGAGGGTCTGGCAGGTCGACCCCTGAGAGACAGCTCACTGGTGAAGGGGACAGCTGAGCAAGCCCAGCTGGGCTGTTGAGAACAGAGGGTGAGTGCAGACGGCAGGGAGAGGACAGCCTGGGACCCTCCTGGGATGGGATCCAAAGCGAGGCCTGGGGCCTGCTGACTGAGGACATACATTGTCCCCAAACTATTTGTAGATAAGGAAACTGAGGCCAGAGGGGCAGGGTGATGTGGATCGTCAGAGACACAGATGAGACCAGAACCCAGCACTTCTGTCTCTCAGTCTGGGGTTGTAGCCTAAATGCCTCTTTCAAATCATTGCTCATACTCCTGCCAACAGCACTTACCACATGCCAGCCTCTGTTCTAAGCACCTCGCATATAATTTATTTAAATCTTCACAGCAACTCCACTGGGTGTATCCTATTATCCCCACTTTACAGATGAGGAAACTGAGGCATAGAGAGGTAAAGCCACTTTCCCAAGGTCACACTAGCTAGTAAGTGGCAGACCTCAGAATTTCACCCCAAATCTGTGATTGGAACCACTAAGGGATAAGCGTCAGAAGCGACCCTTGAAGAAACTGAGGGACTGTCACTGAGGTAGCAGGACTCGAAGTAACTACCCATTTGTAGAAATGTGGGCTCACTGCCCACACCTCACCCAGTGCCTCCAGCTCACCCTCCAAGCTGGGCCCTCCAAGGGGACCTCCGGTCCTCCCTCCACAGCCGGCTCTCTCCTAGAGGGTCTGGTGGGAGGCCTGGGGCGGCACATGAGGCCTCACAGAGGACCCACGCCAGCCCGCCAGCCTGCACCTTTTCTGGCCAGTCCAGCTGCTGTGAGGAGTGCCGTCTGCATACAATAAGGGCTCCACACGCTCCACCAGTTAGTTGGTCAGGCAGCGTGTCCTGAGAACACTCTAGACCCTTTAGTTATGCTCCCCAGGAGGCTCACAGGACAGAGTGATGAGTCCTTGGACAGGAGGCTGCTCAGGCTCGCAGCCAAGGTCAAAATTTGATGGGTCAATCGGTGCTTCGCCCAACTTGTGAGAGCTCATCGCTGGACACAGCAAAGACTCACATTCTGCTCCTCACCCAGGCGCCCCCCACGTGTCCTTCTCCACTGGGGGCCTCTCCTCCTGATTGACAGATCTGCCAATGCTGGCACTGTGCTGATCCTTCCTGTGTCCCCACTCCCTACCCAGCCCAGAGCCACTGATTCTGTGTCACAAATGAGGAACTAGATGGCATAATAAGACAACGTATGGGGGGCAGAGCTCTTCCACAAGTATCACCTCATTTCACACTCATGACAAGCTTGGAAGTCAGGCAATTAATAATGGTAAAGAACTATTATTGATCTCTTCCTATGGGTCAGGTCCTCTTACAAGTTCTTCTTATGGATTACTTACACAGGTACTGTTGGTCCCTATTTTACATTTGAGGGAACTGAGGTTGACAGAGGACAGGTGCCAGGATTGGAATCCAGGGCGTGTTGACTCTCGATCACGGTGATACTCTCTCTCCTCCGATACCAAAGGACTTAGTACACCCGGACGAACTATTCGGAGTTCCTCTGGAAAGTGGGAGGAAATATTTTTGAAATTCCCAATAGAATCTGGTGGTGGTCAAATTTGCCTTTTAGAAAGAAAGGTCAGCAGGGACTCTGAGACAGGGAGGTCACTTCAGAGGGCACCATGGTACTGGGGGGTGAATAACCAAGGCCGCCTGCGTTAAAGCAGCAGCGGGAGGTATGAAGAGGAGAACGGTCTGAGAGATATTGGAGGTGGAATGAGACTTGCTGGGTGGGAGATGGGTGGAAGGGTGTGGGGTGAAAGGGAGAAGTCTAGGAACCCCCCAGATTTATGCTTTGAGAAGTTGTGTAGATAGGTGAGTCACCACCTAGAAAGATTACAGGAAGGGAGCAGACTTAAGGGCACTTGGAGGAAGACTAGTGGGTTCTGTCTGAGTTAGTGGGACTAGTTGAGTTCAAGGATATTCAGATGGAAATGTATCCTGTTAAGGACTAAATGTTTGTAACCCCCCAAAATTCACATGTTGAAATTCACATTCACCCCCTAAGTGATAGCATTAGGAGGTGGCACCTTTAGGAAGTAGACGAGGTCATGAGGATGGGGCCCTCATGAATGAGATTAGTGCCCTTATAAGAGTCACAAGAGAGTGCACCTCCTCTATCTTCTTTCTTTCCACCCTATGAGGACACAATGAGAAGCTGCAGATTACAACCCAGAACCTGACCTGAACCTGACCATGCGGGCACCTGATCTTGGACTTCCAGCCTCCAGAACCGTGAGAAACAAATTTCTATCATGTATAAAGCACCCAGTTTATAGTATTTTTATTATAGCAGCCTGAGCCAGGACCCCACTGCCCTCAGCAGGGTCTGAGCTGGAGATCGTAGACTTGCAAGTCACCCATCTTAAATTCAAGAACAAATACTTTCAAGTTGATGAGCTCATCCAGGGAAACTCTGAATGATAAAATAAGTACGCTAAGGATGTGTCTTTAGAGCCCATGCTTAAGGGTAACTGTGGGAGAGCTGGCCAAGGAGACGGGGAAGGAATGATAGAGCAAATGGAGAAAAGAAGCAGGTAAGATGCCCAGGGAACGACTGAAGGAGATGCTTTCCAGAAGGGCTGGCTTACCGTGTCAAACGCCAAGGTCAAGTGGAGGAAGACAGAAATATATCCATTGGGCATGGCCAATTTGAAGATCTCTGCCGGATTTTTGCCAGAATAGCATCAGTGGAACGGTGAAGGAAAAGGAGGCTCCTACAGGAAACTCCTGGAGACTAAAGCCACTGGGGCTCTGGGGACAATTCCACTTGTTTAGACTTTGGTAGAAGGGGAAGCAGCCACTCTTCCAACACAGCACACTCCTATAAAACCCCTAATTCCCCACACTCAGACCCCATTTCATTCCTCAGTTGGTTTTTTCAGCATTCATCCATGTGTTGGAGCCTCTTGAAAATGTTCCTCTTCCTAAAATATTCTGCCCCCCTCCGTCACCAACCCACTGGGAGAACAGAAAATCCATGCACTGTGATGCAGGGAGAGCTGAGTTCGAATCTGTGCTTTGCCCCTCAGTAGCTGTGTGCCTGGGGGTGGCCGCCTAACCAGTGTGTAACAGAGGTTAACAAGACCTTAGTTGCAGGGCTAGTTTGAGGAAGAAATGCGATAGCCCATGAGAAGCTGCCTCACCCCTAGGAGGCTCAAGAAACAGTGTTTTCCTTCCGCTCAAGTCTCTCCAGGCCCTGGCAGCATCAGTAGTCTGGAAAGGAGAGCCTGGGTTGCTCTGGCATTTTCTCAGAGAGGATTCTATGGGGGTAAAGAATGAGAGGGCACCTTTGATGGGTGGACGGGAGCTTGTAGAGTTAGGAGGAGTCACAGAAAACAAGTGTTTCCACCCGTGTTTTCTCAGGCCTGCTCCTCCAGCAGCTGTCTGCGGTCAGCCAACAACAGAGTGACAAAGATTCCACTCAGTCCTCTGCCTCTAGAAGAGGGGGCACCAGACACTCCAGCTCCTACCCACGGCACAAGGCATCCCGTTGGCCTTACCGTCTCAGCGCACACCAGCCAGATTTCTGACAGCCAACACCTGCACCTTGCCCAGGAGTCCCCATGGCTCCTGGGGTTCTAAACAAACCATGGGCCATTTTGTCTCCACTCAGGGGTATTTGGCACTGTCTGGAGACGTGTTTGATTGTCACAACAGGTACAGTGGGGGTTTGCTAGTGGCATATTAGGGGTAGAGGCCTGGGATGCTGCTAAACTGCATACAATCCCCAGGACAGCCCCACAAGGAATTATCTGGCTCAAAATGTCAGTGGTGCTGAGGCTGAGAAACCCTCCCTGGCAGGATGAAGACCCAGCTGCCCACAGTGGCCACGAGCCTGATGAAGCTTTTCGGTGGCCTCCTTCTCTTCCCCTCCTCCCTTCCCCACTCCTCTACTGGGATCTCCTGGGATCCCCTCCCAAAGAACCATTTGCACTCAAATCACTGTCTCTGGGTGTGCTTCGGGGGCCCCAAACAAGACACGCCTCCAGCTGTTTCTGCTCTGATTAAGCAGGTGGAACCCATCTCCCATCTCCCATTAGAAAAAGTGCTTCCCACCAGAGGAAAAAATATATTCTTCTCATATTTATAAAGAAAAGACAAAAATCCAGATGAATATGAGACAAACGGTGACCTCTTAGGACACACTCTAGAGAGCACTGAGAAGAACAGAGCCTGGATCTGGGCACCGTCCACCCCAGCCTGTGTCCTTGAGGACGTCAGTTTGAAGGAGGCTCCAAGCAATGACGGGGGCAGATTGGCAGCAAGAGGAGAAAGGAGAAAGGGCTTTCTGGGAAGAGAAGGCGCCCCTGTGGGTGCTCCCCAGATTCCACCTGCAGGTCGCAACACCCTGGGTTTCTTTCCCTTCCCAGATCAGGCTCACAGGGTCCCCTGGGAATTGTAACCACGACTGTGGAACATTGCAGGGAGTGCACGGGGTCCAGAATGGCTTCCTCCCTGTGCACTTCCTCTTTGTGGGAGGGAACAAAATGGCTGCAGATGTCTCCAACGTGAAGGGAAATCTTTGCTGGTGTCACGGCCGGGGGATTACATCTGCCTACAGTTACAGGATGTATCACTTGCAGAGAATTCCTTCCACAACATACTCAAAGACACCCCCCCCAAAAAGTATTAAATAGCTGGCTAAATTTGATCTATATTTTTCATTCTGTTTTTTTTTCTCCTGTGGTTTTTCACCAAAGTCCACTTGACATGCCATTAAAATAAAACTCTACGTATATGAGCAATAGATTTAAAAAAAAACTAATATATTGAACAACCCAATGTATACAATTTGGAAGAAGTAACTGGATCCTCTGCTCTGGCAGGCTGTAAACTGGGCTAGGGAGGGACATTGTTTTTCTTTTGGTCATTCTGCCAAGTTAAAAAGGAAGTTGGAGATTAGAACAAAATATTTAAATCAAAAATGAATCCTTCAATGAAAGTTGCTTGATCCAGTTTGCTACCACCCCCTGCCTCCCTTCCCCCTTATTGGAAGCATATTTCTCTTTGAAAAGAAGTGGTGTATTGTTGCTGAATAGAAGGGGGACAGCCACTGGGGAGACACATTGATCTCATCATTTTAAAAGTGGGAGATAAATGACCTAAGCCCTCTTCCCAATCAAATGCTGTTTCTGCACATTCTCAGAATAAATGGCATGGTTTTCCCTGGTGAGCAGTGAGTGCTCGCCCCGTCGCTGGGTTTGCCTATGCTAGCCAGGCATTCCAGCTCTGGGAACAAGGGTAAGTTCAACTAAAATGGACATATCTGAGTGATGCCGAGGCATCGCATTGTTTTTTGAAACTCAAGCAAGAATTTGATTCTTCCTAGTAGTGAACTTGTAAAACAGCCCCCGTATTAAGATTCAGTATTTTGATTTCTTGAAACCTCCCTCAAATTCACTACAAGAGATGGATAGATAGCTTAGGTTCTGCAAGGACTATTGTAGAAAAAGATCCAACAAAGGAGAAGTAAGGAACAGAGCCACATCCGATATCCAAAGACCGCCTCTTCCAGGGCATCCTGCCAGTCTCTCCTCAAAAGAATTCCATGTCTGAAGTGGCCCAAGTAAATGTGGTCCTTTTGGGGCTGAGCCTACTGAATATGTGTTTAAAAGAAAAATTCAAAAAAAAAATGCCGTGGGACTTTCTGACACCAGGTCTTGATTATTAGAAATGTGGTTCAGGAAATTAAGGAGGAAAAAATCAGCAAAAATGTGATTCTGGAAGAGCTCAAGCAAACAGGACACCAAAGTCCAAAGCTGATTTATTAAATGGGTTATCGTAACTGGCCAGGTTCTACACACTTTAGTACTCATCCTCATGATTCTGTGGTCTGCTAAACCAATGTGTCTATTGCTCTTCAACACCCTAAATAAATGTTGGTAATGTAGCCCACCAAAATGAGTCATACAGTCATAATAAATAAACAACGGACTCATCCAAGATACAAAAACATACAGGTACATTGATGGCATTAATAGCAGCACATGGCAATACATAGTAATAGTTTTGCTCTCCAGAGGCAAGAATGAGCTGTATTACACAATAGATTTTACAATAAACATTTGCAAATAATTTGTATTTTGATAGCGAACAATTATATAGAACCCATGTATATCCTGATTTTTCTCCCCAACCTCTCTGGCTTTACCATTCTGTGACATCGTGTATGTCAATGCTGATCTTGTAACAGACACAACTTGGATTTATCACACCTGCCTGGCTTAACACCTACACAATATCTGTGCAAGTGACATGGAAGCCTGGCATTCCCCCTTGCAAGCACTAAATATTTTAGAAGAAGGTTTTAAAACTGAAAAATGGCATCATCATCAAATGATCCTTGATAAATCCATGACTGGGTATCTCCCAGTGGGAGCCTTTTCCATGTCTACTTTTCTCACCTACAGCATGTCCTCAGCAGGAACAGCCACTCAGTTTTACCCAATGTGTGTGTGCATGTGTGTGCGTGTGTTTCTTCTGCCTGATCGTCTTCAGTGAGCTATTAGAAATGATAACAAAAAGAGAGCTCCGGTCCCTTAGAGCTCTCTTCTGTTCTTAGATGTAAACCCCAATGCCACCCTCATCCGTAGACAGACTGCAGGTCTTCATATCATTTCTAGCTCACCTGCTTCATAGTTCTTGATGGCTCTCATTCAAAAAATCTGTACTGAACATAGCCATGTCCCAGGGACAGAGCCAGACGCTTTGCCCTCATTGTCTCATGTAATCCTCATACTACCTGCCCTGGCAGGGGCTATAATTCATTTCATTTTGCAGAGGAGGAAACTGAGGCTCAGAAAAGTCAAGTGACTTGCCCAAGGTCCCTCAGCATCTTTACTCAGGCTGGCCCTGCCCAGGAGCCTTTCCTTGTCAGTGGCACACCACCTAGCCTGCGGGGGGGCTGTCATTTGGGTTGGTGGTGTCACTATTCTCTCAGACCAGAATCCTCAAGCTCCTCTTCACCAGGACTATCTGTTTCTTGCCTCCTCCCCAGTCACCTGTCATCACTCCCACCTGGGACAACCTCTCTGTCTCATTAGGCTGTCTCTGACTATTCATCTGCGCCTCTACCCACTGGAGCCTGGGCGCTGCCAACTCACAATTGCAAGGACAGTGCTTGGACCCCTCCAGGCTCCCAAGAATCTTGCTCTGCCATGAACTAGCTGTGTGAGTCTGGGAAAGTCATTAAAACTCTTTTACAATATCTTCACATTTATAATAGACATCACAATCCCAGCTCTATCTCTGGAAGAAAACTCAAGTGAAAATAGAATGGGACTCAAAAACTGAGATTTTGGTGGCATAATTCCCATGCCAGATTTTATCTCCAAAATGGCCCTGAAATGCAAATTTTCATCCCAATTTGCTTAAAATGTGGTGTTTCTGGATCTGAATCCAGTGCCTGATTTTTCCCCCAAAATTTCCCTCTCTGCCCACAAAGAATGAAAGTTGGTCAATCAACTTCCCCCTGCGAAGCCTGAGTTCATAGTCTGTGTTCCAGAAGGTGTGGCCAAGAATTTTACTCAGTAATAAACTCGGAATTTCTCATTTGTGAAATCACCAAAAAGGAACTTTCAATAAGGAGTCTTATTTTTAACACCTAAAGATCATACTTAATTATTCCAATCTTAATTATCTAGATTAAGTCATATTCACTGAGGTAGCCAAAAAAAAACAATTAAGTTTTGGAAGCATAAATTGTTGAGAATCCTGGTGCCCAGACTCTTTCGGATCAAATAAATACCCCAAAGCTTTCAACGCCTCCCCTTTGCCATGCAAAGAAAACCCCAGCTCCTCAGCCTGACTGCCCAGTCCACTCCCAGCCGAAGTCTACCTTTCCCACCTGAAGTTCATTTTCTCCTCCAAGAACCACATGCTGTAGTCACTCTGGATCATTTGCTCTCTTCTTTTAAAAGGCCTCTTCATTTTCCTTCCTCTGCATTTTCCTTCAGGCCCCACCCACCCTGAATGCCTCCCTCACTCCCCTTGACCTAACTAAATCCATCTAGTTCCAACCTCTACTTCTTCCGTGAAGCCTGCCCTGACGACGCCAGTCTGAACAGATCTCTCCTTCCGGTGAGTGCCGGTGGCAAGTTCATGCTCTTACTCACCTTCTGATACTTCTAGCATCATCTTGAACTATCACTAAACAACTTTCCTTTTCATATTTGAATGTTTGGTGCCCCATTCTGTCTACCCCAGAGCTAGCTAACCTAGTACTTCACACACAGTAGCCACTCATTAAAAACTTGATACTTAGATTTGACCCACATACTTGCAAACTACTCTCATCAAAAGAAATATTTCTCATGCATAAAGCAAAGGAATTGTAGATATCCACTCCATCAAATGTTTTTGGCTGAAAAGGAGGGAGTATCTTTCCACAGTCTCAACGGAAGCCGTGCGTGTGAATGTGTGTTTGGGGTACAGAAGTAGAGAGAGGCTTGTTAATTTTAAAGCCACATAGCATGTTTGGCTAAGACTATGACTCCATTTGTGTATTTCAACCACGTAAAATACACCCTGGGATTCTGGACTGAGAAAAATAGCCATATAAGGAGAAAACAAGACATTCTCTATAGCTGCCCTTGTAAAACACTCCATGATTTAACCCTCTGCTCGGACAGATCCAAGCTCCTGCACTTTACAACTGCAAACAATCAGATTCCTGGGAGGAGCTCAGCATGTGACCTGCACCATTGGGCACAAACGGATCGCAAACAAAACCTGACAGGTCACACACAGGGCAGCATGACCAAAGCTTTGCGACCGCCCGCCTTTCTCTCGGCGGTGGGCCGTCCCAGCCGGAGCAAGCTCTGAGATGAGCTCCAGCCAGAGACAGCTCTGAGGGGCTCATTAATCCTTCCTTCCTGCGAGAACACAGGGATCTGGGGTCTGCCTCGACCTTCCAGGTGACAGTCCATCAATTTGCAGAAACCTTCCATTGGGGAGGCGGGGGAGGGAGAAGAGGGGATCAGGAGAAGGAGAGAGGAGCTCCAGGAATAGCAGCCAGAGGCAGGAGCAGGTCAACTGTTGGCTCACCCCCCACAGAGTCCCGTGGCCCCGTGGTGCCGCGCGTGCCTGGCTGGGGCCTCTGCTCTGTGCTGAGGAGGGATTACAGAGCCAGGGGCCCACAGAGAGCCCTGCGAGCCCTCACTTTCACTCTCTTCATCTTGATTGCCATTGTAACACCTCTGTGAGATAGAGTTTTCTAGATGAGGTTCTGAGAGGTTCCAATGTCCCTCACATGTA
Organism: Equus przewalskii; assembly: GCF_037783145.1. Lineage (NCBI taxonomy): Eukaryota > Metazoa > Chordata > Mammalia > Perissodactyla > Equidae > Equus > Equus przewalskii. The sequence continues at coordinate 34,089,322 of NC_091852.1, read as the reverse complement.
ATGAGTTGGGCTATGATTAAAAATAAAGTTTTATGCTGTGACTGACACTGCTCAGCTTCCTCAGCTATCCTGTTCAATCTCCTTCCTTGGAGCAGTAGAATGACCCCAAAACACGCACATACACACAGGCACACACTTATTAAGGAGCAAGGAAGATGGCTGCCCAGCTGGAGACCATGTTTCCCAGACTCCCGTGCAGCTCAGATTGGCCATGTGACTAAGTTCCAGAGAGAGGGACATGAGTGAAAGTGTTGTGTGCAAATTCTGGGCCACAGCTTTCAAAAGGCTCACCCTTCCGGTGGGCTGACATGCAAATGTGGGAATGAAGAGGAGGACAACACAACGGCAGGCAGCTTGGTGATTTTATGGAGCAGCGCCACATACCTGCCTGGTACTGCCGGCCCACCCGCATCTGGACTGCGAGTGAAGTGAAGAATCTCACCTGAGCCACTGCATTTTTCAGTGTCTTTATGACAGCAGTTTAGCCTGTACCTTGACTAATGCATGTGACTTTCTGCTGCCTCAGCTGTGTGCAGAGAATCTTGAGGCCATACTAGCCTGCACTAATTTAAAAAGCAGAAGGAAAAAAAAAGTCATAGCCAAGTTACATAACAGTCAGCAGGATTCACGTGCCAAAGTTACTCCCTCCCTGAGGCAAGGCTGGAACGGGCCTCATCCACATTAGAAGGTTCGGCACAAGTCAAAGAAAAGGTCACAGAATCCGCTCCCACCTTCCCAAAAAGAGTCTCCTGTGGAAAGTTTGCCTTCCCAACTGAATTTCATGGAGAGAGACCCTAACCTTTTCTGACCTGGAACCAGAAGTACTATTTGGACAATTGTCATTATCAACCCCAAAATAACTTATTCAAGCTTCTTCCTTATGACTCTTTACAATTTTCTTTACTTCTCTGAAAAGATGTGTTAAAACATCTCCTACTACGATTATATATTTGATAATTCCTCCTCGGAGTTCAATTTGTGCCTTTTATTTCAGGCTGTTATTGGGTACATGTTAGAATTATTATATTTGTATAATAATCTATATCCCTAATCATGAATTTTGCCCTAAAGTCTGGTATAAATGTAATTCCATCTTTTTTTTCTTGGTCTGATCGTTCTTTTGCCTTTGTTTTTTTTTCTCTGCCCTTATATTTTAGGTGAGTCTCATAAACCACGTAGATTTTTATTTTTTCATCCAAGTTAACCATCTCTGTGTTTTAAGTGACGCATTTAGTCCATTTATATTTACTTAGGATTTATTTCTGCCATCTTATTTTGGGCTTTGTATATACCTTGCTATTTAGGATCTTTGCTTGCCTTTTACCTGCCTTTTACTGCCCTGATCAAGTTTTCTTTATTTCCTCTTTTCCTTTTCTACTGCTTTGGCAATTATACATCTCACTTGTTACCCTTCCTCTCAGATGTTACCCTTACATTTTTATCACACATCCTCGACTTTAAAAACTATTTAGCATCTCTACCCACCTACCAATCTTCAGAGATCTAATCATCTCCCTCTCTTCTTACATATTGTTGCCCAATATTTCAGTTCCACATTTTTCTATGCTCTTAAAATTTGTCAATTTCATTGTTATTCCTATAGACAATGCTTGTTTAAATTTAATTTCCCTTCTTGGATCTCACTCTTTGGGTAGATTATCTTATTGACTTTTGGTTTCTCTTGTGCTGTTGAGAAGTCTCCTGTCTGTCTAATCATATTTCCTTTGTAGGAAATAGGTCTTTTCTCTGTGATTGCTTTAAGAACTCATTGGCTTTGGTGTTCTCAATTTCATTATAGTGGACTTAAGGTCTGGATTTATCCTTATTTATTCAGCTCATGGCTTTTTTTGTGCATCCTGAATCTCATGATCTTTATCTTCAACAACTGTTAAACTTTTTGTCTTTGAATATTTCTTCTCTTTCTTTTGTATTCTCCTCTTCTGAAACTCTTATTCTTTCTCATTCTATCTTCCATATCTGCAATTACTCATTCATATCTTTGTCTTTGTGATGCATTCTGAATTGGAATCAAATCTCTCTTCCAGGACATTAATTTTCTCTTTAGCCATATCTAGTCCATTAAAATTAATGACTACAATTATTACTTCTATAAGTTTTATTTGTTTCTTTTTCAAATATGTATTTTCTTTTTTCATAGTACCTTGTACATTTATTACGTTTTTAATTATTTTATGTCTATAAGCATCCTAAACATACTTATAGTCTCTGTACAATAGATCTATTATCTGAAGTTATTGGGAATCTGATCCCAATGTCTGTTCTATCTGTTGATACTCTCTCATGGTGATTGTTTCCCATAAGTTTTGTAATTTTGGAGGGTAAGCTTGTCTTCAGTGTGGCTTTATTTATGGGGATCCTGTGTGGCCTGGGCTGTGACTCAATAGAGAGTTTTGTATTTGGTTCATGACTGCACGGCATCATGGCCTAGAATCACATTTTTATGTTAATATCTCATATCAAATATTCATAGACCATATACATAGCATAAATTCAAACCTCAAACCTAAGTACAGCATTATTAGGTTCTTGGTTCCGAATTCTTGATTCACAGTTGAGAGGCAATTCTTTGTACCCAGATCTCTGGTTAAGACAGACAAATTTTTTTTGTTGTCTCCCTGTGCCAATGGCTTCCTTGGCAATGCCTCCATTTGGTCCATGATGGAGCCACAAAGCATAGGTCTCTGCATTCACAATTACTTGCCTTTCCAGTTCAAGTTCCCAAGATAACCAATGTAGTCCCTATGTCTTTAGACTAAATGTGGCTGGCTTATCTCAGGTTAGGAATCCACACCCAATACAATTAGCTGTAGACACTGACAGGGTCTCTTAGCACTTAAGGAACTCCCTTTGGGGCTGTTCTGGACAGAGAACTTCTCTAGAAAGAAGGCCTAGAGGAACGTAGGAAATGATCGTTGGAGGAAATAATTAGCACTCTGCAAACAATAACTTTTCTCAAATACTTCTCTTGTATGAGCTCTGCCCTCGGTGATTGTATAGCCTCCACTATGGGCATAAAATTGTTAAGTGTAAGAGTCTGAACTGTTGCAACCAGGAAGGTGTTGATAGCATCTCCCAGGAAAGATCAAGGTGTGCATGTTTCTGCAAGGCAGTGGAATTTGTTTTCAACTCAGTTAAATTTGGAAGTTACCATTCCACATAGCACCTAGCCCGGTGCCTGACATAGTAGATATTCAAAAAATATTTGTTGGAACAAAATATCAAACATTTCCTCCACTCTGCAGTAAGGAGATCATGCAGTGCACAGAGGCAGCAGGCAGAAAGTATTGAAAGAGACAGAAAGCTGCACGGCCATGCCAAGAGAAAAATAAATCTTTCCCAGAGAAATAAGTAAGTCAAAGCAGGCAGTTAGCAAAGAAGGCTGGAGGAAAATGACCTCTTTAAAGGCTCACAGCTTGGAGTGGACGTGGAGGGAGCACATACACCATGATGGAGAAGGTTCTTCAGTTCATAAATAAGGGCCCTGTCCCAGGTAGGGACATCCCACACAGACCCTCCCAGCATGGGATCACCTATGAACTTGAGTGTTACATTAAGATAAATTACAGGGGCCGGCCTGGTGGCGCAGCAGTTAAGTTCACACCTTCTGCTTTTCGGCGCCCCGGGGTTCGCCGGTTCGGATCCCGGGTGTGGACATGACACCACTTGGCATGCCATGCTGTGGTAGGCATCCCACATATAAAGTAGAGGAAGATGGGCACAGATGTTAGCTCAGGGCCAGGCTTCCTCAGCAAAAAGAAGAGGACTGGCAGTGGTTAGCGCAGGGCTAATCTTCCTCAAAAAAAGATAAAGTACACCCCACAAAAAACAGAAGCAACTCTGTTAGGAACATCTGCATAAGGGATTTAAGGAGAAGGAACTGAAAAAATTTTAAAGAGACCCACTGTGTTAGTTATTTGTACACATTAATACCCTTGTTAATAATGTACTAAAATATATGTAGTTGAAATCATCCTGTGGATTCCTTCTTCATACGTTATTTTCGGCTTTTGTGTTTAACACCCAAATTCAAGGATCTCTCCAAATGCTGTTATAAATAGATATGTGGGTTAGCCGAGAGCTGCAGCCAAAGTTTGGGAGCTAAAGAAGCAGTTCCCCCTAAAGGATGCAGCCTTACCCAGGATTTCTTTTTTCTAAGTCTGCTACTCATTAGATCGAGCCTACAAATGGAATCTCCAAAAGTTCCTTAGGAAAGTCTTCGGGGTGGCCATCTGGTTGAAAGGGGGAGCTAGCAGACTTGATTTGAAACTTTATGTGTCAAGTATGCCACGTTTCTATGCAAATTGTGCATTTATTAAGCTTGGCTTGGGGAGAACGGAGGTTAGACCTCATCCCCCAAGCTAATCTTTGGTCCCACAGAACCTGGAGACTGAACAGAGGACTCTGTACAAAAAAACTCTGGAGAATAAAACTCAGAACATGAAAAAGATGACTGCAGTGCCAATACAGGGTCCAGGGCAGCTTTGTAGGCAAAGTGTTGGGCTGTTTTGGCTTTTCAAAACACTCAAACCACCTGTCCCCCAGGATCACAGTGGTGCCATGCTGTCCCCTTGCCCGTTCTGATGGACAGAACTCACGACAGGAGACTTCCTTGATGAATTCAATAGAACTCAACTATGTCACAGACCTGGAACATCTAATACCGATAACGACCTCAACATTGAACCTTGGGTTGCTTTCCCAACAGTAGCTCCACAGTTGTTCTCAGATGAAATCAAATTACTGTGGAAAAAATGCGTCAGACCTCCCTTCCCACAGCGGGGTGAAAAGGGCAGCTTCCTGGGTTACCACCCGTGGAAAACACCATCTCACCAGCTTACAGGTGGTGTTATTCAAGCATGGGAATGCGTGGAATGTGTCAAATGTGTGTGTCAAATGTGTGTCAAATTAGGTAGCCTCCCTCTTGAAACCGTTAAATCTTTGCATCTCATTGTATGGAGGAATCATAGACGGGGCCACTGATGGGAACCCAGCAACATAACAACTGGAACCAAGCATCTCGATACAGAAACAAGGAGGTGACCAAAAGTGGCCCAAAGGCGGTGACTGAGCCTTGCATGTTTTACCTTCCTTTCCCCAGGTAATTCTTTCCAGAAATGCTACTGGGTGGCAGTCCCCCCACCCCTTCCAGCATTCCTGAAAATATTTAAGATATGGGATAAGCACTCAGACTTCAAATTTATATAAGACGCTTAGGTGAAAAGACACTATTCTGTGTATATTGAGCATTCAGAACTCTGGGGCAGCTTCAGGCTGGAAAATACCATTCCACTCCCCTCCCCACTGGTACTCCCTCTGTGGGCACCACAGAGAACCAGAAGGTACACTTGCTGTGGGGCCCCATGACTGGATGTCAGCCCAGAGTGTTGTGAGTCCCGGGACATTTCCTGAGGCCTCATTCAGTTTCCTCTCTCTCAGTATAATTGTGAGAAATAAAGGCAGTAACGACATCAAGCACATACTAAGTAAACCTTTCCATTTCAGGATCCCGTGGTACCTGAGACAATGTCTTGCGGTGGCTTTGTCCTAATCCTCTGCAGTGGGCACTTGTGTTCTTGCTTGCCCAGCTCCCATTCCCTCTTTCTCTGATGAGAGCTCCTCAATTTTCTCCTGGAGAACCTCTCTGCCATTGCTCATGGTTTGGGTGCCCTCCTCTGGCCAACAGCTGAGAATGTGACCCAAGCCAGACCACCTGGAATTGCCCTTCTGGGAACGTGGATCTGAGGCAGGAGGGCACCTGGAGAGAAAACCTTCAGAGCTAATTAAAGGTGGCTCTAAAGGACCTGTCTATCTGTCCCTGTTCTCCACACCCCTGCAGCTGCCCTGATCCTCACTCCTTCCTCAGGTTCTGGGAGCTACTCCCTCTCATTACAGTCAACTATCTGCTTCTTGGCGCCAGCGTGGACTTCTGTTCCTCGAATAATGTGTCTTGGTGCCCCCTTCCCTGCACAGATGAAGAATCCAATTCCCTGCTCATGGGAACCAATGTGGAAGCAGGACGAGAAGCAAGCCTCCAGACTGGCAGACTGTGCCCCGTCCACTGCACCCTCCCAGGGACTCTCTCCTTGGCCTCTTGCCTTCTCCTCCCTGCCACATCATTCTCCGTGTTCCACATCATTCCAACTCGCAAACCATCATCTATTTCAACTCTCAAGTCTCTTTTTCCTCTGGTACCAGGCTATTTTCATAAATCTTTCATTTTAAAATAAATCTTGGTGTCTCATTCACCACAACATTTCTAAAATTCATTCCTCTGCCCCATTCCTCTGCCAACGTGCTCATTCCAGAGGAGGGCCCTTCCCACTTGAATGTTGGCAACATCCCGGCCTCTTGGCTTCCTCTCCTGCCACCTTCCTCTCTCCCAAAGAGAAAATGAGGTTTGGACTTGGGTGGGTTGAAAACCCATCCATGCATGCCATGCATAACATTCCCTTCCTCAGCACTGATGCATTCTGAGACAAAAAGGCCTTTGATAATGTTTCTCTCGGGGTCCATTTGGCGCCATTTTGTGAATTGAGCAGCGTTGGCCAAGTTCCCCCTGCTGGAGAGTGAGCAGTGGTAAATGATGAAGGGCGAGCTCAGTCCCTGCCCAGGTCTATGGGCTGCCTATACAGGGGAGCCCTGTGATTTGCCACATCCTCATTCAACCCAGGGGTTGAGGGCATGAACATGGTACATGGTATCTATTCCACCTAAACATGTTTCACCTAATTGAGCCTCTACAAAAATGGCCCTGTTTGGCAGCCAGGGATCGTACCCACCCCTCAGGAAGTGGTTACATATTAGAATTCAGGGTACCTCTTGCAGCTGGGAAACACATTCTACAGGCTGTCCTCTGGGGGCCCATAAGGAATTCACACCTGTGATTAACTTAACTGGCCGCCCGATTTCCCTAAAGCCCTGTACAGATCCAGTTGAGGGAGCAGCTCGCTGGCAATGAACAACTTGAGTTTTTAAAAGAGAAATCAAGGTACAACAGATTCAGGTAATTTAGCATATCACAATAAACACTGTGACTGGAGCTGAGCTGGATTATTGCCGACATACACAACAAAGAGTGGGAATGGATATGTACGACCTAACACCTATTATTAGATTTATGCTGAACATTTTTAAAAGTTTTTCTGGTATGAAATATTGAATTTGCTATCCACAAGAAGTTTCCCATGCTACTTAAAATTAGATTAGTAATTTATTTTTGTGTGGTATTCAGAAGAAGCATGTTGTACAATAGAATGACCACATGTGTGGAACATGTGTTTGTGTTTCCGTTGGGAGAAATTATTTTTATAAATGCAGGCTGAAGAACCTATTTTTAAATGAATTCTCTTAAACTTAAAATTCATTTTAAAGCTAAGCCCCGACTACCATTATAAAAAGAGAGAGAGAGAGAGAGAGAATGTGGGCAGAATTCAACAACTACTTTCATGACTATGTTGCATTAGGTGAGTTCTCTAAATGATCTTTTAAACTCAAGGTTCTGGCTTCAAAACTAGATTTCATTCTCCTCCTTGTCTGTAGTGTAGTCTTGTGCCCCCAAAAGTTGAATCATGGGCAGAAGTTTCCAGTATTTTCATTCCCTCCCTGCTTTGAAGTCCATTAATCTTCATGTTGATTTTCCCTCCACCCTCTTGAAAAAATGTATGCGTCCCCAAGATGGAAAGCCAGGAGCTGGCACCTTGGGACGAGATCACATGGAATGGGAATGGCAAGAAAGGCCAGTGCCTGGCCAGTGTGGTAAGCCACCACCACAAACCATGGCCGGCATCTCAAGAAGGGAAGTGAGTCAGTCTTCTGAATTCTGTGGTGATGAGCCCCACAGCCTCTGTCACCCTCTTCCCTCCCTGTGGGTGCACGCCTGACCAAGCACGGGGCCTCCTGGTGTGAGGCAGGGCCAGACAGATGTTCTTTTGTCCTTGACACAACCATGCAAATTGCTGCTCTTGAGTATCAAGTGCTGTCCATAATCTTAATCTAAACTCACTTAAAATCAGCATATTTATTTCCAGTAAAGAGAAATTGAATAATACATGTCTACAGCGGACTATATAGTCAGGTTTTTTTGAAGTGACTTCAGAACAGATGAAATTACTATATACATATGTACATATGAAGAACAAACATGTATATGACTAAATAGGAATCTATTTAGTGTATTTGGGTGAATGCAATTGAATGAATCTATTCATCCGAACATTCCACCCATATAAAAACACACACATGCACAAGTATAATGGCTATAGAAAGTCAGACTGATGAGGATGATAATACTACCACTACCAACAGGTATCTGAAGAGTAGCTCAAATTACTAGTCCCAGTTGTCAAGGCATTTATAGTCTAATTAGTTAAACACACACACACACGCGCACACATGCACACACCAGTCATTGAAACCTCAGGATCTTATCTGATTCTTCCCTCTCCTTTACCTTGTGCACCAATTTGGTTCCCAAGGCTTGTTCATTCCACCTCCATAAATCTCATATTTACCTCTCTGTCTTTTCCTCTTCAACTCTGGCTCTTTCAGGCCCTCTCGCTTCTTCCCAGACTACAGCAGTAGCTTCCTTTCAGGCATAGGATGTTGCCTTTAAGAGTCCACCCACATGGGCAGGGCCGACAGAGGCACACACTCACCCCGCCACCCCCTGCTCTCTCAGCCCGAACAGACTATGTTAATTGATCCCAGTGCCCTTCCACATGGCTGCACAGCCCTTCGCAGCACAGCCCTCCAAGGTCACTACCAATTTATCAGAGTTCTTCTGGAAACAGAATTATTTCCCATCCTGATCTAGGTCCTTTAAAACAAGATTCTTCACCCAGGACTGAGCATCAGCATCACAGGTGCTTGAACAGCACCTAAGATCTAAATCAGGCACGAAAGGTGGGCACGATTTTCGATGTGCACTCTTCACTGAGCACTAAGTATTAAACGAACCCAAACCAGAAAGTTTTGGCCCCTCCAAATCCTCTCTCTCCTCTGCTTTTGCCACCAGCTGCCTTATAACCCTCACTGATTCCTACTCACATCTACAAATCTTGAACTTTCCCTTGCCAGCTCATGACATCTTCCACGTGGACCCCAGGTACATTAGGCCAAGACCAATACCAGGACAGATATATGCTCCACGAAGCAGATGTCAGGATGCGATTAGATGTGCAAAGTTTACCAGGGTAAAGACCGATGAGAGAAAGTGTGGAAGGAGCCAGGAGAGGCTGGGAGAGCTGTCATATGGCAATGCAGGTCTGACCCCATGAAAAGGAGAGAGAGAAGGAAGGAAGGTTGGGTGGAAGCCCCTTGACCCGCAGTGCAGTCCTAAGGCAAGTTTGCAAGGCCTTTGGGAAGTCCTGGAGCCAAGGTCACCCATCAGAGGAGTCTGGTGTCTTAGCTTGCCTGCTGTGCTGGGTCACTGGCTGAGAGCAGGCCACAGGAAGCACGGCCTGGGCTCAAACCCAACAACCTCAGGTGACAGCAGTTGAGGCCTCGGCCAATTAATAACTCTCCCCGCAGTTGGAAATCTGAGAGGTGCATTCTCAGAGCTGCCATACCAGGTAACTAACAGCAGCGAGGGCTGCTGGATTTAACAAATGAAAATACAGGACGCCAAGTTAAATTTGAATTTCAGATAAATAACGAATAATTTTTAGTCCAAGTATGTCCCATATACAAATGTCCTATATTTTCTCCAGCAACCCTAACGGCAGCTCTTCTGTACTAGGCTTTCTCTGTGATGATCCTTCATCTTTTCAGTCCTAACAGGTCTCTCCCCCACTGGTCTCTCTCCTACTCAGTCACCCATCCTCCCCACTCCTCTAGATCCTCTTCTGGGAACACTATCCTGGTCATGCCACCTCCCCACCCAAGAAACTTCCACTAGCTGCCATGGCTTTCAGAATAAACCTCAAATTCCTCGGGCTGACATTCAGCCTTATTTTGCAACCCTGATTCCCACTGACCTTTACAGCCCCTGCACTCCAATCAGACCAGACCTTGTGGTTATCAAGACACACCCTGCAGTTCCAGACATCCTGCTTCTGCTCATGCAAGTTCCCCTCCCTGGAATGCCTTTCCCAGAACAGCCTCCCCCCAGACCTCTGCATTTCCACATTTGACCTGTGCTTCAAAGCCAGCTCAAACACTGCTTTCCCCTTGAAGAGCTAAGCTATGTACACCATTGCCCTGCCCAGAATCCCTGACACCTAGTGACACAGGCAGAAGCCAAAATAACATAGAAAGACATACTTGATGCGCCCTGAATGCCAAGCTTTCCATACAGAGTGGATTTGAGCAAACAACATTTCTCGCTTCCATGTGTGGCATTAATATCAACAGCTCTTGTACAGCCAACAGGGTAAGTCATGCTTTTAGCCCGGGTGCAAATGTTTAATTAATCAGGCCGCCGTCCTTGTCCGCCCTTGACTGGGTTTCCCTGATGATTACCCACCAGAAACTCAGCCCTTTAATGCAAACAATGTCCTGATTAATTTTTTGTGCCTGCACCAGGTTAGGGGAGCAGGTCCTTCATTAGCGAGCCAGCCTGAACTGCATCGTTCGGTCCTGAAAACTCAAACCTCATTTCATAACAAGTGTCTTTCCATCTTCTTGTGTGTCAAACCTTTTCTTAACTCCCTTTCCTTTTTCCTAACTTTGATTTGGGGGAAGGAAGTTTGCATCCAGTGACTATAAAATATTAAATTGTGCTGACTTTAGCGGAGGTGTGCGGTTGACTGGCTGGTGAGTACGTGCCCCCTCCAGGCGCCATGCAGCCTGCACCCCTTCGCGAGGTGGGGTGTGCCCGCCCTTCGTGAATGGCACAGGCATTCACTGCTTCAGCTCTTGCTCTCTCCCCCACTAGAAAAGGGAGGGAAATCAGATGATGAAATGAAAACCTTTAAATAAAATATCATTCACACAAAGGAAAAGAATTTTCCTCTGGGTCATTATCAGTGGAAACCCAGTGAAAAGATAATAAGCACAAGATTCCTGATTAATTAAACATTTGTGCTCATTGTATGCAATTATTCTGGGGAAAATCAACTCCGGGACATCTGTTTACTCAACCTTGGGCTGAGAAACCCCCGCACTACCTCTGGCCTGCATCTCCAGGCACAGTGTCAAGCGCAGAACTGATAGCACGTAAGCCCGAGGAATACGCCCACTAATTTTCCAGGTTGGAAACAGATGACCGTGCTTCGTGAGCGATAAATTATGAAGGCTGAGTAAACTCGTAGAGGGTTAATTGGGGAAATCTAAAGTGACGATATATTAATATAATACATATTTACCAGGGTACCTAATCATTTTCTGCTACAATCAGACGTAGATAAACATTTTCATGAATGCTTCCACTGTTTTTGCTTTTTCCTCAGTGAAACCGCATTTCCCACTTTTTCGTTTTCACCCAGTGTCTGAGGCCGTTTGGGCTGCTCTATGAAAATACCACAGACTGGGTAGCTCATAAATAACAGAAATTCATTTCCAGATCTGGAGGCTGGAAGTCTTGGGATCAGGGCACCAGCACGGTCGGGTGAGCACCGTCTTCTGGGTTGCAGACTGCTGACTTCCTGCTGGGTCCTCACATGGCAGAAGGGTCAATGGACCTCTCTGGAGCCTCTCTGAGAGGGCACTAATCCCAGTCGTGAGGGCTCCACCCTCCTGACCTCATCATCTCCCAAAGGCCCCACCTCCTGATACCACCACCTTGGAGGTTAGGATTTTAACATATGCAGTGGGGATGGGGCACAAATATTCAGATCTTAGTACCCAGTTAGGTCTCCAGTTTCAGTGATTTTCCTAGTACCACTAAGCCCTTAATTGTCATCTCTGTCTTATCTTCCTCCCGTAGCAGTTGGGGCAGGTTTGTGAGGGCACAGGAACGGGCGGAAGTGGATGCTTCTCCTTTGGTCACTTGAGAAGCAAAACCCACAGGTCATAAACTGAGGATCAAGATTCAAGAGTAGGTTAACCGGGAAGTGAAGCGGAGGCCCATGAGGTCAAAGGGGAGGAGACTGGGGCAGGAAGGGAGCAAGGACTGGAGACCCACTGGCTGGAATCCAGATGCCTGGAGCAGCTGCGGTGACTCTCTGACAGTAACCTGAGACCCCCAGGAGGGGAGTCTGATTCTTAGCCAGAGACCCTTCACTGGAGGTGACCAAGTGAGCACAAATGTTTGAGGAATCGCTAATGACTGGGGGATTCTCCCTGTCTGTCCAACACAACGTGCATCTGCTGAGACTCTGGCTCTGGATGTCCTCAGATCTAGCAAGTCGAGAACTCCAAAACCATTAGGTTTCCGTGTGAGGAGACATGGGTTACCACCCACTCCTTGACCCTGGTCCTCTCCAGTGAAATGGGTGAATTAATCATACTGTTTTAGGAGGCACAGCAGCAGAGATGTGACTCCGGTACCTGGTTGATAATCTCCATCTGGCCATAATCGGTGGGAAGAAGAGAGTGGATAGGTAAGCATTATGATGAAAGGCTTTGACAGCATCTTCTCAAACCAGGATGCCCACCAAGGGACGAAATGAAAAAGCAAACAGTGCCCTCCATTTCTCCCACCCCCTAAAAAACAAAAAGAAAAGAAGAGGTGACTTGGGTATCCTTGGAGGTAAAACATCTTTTCAAAAAAGAGTATAACTGATGCAGGTGGAGTCTGTGCAGGAGATAGAAATGATCATCTTCCTGAGGTTGTCTATGGAGTGCCAGATTCTAAAGGGCAAGACATCCCAACATACTGGGCCTCCCAGGACTATCTGTGAGTGGTCCTAAATCTCAGATGCCATATGTGTAGATATACCTTCTCCATAAATCCTCTTGCTTATTGTTTCTATTTGTTACGTCCAAGATGCGTGGCCACAACTTCCTTTGGTCACCTGACTTGCTGGGATGGGACTACCTCTTGATTTGTGCTCTAGATTCCAGAATGGGGAGAGTTGTTCAGGGTATGCCTTTTTTTCGTTAGTGCCATCAAGTCTGCTAGCGACCCTGTGGACAGCAAAGCAGAACCCTGCCCAGTCTATTTGCAACATCCTCTCATCTTCCAGCACTATATCAGACAATGCTCCACTGCTATTCATAGGGTTTTCATGGACAATTTTTTGGAAATAGGTGGCCAAGTCCTTGTTCCTAGTCTGGCTTAGTCTGGAAGCTCCACTGAAACCTGTCCACCATGGGTGACTCTGCTGGTATTTGAACTATACCAGTGGCATAGCGTTCAGCATCACAGCAACACGCAGCCACCACAGTATGACAACTGACAGACAGGTGGTGTGGTTCCCTAACCTGGAAACGAACCAGGCCCACAGCCAGTGAGAGCACCGAATCTTAACTGCTAGACCACTAGGGCTGGCTGCATGGTATGTAGCAGAAGATAAATCAAACCTGTGAAAGAAAGTGGCCAACGGTCCCTGTTCTGGACCTGAACTACTAAGTCTGTCTCAACATACCAATAACTCTTACTCCCATTTAGAGTAATTGCTCTCATAAAGGGTCCACCTTCCCAGAGGTAGACAGGAAGCATGAGATGTTAGGAGCTGGCTCCTCCTAGTTCAGAATAGTCTCCTTTTAGAGTGGATGTTACAAGTTTGATTATGTGGATCTGGGCTAGTTTGAGACAGGACAGGATTAAGGCACTGTATTCCTTTCTATTGTTGCTGTAACAAATGACCACAAACTTAGTAGCTTAAAACAACACCAATTTGTTACTTATAGTTCTGGAGATCAGAGGTCCAAAATAAGACTTCCCATGCTAAAATCAAGGGGAGACAGGGCTGCATTTCTTTGCAGGCTCTAGGCGAGCGTGCATTTCCTGGCCTTTTCGAGTTTCTCGAGGCAGCCTGCATTTCTGGGCTCATGGCCCTTCCTCTATCGTCAAGAGTACCACTCCAACCTTTGCTTCACTCCTTACATCTCCTTTTTCTATCTTTGACCCTCTTGTCTCCCTCTTATAAGGGCCCTTCTGATTACATTGGGCCCACACAGACAACACAGGACAATCTCCTCATCTCAATATTCGTAACCACATCAGCAAAGTCCCTTTTGCCATGTAAGCTAACATAACCCCAGGTTCCCAGTACTAGAATGTGAACATCTTTAGGGGGATGGGAGGCATTATTCTGTCTAACACAGACACATCTGAACACTCAAAGGCCTCAGCTGCGACTGACCAGTGGAGTTCCTTACTGATCTTGAGATGGACAGCTCCTGGAACATGCAAAGTGAAAAACAAAAACATGTTGTATAGCAGTTGGTAATGCCCAATGAACCCCAGAAATTCACAAACATCTTTGCCTATTCTTCAGGTCTCCCACTTGAAAAGTTCTGACTCCTTGATGGACTTCATGCAAACATCTTGGCTGTGCTGAACATGCCCCAAGAATTCCATCCCTAGCCTCACAAATTCATTTCTTTGGACAAGGCCTGGGGTTGCACTGCCCCAAATCATGAGGGATAAATTAGGGTATCAGCTCTTAAGTCAAGGTGTCAAGCTTCCTTGTTTCTCAGGATGTTGATCATGTTGCCATACTAACAATGGCTCACAGTCAAATTCAAACAAATTTGAGAAAAACACAGTTAAGGTCCAACCTAATTAAATCTATTTGAGTCAAAGAGATTTTTTAATTTGAGGACCTGTCAGAGCCTCAAGAATTTCACGAGAGTGTTGTTAGTCAGAATGAACAAGCAGTTCAAATCACTAAAAGGGGAATATAGAATACAATGTACCCCTACATTCTTTGACCTCAGAACGCCTTAGTAGCAGGGCACCTATTTATGTCTTCTAGAACTTGGGTTCCGTGGAACAGATCTTGGACAACACTGAATCAGGATATTAACTATGGAGATGATAATGCTCTGTCCAGGGTTTGATCAGGGTACTGATAATTCAATGTATAGAGGGTTGTTTACTACTCTTCAACCTCTTGGTTGTGGGTGAAATGCCAGCACCCCAAGGTTTCACTCTACAAAGGCCTCTGCTGCAGGGTCTGCAACTGACTCAGCTGGTGGGATTGAGGAGGACACCATCCTGTGTCAGAAGCAGAACATCCCATCTTTCTTCTTTACAGAGAACAAAGGGGCCTGGAAAGAAAGCAAACGGGCCCAAAGATGCTATACCATCAGTTTATGCCTTTTTATTTGCACACGATCTCAAATTTAGGTTCAGCAATGAAGTATACCCACCTGGCAGGAATATGGAGAGACTACTATGTTTTGTATCTGAAAACATCTCCGGTAGACAACGTATTTTTCCAGGAACTCAGACACAGGACAGCAGTCCCCATTCAGGGGCTCCCTAGCTGAATCTGGAGAACTGGTGTGGCAAAGGGATGAGGTGGTTACCACCGGTCACTCGCCTCTCCACAGACCTAGTCGGCAAGAGCAGTGTATCCTACTGCTGGGTGGGAAGACTTCTTGGCCCTCAGAGCAGCCACAGTCACCCAACCCATGGTCCCCCTTCTGCAGAAATTAACATGACATTTCCATTCTGTCAGTTTGGACAGGATAAAGAGATGGCAGCTATAAGAACACGTGGGAGGTCTCCAGACTCCTTTAACTTCCCTTGAGACTTTCCTGGAACTGAGCCAGTAAATTCGATACCTCCCAAATGAATAATATTTTCCTTGTTTCAAAGTCTGTTCGGATATGAAGTTCCTTGTATACTCTACCGCTCACTGCTGGAGGGCCCATGGCCTCCCTCCAGTCATGACCACTCCATCCCCGGCCCATGTGACTACTTGCCCCTGAGCCTAATCACCTCTCTCTCCCTGGGTCCTACATAAGCTAGCAGCGAAGGTTCTGGGTTCCCTCCTGCATCAGTCAGGAGAGGCTTCTCAGGCTGCAGTAACAAACAACCCCCACATTTCAGTTGCATAATAATGCCAAAGTGTATTTCTCACTCATTCCGCGTGCTCATCTCTGGTCAGCAGGGGGCTCTGCTCCACACTGGCCTCACTGGGTCTCGGGCAGCAGATCCTGCACCATGTAGAGCACAGCTAGTCACATGGGGGAAGGGAGGAAAATGGAAGATCTTTTTTTTTTTTTCCTTTTTCTCCCCAAAGACCCCTGGTACATAGTTGTATATTCTTCGTTGTGGGTCCTTCTAGTTGTGGCATGTGGGACGCTGCCTCAGCATGGCTTGATGAGCAGTGCCATGTCCGCGCCCAGGATTCGAACCAACGAAACACTGGGCTGCCTGCAGCGGAGCGAGCGAACTTAACCAGTCAGCCATGGGGCCAGCCCCAAAAAATATGGAACGCTTCACGAATTTCCGTGTCATCCTTGCGCAGGGGCCATGCTAATCTTCTCTGTATCGTTCCAATTTTAGTATACGTGCTGCTGAAGCGAGCACGGCAGATCTTGTACTGACTCTCAAAGACACATTTTTTGCTCACATTTCATTATTAATATTTTTCATAGCAGCTATCCTTTATGGAATACCTAGTCTAGGTCAAACACGTTACAATCATCTGATCCCCACCACAACAGACTTTTGAGATATTTATTTCCTCCATTTTTCAAACAAGGGACCCAAGTCTTAGAGACATTAAGTCACTTATTGCCAATCCAGCAAGTGGCCGAAACTGCCTTTGAGTCCCAGTCCAGCCAGCTCCCACATCCCTGCTTTTAAGTAACGTGGCTTTCTCACTAAGAGAACTTTCTCCGACTTCTAAGCTTATTTATGTGAAAAATATTACAAAAATACAATTAAATCAGTTATATATTTAAAGACTTGTCTTATTGAAAGGGGAAAGTTTAAATGAAAAATGTAAAATATAGCAAAAAGCACATAACAAGTAGTGCAATACTACCTTCATCCTGGGTATTCGTCTGCTGGTGAAATTGCCAGCACATTTGCCTGCTTACCCTTATGAGAAGAACGTCATGTGTTCAGTAATTGTTTATTTACCTTTTTTCCCCAAACATCTTCTGACAAGTCTCTGAATAACTCATTCACATTTTAAAAGAGATTTTTCAGTGCCAGAGCCCATGGATGACATCTCTGCTGCCTCGAAGCCTCTGATCAGTGACATCAAGCTTTCCATTTGAGGTCCTTAAATCCATGCTCAGAATCAACAGAATGAATTTACACATTTGTCGTGCTTAATGCCTTGAGTCCTTCAGTTAACCAGTTGTAGAAATATTTGCATTTCCAGAATATTTTGATGTTTTATGGAGATAATGAAAGTGTATCTTTAAAATCCAGACTGCTCTGGAAAATCCAGAATATATGGTAGTTATAGATTGTAGCTGTTCCAAAACCAACAGTAGTGCTTAAAAAATAAAATAGGAACACCTTCCTTTTGGTATTTGTATTTTCTTGGTATAACTCAACTAATTAATTGACTTAGCATTGCCCAGGTAGAGGGTTATTTTTCTTTCTACAAGTGAAATTTCTCTAACTGTGGCTTGTCTTTCTCTATCTCTCTCTCATACGTACACCCCTATCACCCCTTACCTAAACCCACATTGCCTTTGCAGCTCAACTCTTGCCCTTGCCTATGAAACAATGATTGAATACACCCAAAGTCTGGGAGCCTTCTGTCTTCCTAATGACAGAAGTTGAAGTTCCTTCCATAAGGAATTGGGCTCTACTTAGAATGGTCCCTCATCCATCCACCTGCAGATGTCACCCAATTTACTTTCAGCAGGCGCTGGATGGGAACCATCAACTCACTTAGCTTTGTTCCCATCACTTACAAACATCTGAAGATGTTCATTCCAGGGACTTTCATCTGGTTCTTAGACAGGAGAAGCTGGAGAGACAGGTCAGAACTCAGAATCCTTCCTCTAGGTGTGCAGGGCAATGTGGTGCCATTCCATAAAAGTCATGGGGTAGGAGTCAATGCCCAAATCTAAGGCTTTGGAGAAGGACGTTGAAAGGAAACTGTTAATGTTTTGCCTTTGCAACAGACTTATTCCTACTTTCTTAAATTAATCTACTACTTCTTTAGATTTAGTCAGTCTTCCAAATAATCCTCAAAGTAAAAGCCTGTTATCCATAGGCAAAATTGTTCAATCTTGGCTGCTAACTCAAACGACAAAAAGCCATGACTAGAGAGGGATTTCTCTGGAAAAGAATGTTGGTGGGTCTGGGTGATGTCTTCTGAGTTCACACCATCTCGGAAAAAAGGCCATTCTAGGCTTTCTAAGGGTCCAGTTCCCCATAACCCTCTGTAGCTCCCTGAGTGTCAGCATCTTTCTGAAAAGCATGGTAAGGAGGAAAAGTAGAACCAATCCTCCAATGAACTGAGGGGGTTGACAAGGCCTCTGCATTGGAGCATGACTACGTCAGGGGCCATTCACATTATATTCTGTGTGAACAGTGATCCCTGGGGTTATGCAGCCCTAGAAGGTGAGCTGAGGGTAAGAAGGGAGTCTTTGATTCATTGCTGATTATGCTTAAATGATCAGAATTTATTCAATGAAGACCCAAGTTGCTTAAGAAGTTAATGAATGAAGAAGGTTCAAGTATTATCAGGAAGAGAAAATAATAATATTTGAATTACTATGCTGCTGCATTAGATACAACAAAAAATTATTTCTTGCTGTTGCTTCAATATTAATTGATATATGTACAAAGAAACCCACCTTAGACCTTTGGACCCCTCTGTGGTATGGCAACCAATGGAGTCATCTCCTGCCCTTTCTCACTGTTGCCCAGCCTCCAGTTTTGCTAAAGATAAGGCTGGCTATAAGCTTCTTAGAAATAATGACATCATGTCTTTCTCATTGCTCACAGCTTCTTCTACAAGTTAGTCAAGAAAGAACTTAAAAAATGACAATTCATTTAAGAGGCAATACAACAGGTTAACAAACATCACAAACACATCGAACAATGTTGAACATCCATTCTGCCCTCCTTCTCCTGGACTTTCCTGTACTTGAGAAGCTCAAAATCTCAAAACCACTTTTATGGGACTCCCTTGAAGCTAGGGCTCCAGAAGCGGTTGAAGGCAGAAGTGTGGTAAGGCTGTGTTTTGTGGTCCTTCTGCAGTTTCCACTGGCAATCGCTGGCTGGGCTCTCTGGTTTTCCTGTAGAGACTCCCAAGCTGTGGGGGCTTCATGTGGCAGGAGCAGTTCTTTCTGTGATGCAGTCTGTGGCACAGCCCTCCAAGTCATATATGAGAGCTCAACTGAGGCCTGTTTCTTCTGTAGAGCACGTAATGAGATGAGTCTTCCCCATAAACTGGATCCAGTGAATTCTGTTCCCTGCTACTGAACCTGACTGATTCCAAGTTCACCCAGCGTCAGTTACAATCAAAGAAATGAAAATTGCCTCCTAAAGTAGCAAAATGCGTTAATGATGCCATGTAATACTGGTGCAGATGCAATGAAACAGGCATTCTCAACATCGAAGGTTGAAAAAC